>NC_080783.1:199185241-199485419 GCF_028018385.1 Neofelis nebulosa
GAAAAGTGAAGGGATTCACCTGAAGTCAGCGCAGCTGGTGGGTGAAGGAACCGGGGCTCACACCCGGCTGGGTGTGATTCTGGTGTTTTGCACTTCGAGGGCCGGCAGAACCCAAGGTAACTTCTGGCCACGCGCGGATGCAGGGGCTGAATTTAATTAGCTTCGAATTTATTTGAAGGCGTACCGGAACACCTTCGCAAGCTGGGCCTCAAGCCGGGGATTTCACGGCTGTGAAGTGTTCGGAGGGGGAGAACGTTGCTCACAAAGTGAGTTGGCTGGTTTGGAGTTCAGGAGGCAGAGTAAATAAACAACAGTAAAGTTACGCGTGGACCCGGCCAAACTGTGATGTTTGGGATGGTTGGGGGGGGGGGGGGTGGTGGTGAAGGACCAGGATTTGCTCTTTAGGAAAAGAACGGAGTCTTGGGTCCTGGGAAGGGGAGTCCTGTGCCCTTTGTACACAGCCGCGCCTGCCGGGGGCCTCTCGCTTGATCGCAAACGCTTCCTTGGACAAAACACTAGAGGCTTTAAGTTTCTGGAAACCCGAGGTATGTGAAAACAAGGAGAGGGAACAGTGAGAGCCCTTCACGGCTGCCTGTCTGACTCGCGAGCATTTTTTTCCCCTCTGGCTCGTACCGGACACGCTGTTCCCGATTTTCATTCCTGGGGGACAAAAGGCTTCACATCCCGAAAACACAAATATTTATCTTCTTTCCTCGGCGTATATGCTGAACTTCCTCCCCCAAAGCCCTTGCTCCCGCCGTGGCATGTGAAAGCCGCCCCCTTTTGGGGGGACCCTATCTCTGCTCCTGGAGACTTACCTGTGGCGCGTTTCTGTGGCCCTGCTAATGAGCGGAGGGGTGACACAGAAAAGGTGCCTGTGTTCCTCCGAGGGGTCCACAGAACGGCCATTCAGACGTGCAACTAAAAGAGCTGTTTCATGGGCCCAGCTGCTGCCCCGGCCAAGAGAGCTGTGTACCCTGAAGTCTGGCCACAGCCCCGTGCATCGGGGAGGGGACCCCGAGCCAGGAGGCTGCCGCTCACGTTTCCCTCGTGCACCTCCAGCAAGGTCACGGGCAGCACCCTGCGCCCCCCTCTCCCCCGCCCCACGGTCACCACCGCGGACCCCACTCCGACCCTCGTCGGTTCACAGGGAAATGGAGCCCGTTCGTCATCTGTTTCCTCTTTTAATTCATTTCTTCATTTGCTCACGGGATCCCTTGTTCCAGACTCGTGCCGGGTCTTGCGGTTCAGCAGTGACTGTGACTCCCCCCCCACCCCCGCCCCCGCTCGGAGGGCGCTGGTGGCCAGCGGGGGAGCCGGCTGAGACCCAAATTGGGGAGGCGAGAAGCAGAGCGGTCGCGATGCCCTGCAGTGTCTTTGCAGAAAAGGATCACACTTAAAAGTGGGAGAGGGGAAAGGAACCGGCAGCCTCAGTTGGTGTTTGGGGCTGGGGAGGGCTATGAATGTCAGGAATAAATGAAATGTCAATGGGAAACGGCAAAGGGAAATGCTTTTGGCTTCCTTGTTCTCTAAAACTGGGGCAAAGAGGCAAGAGGCCTGAGTTCCAGGCTGGGCTGCGTCCCTAAACCAGCTGGGTGGCTTCCGGCAAGTCATGGGCTCCTCCGGGCCTCAGTTGCCTCGTCTGACAAATGGGCTGATGCTCTTGGAGCTGCTGACCTCACGGGTCTGTCTGGAGAACAAGGAGACGAATAACGGAGTGTGACCGCCGTGACTGGTCAAGATTGTGCAAACATTGGGTGGGGCACTTTTATTTTTTAGTTGTTTAAAGTTTTTGTTTATTTATTTTGAGAGAGACAGAGAAAGTGCGAGCAGGGGAGGGGCCGAAAGAGAGAGAGGGGGAGAGAGAGAGAATCCCAAACGGGCAGAGCCCGACGTGGGGCTTGAACTCATGAACCCATGAGATCATGACCTGAGCTGAAATCAAGAGTCAGATGCTCAACCCACTGGGCCACCCAGGCGCCCTGGTTGTGTCCCCTAAAAAAAAAAAAAAGTCTTTACATTTCTTTCTGAGGTATAACTTACAAAGAGCGAGGCACACGGGTCTGAAATATTGATGATCCCATCCTCTGGAAAGATGAGACGTCTTTGACCCTCGTCTCTACTGCTTCTCACTGCTTCCTCACGTGGTCCCAGTGAGGCAGGCAAGCCAAGAACTACCATTCCCATTGCATAACAAGCTGAGGCTCAGAGAGGTTAAGTTACCAGCTCTAGGTCACACAGCTGTTCAGTAACAGAATGTCAGTTGGCCAAGCCTATGCTTTTCCTACTCTAACCCGTCAACCACTCTCTGTGTCTGCCTCCCAGGGTGGCACCGCGAGTGGGACCTCTCTCTGCAGCGCCAGGGGCCATGCCTGGTTATATTCCTTTCTGTACGAGCCTTTATTTTTGCCTTCTCAGCAAAGATCCCGGGCGGGGCCGGGATGCAGAGATGAATGAACCAATCAGACTCTCACCAGCTCGTGGGTGAGACACACAGTGTAGGGAAGCACGGGGAGGGGGTCCTAACCCTCGAGGAGTCCGGGAGAGGTGATGCCTCCGCCAGGCTACACCCAAGCAAGCGGGGGGTGGGGGTGGGGAGGGGGGCGGCGCTGAGAGCGCCGGCCTGGGGCCCTATTCTGGTGATGATACCCCTCAGCGGTGCGACTTGAGACGAGTCACTTCGTCTCTCTGCTTCTGGCTCTTCTGCAAAATCGGTGTCAGGGTAGGGTTGTCGAGCGAATCCCGTGAGACACTTCCTCTGACCCCGCTCCCCTCATCCACCCTAGGAGGCAGGCACAGAGAGGGGAAGCAACCTGCCCACGGTCACACGGGTGGCAAGCCCCCGGGGCATCTGGCTTCAGGTCTGCGCTCGTAACCGTTCCCTCTCCCGGCCTTGCACACGCGTGTCGGTTTGAGCTACGATCTGGAAAGACTCTGTTAGGCAGAGAGAGGATGGGAGGGAAGGGCGTTCCGGGCGGATGACCCTGCCAGAGAGGCCCGGAGCGGAGCTCTGAGAAGCCAGTTGTCCCTGCAGAGCAGGGAGTGCGCGGAGAGGCAGGGGACAGCCGAGGCAGTGCAGGGGAAGCGTGCTGGAAGCGGGGCAGGTGAGAGGACAGGGGCGGGGGCTGAGGGTGCAGGGCAGGGCCCGGGCCTCAGGCTTCCCCGGGCTCGGAGGGGCGGCTTTGGGTCTGTGCAGGCTCCAGCCCCGTGGCGGAACCGCCCTCCGCCCACCCGAGATTTCCTGAGTTCCAGCTGCCGTTCTAGTTCCTTCGGCAGGCAAAGGAGCCCTTGTGGTCGGAGGGGCCTCTTGAGCCCAGGCCAGGCGTCTCCGTCCCTCTCTGGGCACACACACCTCCATTCAGCCCCGGCCCCGCCCCCCAAAGGGGCTAGGGGCCCGGGCAGCCACCCCCACGCCAGTGGGGGGCCGCCTGGCTGGGAGGCTGGGCAGAGAGGTTGATAAGACCTGGACCCCAGTGGCCCCCACCACTGTGCCGGCTGCTGCCCTCGCTGCCAGAACCATGAGGGCCATCTCGGGCACCAGCCTCGTGCTGTGTGGCCTCCTGCTGTGGCTCCAGGCCCCGTGCACGCTGGGCCTCGCCCCCCAGTCCAGAGGTGAGGGGGGTCCCTGTGAGCTGGGCCACACTGGCCGACAGCCTGGCGGGGGGGCGGCTGGGCACTGAGATGAGCAGAGGTTAAACGGGATCCAGGGTGCGCTGGGGTCGGGGGGCAGGGAGGCAGGGGTAGCCGGAGGCTGGCACAGGAGCAGACAGCAATGGTGACATTCACAAGGGTCAGGACAGCGGTGACCCTCAGTCTGCTCTGTTGGGGGACGCGAGCGGGACCTCTCTCTGTGGCCTGAGAGCCTTCGCTGGGGCGTCTCAGCTCCCAGGCCGCCCTCAGGGACCATGCATGGTGCAAAGGCCAGTCTCCCTGAGGACAGAGGCTACACCGAGAGCCAGCTGACGTCTGGAGCCGCACTGAGCCTGGGGCCGCGCCCACGGCTCCGCTGAGTGCCACTCTGGGGTGGCCAGGGCTCCATGCTCCCTTCTCCAGCCATGTCTCAGGGTGGGGTCCTACCTGCTGTTCCATTCCCAGAGCTTTAGCCCTGGGCACTGAATCCTGGAACGCCTAACTCGTCCTGCTCATGTGGGGAAACTGAGGCCGGAGAAGGGAGGACCTGTCTGAGACCACATAGTGAGATAGCCCCAGAGCCTCCTGGCACCTGATCCTCTACTCTGGGGTGTGGCTAATTCCCTCACCCTCTCTGGGCCTCAGTTTACCCATCTGTAGCCTTAACTAATGGGGACCAGGAAGAGTCTGCAAGGTCATTTCTAAGGTACCTCAAGGAACTCTGATACCTAGGGCATTGTGGCTGGGGGGCTGGAACAGCCCAGCAGACCTTTCCTTTCTCGATCCTTCCTGCACCCTCACCGGGGAGAAGCTCTGCTCAGTTCTGGGGAGCAGAGGGAAGGGCCTTTGTACCGAGCCTTGCCCAGCTGCAGGCCCAGGCCTGTGACAGCATTAAACAGCGAGCCTTATTCTCCCCCCACCGCCCCCCAGACAAGGCCCGTAAAGGTGTAGTGAGCTGCTCAGGGCCGCAGAACGGCTAAGCCGGGATTCGAACCCTGATCTGCCTCGTTCCAGCCATGCTGCTGCCTCCTGGGGTGTCTGGGAAGACCTGCCTCTCTGGGGATAGGTCTCAGGAACCCACCTGGTCAGGCTGCCAAGATGGCCACGAGGAAACCCTGCCCTATCCCCTGCCCAGGGACACCAGCCAGAAGGTTCCGGGGCTGAGGGAAGCTGGGTCCACTTTGGTGACTGACTTTGATGCTGAGATGAAAGAGGCCAAGCTCATGGGCACTGCGCTGCTCTCCCCCTCCCCCCCCCCACCCTGGGGCTGTGCCCTCCCCCCTCCCCCACCCCCCACCCCCTCCCCGGGAGAAATGCTGCCCTTGCTATGGCAGCCACCTTGGGCTGAAACCTGAGAAGCATGATTTAAAGTCTGTCTTCTTGGGGCGCCTGGGTGGCTCCGGCGGTCGAACATGTGACTTCGGCTCAGGTCATGATCTCACGGTTCGTGGGTTCGAGCCCTGCATCCAGCTCTGTGCTGGCAGCTCAGAGCCTGGAGCCTGCTTCGGATTCTGTGTCTCCCTCTCTCTCCGCTCCTCCCCCACTTGTGCACGGTTTCTCTCTCTCTCTCTCTCTCTCTCAAATATAAATAAACATTAAAAAATTTTGAAACAATTTAAAGGCTGCCTTCTCCTTCGTTCCCTGCTGGACACCTGCTTCGTGCCCTACACACACTCCTGCTTGGGCCCCCGAAGGATCCGGTAAAGAGGGGATTGTCAGCTCATTGTACAGACTCATTGTACAGAGGAAACTGAGCTCAGGCAGGGGAAGTGAGTTCCCCGGGGCCGAGATCTGAGCCTCTGTCTTTCCCACTGGGCTGAGCGGTGGGGCCTTTGGCAAATGGCCTGCCGGGCCGTCCACATGCTGACAGAAGGCTGGCCCAGGTTCAATCTACACTGCCTAGGGCCTCGAGTCTCGTCGAAGTAGCCCCTGACCTCGGCCCCCTGCCCTCTGCCTCCCCCTTCCTGCCCCCTCGCAGGGCACCTCTGCCGGACCCGGCCCGCCGACCTGGTGTTTGTGGTGGACAGCTCGCGCAGCGTGAGGCCCGTGGAGTTCGAGAAGGTGAAGGTGTTCTTGTCCCAGGTCATCGAGTCGCTGGATGTGGGGCCCAACGCCACCCGGGTGGGCGTGGTCAACTACGCCAGCGCCGTGAAGCAGGAGTTCCCCCTGAGGGCCCACGGCTCCAAGGCCGCGCTGCTGCGGGCCGTTCGCGGCATCCGGCCGCTGTCCACGGGGACCATGACCGGTCTGGCCATCCAGTTCGCCATCACCAAAGCCTTCAGCGACGCCGAGGGGGGCCGTGCTAGGTCCCCCGACATCAGCAAGGTACGTGCCCGCCCCTCCCCGCCGGCGTCTTGTTGTGTGCTGAGAGCGTCACCTGCGTGATTCTCAGAGCACCTGACGGGCTGGCCTTCTTACGGTTGTGGATTAGACCCGCCTAAGCTAAGTGGCGGAGCTGAGATTTGAACCCACTCTATCCACCGTCTGACCCCAGGACCCCGATCTGGCGAGCACTTGATTATCGCAGTTTCGCTGACCTTGGCTCCCCAAGGCAGAATGAGGCAGTCCGGATGCTTCCGTGGTGGAGCCTTTTTGGATTGAAGCCCCCACTCCGCCACACTGGCCGTGCCACCCTGAGCAATCTATACCTCAGTGTCCCTTACCTATGAAACAGGAGTAACATAACTCCTCCCCAAGGGGCCGTCAGGAAGCCTCTGGGTTCATAGTCGAAAGCGCTCAGAATAGCACCTGGCAGCAACAGGTCCCATGTCCGTGTTAGCTCATTCTTAAAAATGATTTATTTATTTATTTTTCAGAGACAGAGAGAGGGAGAGAGAGAGAGGGCAGGGGCAGAGAGAGACAGAGAATCCCAAGCAGGCTCTGAACTATCAGCACAGAGCCCAACATGGGGCTCGATCCCACGAACTATGAGATCATGACCGGAGCCGAGATCAAGAGTCAGATGCTTAACCGACTGAGTCACCCAGGCACCCCAGCTTATTTTTTTATTTAAAGCCTTCGAGGGCAGGGGTTCAGAAAAATGACACGACGTGCCACAAGCTGACGTCAGGAAGGGCTCTGAGTAGGGTGTGTGGAGGGGCTGCACGGACCTGGTGCCCACGGTGTAATTTTCCAGGGCTCCGTCCGGGGCCTGTGAGGCCGGTCAGGTGTTCTCTCCTCCCACAGGCTCCCGCGCCTCCCTTTCAGAGCCCTCGATGGCCCCAAGGAGTCACCGTTTATCTGCCCAGGCCCCCAGCCCCAGGGGATGTACTTCTTATCCCCATGGAGCACACGCCTGACATATGAGTGCCGAGTGAATGCAGTCCTGCTTGGGGGCGGGGTCCTCATTTTTACAGATGAGGACACTGAGGCATGGGGTGGGGTGGGGGGGGCTTAAGCATCCTGCCCAGTTAATAAGAGGTAGGCATGTTTACAGACAACAGCGTGTAATCCCGGCCATGACAGGCCTCAAAGAGCTGGTCTATGAGGCGGCCTGTTGGTCGTACCTCGTGAGGGCCATTTACAAACTCCGACAGGAAGTTGACGGTCACGATCACTGGGAGGATGTGGTGGCCTGGGGTGATCCTGATGGAGAGACATGGTGAAGGGGATGGTGGTGACATCTGTGGCTGTCACACCTCTAGTGAACGGTGTCAGCCCAGGGTGGACAAGCGGGGGGGAGAGAGTTCCATCGGGTCTGGGTGAGTGGGTGGCCAGCCTGGAATTCACCTGTGGGAAGCCCCGACAAGGTGGGTTCACGGTCGCAAGGCTGGACTGATGGGGGGCGGGGGGAATGGGACAGGCTGGGGCAGCGGACGGTCATAGCTAGGTCAGTCTAGGCCTCTGGGGGAAGGGATGGTTCGAGACCACTCCCAGGGGTTCCACGGGAGGGATACGGAAAATAATAGTTCCCCTTCCTGGCTTCTTACCATGAATCATCTCACCGGGAAGGTGAGTTGCACTTCCAGCCCAGGCCTGCCTTAACCACCACACTACAGGCCAGGGGTTCGGGCCCCAGGGCTAAGGGTGGGGACCCGGGAATCAGAAGCAGGCCCAGGTCAGAAGCAGAGAAGCAGCGGGCCGGGCTGGATTCTGGGCCCCAGACTCTAGCAGAGCTGGGGGTGGCCAGGGCTGGGACCGGCCCCGGGGTCCCCTCTGTCTCCCTTCCCAGGGTACAAACAGAGGAGCGTTGTGGGAGGGGAGCAGACAGTGCTTTCCCCCACGGAAAGGGCAGGTAGCATCCTGGGGAACGGAGGGAGGTTTAAAGGCCCCTTCCCAGGGCCTAGAGGGGAAAGATGGCCAGACTGGAGGCCGAGCCGCCGTTCGCTAGCCTCGCTCGCCCTCTGGTGGCCAACGGGCAGAACTGCATGGTGTCGGGCACACTTCAACTGCAGGGTTCTCAAGAGGTCCCAGTCTGAGGAGGGAGGCAGGGTCCTGCCCTCAGATGATCACAGAGGTGTCTGCCTGAAGGGGGAGAGATCCAGAGGCCCCAGTCAGAGGGGAGAACACTTCAGCCGGGTCTTTCAGTCAGAGGAAACCTCTTTCCTCTTCTCCTAGCCAGGTCCTCCTCCCTGGGGCAAGACCGTGGCGGGGAGTCAGACCCACCTGCAGTTGACTAGCTGTGTGACCTGGGCAAGGCTGGGCAGGCCTCTGGGGCCTCTGTGTCCTCCTCTGCTAGTGATCTCGGGGGCTTACTGGAGGGCCCAGCCCAGCCCAGGGCGGGAGGAAGACCTCTCACGCGCCCTGCGTGTCGCAGGTGGTCATCGTGGTGACGGACGGGAGGCCCCAGGACAGCGTGCGGGACGTGTCTGCACGGGCCCGGGCCAGCGGCATTGAGCTGTTCGCCATCGGCGTGGGCCGCGTGGACAAGGCCACGCTGCGGCAGATCGCCAGCGAGCCGCAGGACGAGCACGTCGACTACGTGGAGAGCTACAGCGTCATCGAAAAGCTGTCCAAGAAGTTCCAGGAGGCCTTCTGCGGTGCGCGGGGCTGGGAGGGGCTGGACAGGGCTGGACGAGGATAGGGGGCTTCCGGGGAAGCAAGGGGCGGGGCAGGGATGGGGGTGTGGAGGCGGGGCCATAACGGGGGCGTGGCTGGATGGGGGCATGGGCGTGGCTAAGAGCATCGGGGAGGGGCTGGACAGCGGGATTGAGTCCAGGTGTGGGGGGGGGGGGTGGCAGGGCGGAGTCGGACGGGGATGGACAGAGCCAAGGCTGAGCAGTCGGGGCAGCCAGGGCAGGGGGCGGGGCGGTGTGGGGGCGTGGCTGGAGAGTCAATAGGGGAGGGGCTGGACCAGATGGGGCTCAGAGAGTCCGCATAGGGGTGGCCAGTGGTTCGGGTCCTGGACGGAGGGCCTGGGGCTTGGACCTCACCTAGTTGGGGGGCCTCAGTTTCTCTGGGTGTGTGAAGGGCCATCCTGGCCAAGATGTCCAAGGCCCTGTGACTATGAGATTCTGAGTCTCCTCCTGTCCCCACAGTGGTGTCAGACCTGTGTGTCACAGGAGACCACGACTGTGAGCAGGTGTGCCTCAGCTCCCCGGGCTCCTACACCTGCGCCTGTCGGGAGGGCTTCACCTTGAACAGTGATGGCAAGACCTGCAACGGTCAGTGGGCTGGAGGCAGGCAAGCCCAGGGGGAGGGTGGGGAGGGGAGGGGCTGGGGCTTGGCCACCCTCTAAGTAGCCCCTCAGAGCCTCCTCTCTGCCCTTTGTTCCTGGACCAATCTGCGAAGGCGAGCGATGCCTTCCAGAACTTGGGGTCTGCAGAAAGTTATCTTCTGACTGTGGCCCTCTTTCTGTCGCGGTGGGTGGCGGGTTTAGTAATGGTGGAAGGAGTTACATAGTCTTGAGTTCAAATCTTGGTGCCGCGACTTTTGGAGCTGCAGTTTGCAATGCTACGTGAGACGAGGCCAGGAGCCTTGGCTTTCTAGAGGGAGTTCTGAGGACGCGATGGGACGGGATAATGCCCGGGACAGAGCTTGGTGTGTGAGGGGTACCCGACCCAGCGGTCGGGAGGAACAAGCAGTCCCTAAGCTTCGCCTCCTCTCCTTTCTGCCCTTCCCAGTATGCAACGGCCGTGGTGGCAGTTCGGCCACTGACTTGGTCTTCCTCATCGATGGATCCAAAAGCGTGCGGCCGGAGAACTTTGAGCTGGTGAAGAAGTTCATCAATCAGATCGTGGACACACTGGACGTGTCGGACAAACTGGCCCAAGTGGGGCTGGTGCAGTACTCCAGCTCCGTCCGCCAGGAGTTCCCGCTGGGCCGCTTCCACACGAAGAAGGACATTAAGGCGGCTGTGCGGAACATGTCTTACATGGAGAAGGGCACCATGACCGGGGCTGCCCTCAAGTACCTCATTGACAATTCCTTCACCGTGTCCAGCGGGGCGAGGCCCGGTGCCCAGAAGGTGGGCATCGTCTTCACTGACGGCCGGAGCCAGGACTACATTAATGATGCTGCCAAGAAGGCCAAGGACCTTGGTAGGTGCTGCCTGGGCCCTGAACACCACTGATGGCCAGGAGGACAAATATGGAACAGCTCGACTGTAGTTTGTCTGTTCTGCTCGCTGCCCTCAACCCAGGTTCAACGTGAACGAGGGGGGATCGGTTTGCCCAACTCTCTCTTTCTTTCTTTCTTTCTTTTTTTTTTTAACGTTTATTCATTTTTGAGAGACAGAGAGAGAGAGAGAGAGAGAGAGAGAGAGCGTGAGTGGGGGTGGGGCAGAGAGAGAGGGAGACAGAATCCGAGCTGTCAGCACAGAGCCTGACGTGGGGCTCGAACTCACAAACCTCAAGGTCATGACCCGAGCCGAAGTCGGACGCTTAACCCACTGAGCCACCCAGGAGCCCCTACCTCTTTCTTATACTGATGAGAAAACGGAGGTCCCAGAAAAGCAAGCAGCTTGTTCTGATGGTCCTTATGTAGGTGGGGCTGGGAAATTTTCCAGCTGAATGTTCCCAAGGACACACCAACTGTTGGAAGGTAGCCCCACTTTGGGACAAGCCTGCGTCTCAGTTTTATCGCCGATTTAATGAGAGTGATAATAGCCACCAGGTGGACACTTGTGGGGCGTATGCACTTATAAAGCTCCCAGTACAGGGAATCAGTGCAGGTCTGACAGGTAGCAGAATCTTGACGGATGCTGTCTTTGTCCCGCAATTCCTACCGGCCTCTGTGCCTGCAATTCCAGAAGCTGCCACCAGGAGGTGTCTGTGTTGATTGCGCGGGCATTCCCCAGCAGGCTCAGCCGTGGCTGCTCCGTCCCCCATGGCCACTGCCACTCATCCTGTTCCTCTCGGCAGGCTTTAAGATGTTTGCTGTGGGTGTGGGCAATGCCGTGGAGGACGAGCTGAGGGAAATCGCCTCAGAGCCCGTGGCTGAACACTACTTCTACACGGCTGACTTCAAGACCATCAACCAGATCGGCAAGAAGTTGCAGAAGAAGATCTGTGTGGGTTAGTGAGGCCAGAGATGGCACTGATGGGCGGGGTGGGGGGCGGGGCGCCCAGGGGGAGATCGTGGAGCCATCCTGGAACCGGCTACGCGTGGGGACCGTCAGCAGGGGCCGGGGCACCAAGAATTGGCAGGACCACGAGGAAGGCTGGTCAGTCTCACTTCGGCAACCAGCAGACATATTTTGATCCTACTTGGTAGGATATGATCATCCCCATTTGACGGACAGGAAAGCCAAGCCCGGAGGGGGGGGGGCAATCGTGAATAACCAGAGGAGATAGGAGTTGAACCCAGCTACCTCCTCTGATCCTCCCGTGGTAGAGGATATGGTGTCCAGAGTCATGTTTGCTCTGACTCTAGCTAGCTGTTGGGCCATGGACAAGTTGTTTCACTTCCCGGGTTCTTCGTTTGTGAAATGGGACTCATGCTTTCAAACCTCAAGTGTTGGGCGAAGTCGCCAAGGGGATATAGAGGCTCCCAGGGGCAGTGTCCTGCACGTAGTAGGTAACCAGCGTGGAGGTGTTATTGATGGAGGTTTTCCTCAGGGCTCTGAGGGACTGGGGAGACGTTCAGGGTCACTCCTGGGAGTTCGGCCTCAGAACCCTACACGCCTCTCTGTCTTCTCAGATCTTTCGGAGCTCACACTCCCCCAAGACTCCCTTGTCCTGGCCCTGGGTCGTGTCTGCCCTGCGCCCCCCTGCCTCGCCACCACTCACCACCCCCCCCTTCTCTCCCCCTACTTCCCGTCCACTCCAGAGGAAGACCCGTGTGCCTGCGAGTCCCTTGTGAAATTCCAGACCACGGTGGAGGGGTTGCTGCAGGCTCTGACCAGGAAACATATCCTTTCCCAGAGGCCACTGCAGGGGGCAGGGGGGTAGGGCAGGGCACTGCGGGGAGGGGAGAGGGGGCCTCGCTCCTGTGTAAGGGGTGGTGGCAATGGCTCCGCCTTGCCTGCCTCCTTCTGGAGCCGGGCTGGACTCTGGCCAGATGGGCTGGCACCAGCTTTGGGACGGCTCCTGTCAGAAGCAGAGGCTCCTAGAAGGTCAACAGAGAAACTGAGGCAGAAACCAAGCTCTGGAGACTAGACACGCATACAGAGTCCTAGCCTTCCTCGGGAAAGCATGGTACTTGGGGACTCCCCATTTCTCAGGTTTTCTGTGACACGACTACCACCGGTCTTGGCTCAGAAGGGCCAGGCCGGGAACAGCTCCCCCTGCTCGGTCAGGGTGAGGTGGGATCCCGGATGGGGGGCCCAGTAGGCCTAAAGCTACAGGAAGCGGGGTCCCGAGTGTAGACACCACAGCCGTCACTGCCCCGCGCTGGTCAGCCTGTGTCTCTCCTTAACCCCGAGTCCACTGGAAGCTGTGAGTAAGCGGCTGGCCGTCCTGGAGAACAGAGTCGTCTAAGGCTGCCTGTCCCCGCCACGGCCTCTGTGTCTGCCCCCCCCCCCCCCACCCCAAGCACAGCCCGCGGAGTCCTGCATGTGTCCCTAGAGCCCGGGTTTAGTTTAGCTTTGCTGTTTCAGTGAGGGGGGGTTTGGGAGGGACAGGCCTTGAGGGCACCAGGCCTCCCCCTCCTCCACCAGCCCTGCTGGGTGTGTGTGTGTGTATGTGTGTGTGTGTGTGTGTGTGTGTGTGTCTGTGGACCTGAGGGCGGGTGTGTATCTGGAGCAGGGATGCGTGTGTGTTATGAGTGAGAACACAGGGGTGAGTGTGAGAGGGACTGGGTTTGCATTTTTTGTTTTTCCAATCCAAAGCTTAATATATTCCTATTTTTTTTAGTTAACCCTTTCTTGACTGCGAGTGCTGTGAATCTCTTTTCTGAGTTTTCGACTCCCTCCTGAAGAACAATTAAATATGACTTAAGTTAAGCCCTGAACGAGGCCAGGGGCGGCATGGTCATTTGGGGAGTGGGACAAAGGAGTGGCGAGGGTGGCCGGGTGAGGGGGGGGCCGTTGCGGGGTGGCCACAGTGGCGGTAACAGTGGTGGAGGCGGCCGTGTTCGTCCTGCCTACACAGGGTCTCGCTTCGTCCTCCAGCAGCCATGCCCGGAACGGACTTGAGTCACTCCCATGGCACAGATGGGAAAGCTGTGTCACTGGGAGAGCGTCAGCCGAGCGTCAGTTGGAGAGATAGGACTTGAATCTAGGACTGCAAGACATCAAAGAGAAAGAAGAACGATGGCACCAGATGGGTTCATTCATTCATTCATTCATTCATGCAGACTGCAAACACAGAGCACATGCCCATGTCAGGCAGTGGGGAGATGGGGGCCTGGGAGACAGACACAGTCCCTGCCCCTCAGGGACTTACAGTTGAGTAGAGCACCCTGTCACCCTCAGGGCGCTGGAGAAAGAGTGGGTTTAGGTTGTACCAGGAGCCCATGGGCTGAGTGTGTGTGTGTGTGTCTGTGTGTGAGTTAGAGATGGCGGGAGGGTCCCAGCTGCGCCGGGGTGGCCCTGGGTGCCCCCTGTCCCCCCATACCCATGTTGGAGTCCTCTTTGGGGTCTCCTTGTACTTCAACAGCTTTCCCTCCGTCCCCAGCATGGGCAGTGACACCCCCCGCCTCAGGGACAGCACAGGAGAAAGACTCCGCTCTTCCACGTGCCCCTACAGCCCTGCCCGGATCTGTCGACCTCTCCCAGGTCCCTCTGGAGCCATGCTCCATCCCCCACCCCATGCAATCTCAACCCCTTGTCTCCCAGAGGGGGAGCTCGGGTGACTTTCAGGACCCATTCCTGTGTAATGGCCCAATTTTGGTGTTACTGCTCGATTCACACTTGAGAGCACGTAAAAGGCTCTTATGAGACTCAGGCCATCCTGAGCGGTCTTCCTGAGAGGCGGTTCAAGCAGGCAGAACTACACCACCACACCCCCAACACTTAGTGGCTTACGACCACCTGCTATTGGTGTGGTCCTGTGGGTTGGCTGGGCTCAGCTGGGTGGTTCTCCTGCTCCCGCTGGTGGTGACTGGGGCCACCCTCCTTTGGGTCTCGACCAGGCTACGGCCTCCAGCACGGCCCGCTCACCTGTGCCGGGCCCACTCTCGTGACGGCTGCCCGGGGAGGCCCGGCTGCGAGGCTGGGCCTCTCTCTCGGTCTCTCTCCACGTAGTCTCAGGGCCTTGCCTTTGCCCACAGTCTGTCCAGCAGGGGAACGCGGCTTCTTACGTGGCAGCTCAGGGTTTCCAAAAGCTTTTTAGGTTTATGGCCCCACTTTGGCACTGTGTGACTTTGGAGGCACTTTTTTTTTTTTAAATGTTTATTTATTTTTGAGAGAGAGAGAGAGAGAAAGAGAGACAGAGCGTGAGCACGGGAGGGGCAGAGTGGGAGACACAGAATCCGAAGCAGGCTCCAGGCTCTGAGCTGTCAGCACAGAGCCCGATGCGGGGCTCGAACTCACAAACTGTGAGATCATGACCTGAGCCGAAGTCAGACACTCAACTGACTGAGCCACCAGCACTTTTTTGATCGAAGCAGTTTTAGGCCAGCCCAAATGCAGGGGGGCGGGGGGAGGCACATGCCATTTCTCCATGGGGAGAGAGCAGGGAAGAATTTGTGGTCACCTGCAATCCATAGCAGGGTCGCATTCTCTGGCGCCCTCCTCGGGCTCCATTCCCTGCCTTGGCCATTCACAGGACACCCAGGAAACCCTCTCATCAACGTTAGACACGGCTGAGCCCGTTTCTGTTCCATGCAATGCGAGAGAGCCCTGACTCACCTGATCATTCACCTCTGTCTCCTACCCACGGGGTGGTCTTGTGTCCTGGGCTCACTCTTCAGTTCCAGGACCACCCTGGGCTCCGGGCCTGCACCTCAGCTGCCTGGCAACTTGGCAGGGCCCTTCGTCCCTCTGGGTCCCCTGTCCACATCCAAGGAGAAGGATGCCAGTGTCGCCTCGCGGGCGCTGCAAGGTGGAAATGAGAAGATGCGTGGAGAGCACCCAGAACAGTGCCCACCCACCCCTTGCATCCAGAGTGCCTCCAGGGGGTGGTTCCCTGGCCTCAGGGACACATCCAAACCTGCCAGGTCCTGAGCACCTGCCTTGTTCCCATCTGGCACCCATGTTCCTCAAAACACTGCAGCCACTTGGCCTCCAGTGGCGGTGCCACCTGGGACACCCGTTCCCTGCTGGGAGATGGCCCCAGAGCGCACACGATGGCTCCGGCCCAGCTGTGTCACATTAATGGGTACCCATCCTCCAGCTCCGCCAGGGGGCAAAGACAAGGACAGCCTTGCCTCTGGCCTGAGTGCTCCAGGGCTCAGGGAGGTGAGGTGTGGAGGGTGGGGTGAGCCTGCAAGGCCCTGGGGACAGCCAGCCAGCTCCCTCCTTTAGTTCTGCAGCAAGCGATTGCCCAGCCCCCACACCAGGCCCTCTTCCAGGCCCCAGGGGTAGAACGGAGCCCAGAAACAGACACCAGTCCCTGCGCTCCTGGGCCGACATTCCAGCCTCACGGTATTTCTCCCTCTATGAGCCTGGACAAGCCGTCCCATCTCCCCATGAGCCTTAGCTCCTCATCTGTTACACGGAGAGATGATCCAGAAACCAAGAGTAAACCAGGAGACTCTCCAAAGGGACGAATGAATGGTGTCACTCAAGGACCAAAAGCTGTCAACACTTCCTTGATGAAGTCAGACAAGACAGAGGAGCGCCCTGGCACCTGTCTGGCCTGGCAGAGACCAAGCATCGGTCTCAGAGCCTCCAGGAACCGCCCCATGGGGAAGCGACAGCGGAGGGCTCAGTGGCTCCGTCTTTGGGGTCAACGGTCCTGGTGTGAGTCCCCAAGTCTCCTTGCCTGGAACAGACTCCTTCATTTTCTGACCTCAGCTTCCTCACCAGTAAACAGGGCAACGGCACCTTCCTCACAAGTGGTCGTGCTGAGGGCTCTCAGACGGAGGGCTTGGTGTGGTGGTGGCCAGCCCTGTGGGGCTCCCCGGGAGAGGTGGCTTTGCAGGGATCTGTGGGCTGTGCCTGCAGGGGAAATCCGGAAGTGAGGGGCGTGTGGAGGGAGGTGGTGCTGAAAAGGGGCCTATGACTCCGGGAGGGAGGCGCAGGGATGGTGAAGTCAGGCTGTGGGGCCCTAAGGGCAGTTCCGGTCTTAGCCTGCCCTCCTCCCTCTTGCCTTCCTCCCCTCCTTCCCTCCCCATTTACTGAGCATCGCCAAAGGACAGAGCATGGACCAGGCACTCAGGATAAAATAGAAAATGCCCGATGATCTCTGGCCTCGTGGTGCTCCCAGTCTAGAGAGGCAGGCAGACACTGGACAGAAAGCTTCCTGGGGAATCCGGCTGTGGTAGCTGGCTGAGGACTTAGTGTGCCTTATCAAGGGGCCTTTCTTGAGAGCAAGGTGAACTTAGCTTTGCTGCCCGGGACAGGGAATGTTAAGCCCTGGGCACATAGTAGGTGCTCAGCAGATCCCAGTGGCCAATATCTTCCCCGGTCATCCTCTCAGTGGTCAGCAGGCCACAGCTCAGCAGAAGGTGGGCCTGGCCCCAGAGGAGCCTGGCCCCAGGGGGCCCAAGGGAAAGGGGGGCAGGTTTGGACCCCCACAGAGGGGCTGGTGGGAGCCAGGCACGGGGTGAGTGCCTGGCCAACCCAGCTGGGGGTTGGAGAAGGTGTTGGCACAGGGAGACTGATCAGAACCCAGAGGCTAGAACTGACGGGCCCGAGGCTGTGGTTGGCCTTGTGCCGGGTCAGGCCTGGCTCAGGCTCCCGTCCAGGCTGAGCCGAGGTGGGCTGGGGGATTTGGGACCTCTGGGGCTGAGCCTTAGGATTTTCCAAGAGGCACATACCCGGAGGGGGCTATGTGCCCAGAACTCACCCATTTTGGAGTGGGAGAGGGCTGCTTTCTGCTTCCAACAGTCCTGCTCAAGGCATCCCACGGCAGAAGGGAGAGTCCCAGGGTGGCTGGTGGGAGAAGCAGGTCAGGTCAACCCCCCAGAGACTGGACCACAGGCACCGTGGGTCCGAATGGGCTGAGTTAGGGCTCTGGGTTGCAAGTGACAGAAACACGACACCAACCAGCTTTAGCGCAAGAAGGGAGTTGATGGGACCCCGTGACGGAAGGCGCTGGTGGAGGGGCTGGGCTCCGTGATGTCCTCAGGCCGCCGGCTCTCTGTACCCTTGACTCCAGTCTCCACCCCAGCGGCCTCATGTCCAGCCAGGCCCTGCTCTCAAGATGCCCCCACAGCCCAGACTCATACCTGGCCAGCTCTGAGTTCAGACTTCAGGCTCACATTGAGTCCTGTGCCCTCCCTCGAACCACCACTGTGGCCACGATTGAACAATCACCGTGGCCAGAACAATCTGAATGGGGGAGCCAGCTCTCACGGGACCATGCCGCTGGGCAGGGGCTGGGATCTTGGGGTCTTCCCGCCCCAAACTCCTGCCAAACTCCTCTCAATTCTCCCCACATCCGCTTCAAGTCCTCACGCCACCCACGCTCTCCATGTAATCCCCACATCTTTCCCTGTTCTCAGTTTGATTAACAAAAGGTTATAAACAAGTCCCAGAAAGAAAGAAAACCAGGGTCTCCCCAGGGCACCCACAGTCTATTGGCAGATGGCAAGTTACTTTGTAACCGATATTTTTGTTGTTTTGATTTCTGTATAGATAAACAGGACCAACCTAATTAGGATTTTTTTTTTTTTTTAAATTCCTGTCTTTCCCCAGGTCTTGGATTACAATGGGAGTCCCTTGGCCCCACAGTGAATTGGTTACCAGATTTCAATAAGGGGTTTGTCTTTGCAATTACAGTTCATTAACGGATTTACAAGGGAGGGAAGACGGCACAGTCCGCTAAGGGGATTGTTTTACATTTCTTCTCTGTTAATTACATGATTTTCTCCTGGATCAATGCTCTGTGAAAAATGGTGGGGGTGGGGGTGGGGGGGGAGTCCCAGCACCCCATCTGTTCCAGCCGCAAATGCAATTAATATGAGAGGAGATAGGAGCTGCCCGGAGGCTGCCTGCTGCCTGGGTGTGGGCCCCCCTCCTCTGGAGCTGGGCAGCTGGGTCACGGTCATGGGAGCTCCGTTCGCAGGACGGTTTGTTGATGTGGGAGGGGCCATCTCTGCTCCTGGGGTCAGAATCAGAGGTAGGTCCCCCACTGAGTTACCTTTTTTCCATCGTCCACTAGGTGCGAGCTGTTAAACACACAATTTTGAATTCAAACTTCCCAGTGATCTCTTGAATAAATTTGTTTTACAAACGGAGAAACCAAGGCTGCCAGAGGTAAAGTGCCTCACAGCCAGTAAGCAGCAGGGCTGGGGTTTGAACCCTGAAATCTCTGGCTCCAAAGGCAGGACTCTTTCCGAGGTTCAAACTCACTATGATGAAAGGGGTAGTTCTAGCCCTTTCTGTACTGGTTGGGACCGTGGCAGGTTAACTGGTTTCCCTGCCTGGTTCTTTAGTCCATTCTGCACACAGACACCGGAGTGATGGTCCTGCAGTGCACATCTGATCAGGTCATACGCCTGCTCAAGAACCTTCTCTTGCTCCCTATTGTCCCCAAGATGAATTTCAAACTTAGTTGGACACACTAGAACCTAGATGGTTTGGCTGTTGCCAAGGCCCGTTGGAATCCAAATTTCCTGCTATCTTCACTCTCCCTTTGCTGCTGCTACCTGGGTGATCCAGTTTCTCCATCTGTGAAATGGACCCCTGGCACTGGGTAAACTGATCTCAAGAACTGCCTTGGATCTTAGAGTTGAGGGATCTTAGTGGCCTGGGGCTGCTATGGAGGAATCTGGCCACAGGATGGCAGCATGAGCCCAGGAATGGGATGGCCGGCCTGGCGGCGGGGGCGGGGATGGGGTTCAGCAGCAGTCACAGCGAGCTGGGCTAGTTCCTGTCACTTGTGGCACTCAGTAGCCCACGATCAACCCCTCTAAACCGCCCCACCCTCCACTCACAGAGACACCCCCAAGGAAGCAGCAACCTGTCCCCCGGGGCCGAGCATGGGTAGGGGTTTTCTTGGAGACGGTGGTTCTCTCCCCACTGCAGCCTGCGGTGCTCAGCTATCCCTTGCCCTGAGATGCCCTGTGAAGGGCCTGGGCTGGATGCATCTCTCCCGGGGCTCGTCCGGGGCTCTCCTGGGTGAGGGGTGGCCGCTCACACCTGAATGTGGGGGACGGGGTGGGGGACTACGTAGGAGCACCCCAGGGGCATCTTCCTGCTCCCCTCCCCTCTCTTGTTCCTATGGGCAATGGCCAAGCCTTTTGTCCCTAAGTCAGGGTATCAGAGTCTTTAAGCAAAGATAACTGCAGCCTGAGTGGGGGAGGGGGTATTAGAGACCCCGAAGCAGGCATGACTGAGGGGCCCTAAAAAGGCTTCTCGGGCACCCTGGATAGAACATGAAGTCCACAGTCAAAAGGGCTGGGGGAGAGTCCCGGGGCCCTCCCTGACGTGCTGTGTGACTTGGGGCACCTGACTGCCCCTCTGGGTCTCAGTTTGCTCACCTAGGAAATGGGGACAACGTTTCCCACCTCTCTGGGGCGTGCAGCCTGAAACGAGGCACCTGGGGCAGGACGAGTTGTCGTCGGGGCTCAGGACAGAACCCCATCTTTGCCGGGGTTTGGGCCCAGGTGACCCCCTGGCCACAGGTCTCCCACCGGGGCTTCGAGGAGGAGACAGCACCTCCTCCAGATCAAGAGCTGTCCTCTCCTCCCTCGTGGCAAACCTCCCAACAGGTCAGAACGTGTCCTCTGCCGTGGCCCCCTCAGGTCCTCAGGGCCTGAAGTGGCTCCTTCCTGTCTGTCCCCTCCTGCAAAGTGCGAGTGTCTGTCCTACTCGGTGACGGTGACGGTGACAGGGAGCGTGGGGTCTGCAGGGGGACAGCCTGTGCCCAGACCCGGGTGTGAGCAGCAGCTCCACACCCGGGCCTGTGTGACCTTGGCGAGTCCTTAAGTCCGGGAGCCCCTGCATTGCCGGCCGCTCAGACCCGGCCGCACGCTGTCTTACTTGGTCCACGTGAGGGGCCCCTGCACTCCAGCCACCAAGCAGCTACGACAGCGCCGTCCTTTCTCAGACGCCCGTCTGAGAAGGTGACTGTGCTCAATTAAGCCCTGGGATTCGAGCTCACCTCTGCTTCCCGGGGCCTTGGGAAATAGACACACTGAATGAGTATGTGACATCTGGGCCACACAGCACATATCTGCCCCCTCTGTGTCCCATAGCCTTTCAGTGGTGATAATAATAATTTATCGATAGTGATTTATAGCACCTTACCGTAGAGATAGTATATTATACATACTTCCAGATAACACGTGTATATTATATATAAACAAAAATATACGTATATATAATATATAAATAAAATATGTAAATAATATAACCATGTAAATAATAAATATAAACATAAACACTATATTATAGATAATAAAATATAGTATATTATATACCTATAAATAGTAACTGATAAAAATAAGTCCATGGATAGCTAACATCTGTCAGTGCTTACTATGATCTAAGTAAGCATTGTCGAAATAGCACCAATCTCATTAATTCCTTATAGCTACTTTGGATGGCAGGACTATCCCCATTCTACAGGTTGGGTAAAGCGAGGCTCAGAGAGCAGAAGGGACTTTGCGGAGGCATGTAGAGGCTCTGGGTCTTGCACCCAGGCCCGTCTGTGCCATATGGCCTCCCGAGTCTTCCTTCCTCCAGGGGAGACCCCTTTGGTGTCTTAAGTGCTCTTTGAGGTCCATAGGGTTGGGGTCCGGCCTTGCTCGTTCTGCCTCTTGGACCCCCTCCAGCTTGGCCACGCCCCCTACGGCGAGGGCCAGCCTCCACTTGCACCTGGGGCCTCCCTGCTTGCTGCCCCGCTCAGGCCACCGTTGGCACGCATTGCTGTTCGGCATGTGGCCACAACTTGGGAAGAAACTTCCCTCCTTCTTGGTATCAGATTTTCCCTTGCAGTTTCCTGCCTTCATTCCTGGCAGGAGCCCTTGGCCGCTGGACAACAAGCACCGCCCAGCCTCTCTCCTGTGGGCGGGGCAGAGCCAGGAATTCTGTCCCGAGCCTGGGGCTTCCTCCAGGAGCCAGGACTGGTGGGGAGCGCGTGGGGTGAGCACCCCCAGGTGCATCCCATTCTCAGGGGCCACTGGGGCCTTTGCAGCCTTTTGATCCCTTCCTCATGGGGCCCTGGTCAGCCGAGCCCCCTCCAGCCGCCACGGGGCTCCCTTTGCCGAGGCCCAGGCCGGGGCAGCAGGCAGGGGCGGGGCCTCCCGGGCAGAAGGAGAAACTCCTCGGCGGTCCTGGGCGGGGCTGGGGGAGGCCACGCCCTGTCCACCCGCCCAGATCCACCTCCTCCCCGCCCCTCCCGGCCTCTCAGGCAACAGCCCTGGTGCCTCCCAGGGAGGGGCATCTGCTCCGGGTGAGTCAGAGACAGGACGACGAGGACGAGCGGTGCCTGGAAGAACGTTTTATATTTACCAGTCGTGTGTTTATTTTAATGAATATCAGGGAAAAAACCCCACAAGCAATTAATGCACGAAACCCTTGATTTCATGGATATTATTGCTCAGGGTGAGGCAAATTGGAAAAAGGAGCTTCTTTTGAGCCGATTTGCAGGGAACCTTGAGTCAATACGGTGCAGGTAGAGGGTGAAGGTGGTAAAAAGCCCAGAGAGGCCGGAGAAACAACCGGAGCTTGGGAGACACCGGAGGCCCCTGCGCCGGGTGTGAGATCCCTGGGGGGGGTTGGCCCCGCCTGTGGCTGAGGGATCGTGGACAGGCCACTGCTCCCCTGTGTATCCTACTCCCCTCTGTCACGCGGGATGTCACACAGCTCTCGGGGCTGTGGAGAGGGGTAAATGAGGTGAGAAAGGTGGAGTGCTGGCCCGGAGCCTGCCGTGGGGTCAGGGCCCTGCTATGGTGGCGGCCGCGAGTGCTTTTATTATTGTTAGCATTAGTAGCCCTGTTATCACCAGGAGCTCATTCTAGGTGTGGGACCGATGGCTTTCGTCAGGGAAGAGGGCTTGTCACCTCTTCCCCTTGCCCCCCCTGCCCCCCACAAGCAGCTCCACCAGGGGCGCCCTCCTCAGGCAGGTCTGAGTGTGAGTCCAGCTGGGCCACCTGCTGGGCGGTGACATGGACTCTTGGAGTCACCATGTCCTTGGTTGTGGACTGAGACCAAGAGAACTACCTCACAGGGGTGTGGCTGTGAGGAGCAACAAGGAAAGACAGGTCAAGTCCGCAGAACAATAGGGCTTCATCCTGTGTGTGTTTGTCCTCCAGTGTGGTGAAGATCTGCCGGTTGGGCAGAATGAGTTCTGTGAAATCTGGGTGGGTGGGGTGTGGTCTAGCTGAGTGCTAGATGTGTTATCCCGGATATGCTTATCTGTCTACCCATCTATCATCCTTCTCTTTGTCTGTCTATTCATCATCCATCCATCATCCATCCATCCACCCATCCACCCACCCATCCATCCATCCATCCACCTATTGTCCATCTATCTATCCACCCATCGTCCATCTATCCATCCATCCATGCATCCATCCATCCACCCATCGTCCATCCATCCATCCATCCATCCATCATCTATCCATCTCTCCATCCATCCATGCATCCATTCATCCACCCATCATCCATCCATCTATCCACCCATCGTCCATCTTTCCATCCATCCATGCATCCATTCATCCACCCATCATCCATCCATCTATCCACCCATCATCCATCTATCCATCCATCCATGCATCCATCCATCCACCCATCGTCCATCCATCCATCCACCCATCCATACATGCAGTAAATGGTGGCAGGGGCAGTGGAGCCATGCTGGGGAGGTACGATGCATCTTGACTGTGACAATTGCTGTGCAGGGTGTGAGCAGGGGAGGAACACAAGCAAATTTGGGTTTGAAGGTCCCTCTGGCCATGGAGTGGGTGTGGACAGGGCTGAAGGGGGAAAGAGGCCAGTCAGGAGGTACTAGCTGCAATGCAGGCTGGAGGTTCGAAGGTCAGAGTGGCCTTGACAAGGGCAGTGCCATGGGGAATGCGTGGGGACTATGGCAGGCTCAAGAGTGGGTGCGGGGAGGCAATAAGCTTACACGGCTGATTTTGGAAGTTCACACGACCGTGAGGGGAAAGAGAGGGTGACAGATAGTGGGAACATCAGGTTCAGGTGTGCATGTTTGTTGTAAGGTGAGAGAGACCTGAATAGATAGATAAATTGAAAAAAAGATGAAAACTGATCCTCCTCTTCCCCTGGACTGATTGGGGGTGGGAGGGGCTGGTCAGAGCCACTCTGGGCCCCAGACAGCAGGAGGGGACACAGTCTCCATCTTCAGGAGGAGAAAGGGGGAGGAGGAGGGGCTTGTGAAGGCCGGAACATTTGGGTATTTGGTGTCAGGGATTTAGGGGGTTCCTATTTTGAGACTTGGATTTTCTTTGGGTAGAGGAAGTGAGATCACCTGCTGAGAAGGACAGGAGAATGGGAGGGGAACATGAGGAGGGCTAGGGGCTGAAACAGTCCCTTGGTGATGAGGTCTTTGGGGACAGATGGGGGCTGGGGCATGACTCCAGGATCCCCTTGGCTTTGTGGGGATGAGGTGAGGTATACATTGGGGTGCTGGGTTATGGTCTGGGCTCTGGGCTGGACTGAACATGGGCCATTGTCTAGGCTGGCCCCCACCTGATATTTGAACCTGAGCTATCCAGCCTTCTGTGTCCCTGTGTGTCAGGAAACCTGCTGTGGGGAGAGCCCAGGACATGCATCCTAGCTGGTCCCCTGATGCCTGTCCAGCTCAGTGCTGCTGGAGGGTGCTTTCTAACATGTGAACTTTATCCTGTCATGCCCAGTTCAAGAACCTTCAGTGGTTTCTAACTGGTTGTAGGATCAAGTTCAGCTCTCTTAGCTTGAAATTCAAGGCTCCTCAGAGTCTGGCCCTGCTTCCTTTCTGGCTCTGTCTTCTCCCTGCTTCCTCTTGAGACACCCACCTGTGTTCTGTACTTGAAGTCCAGTCATGCTGAGCTCTTCCTCAAGCAAGCCAGGCTCTTCTGTCCCTTCTTTCTTTGGCACGTGCTGTGCCCCTGCCCTGAGTGCCCTTCCTGCTGTGCTGAGACTGGTGATCACTTAGGCACCCTCTCCTTTTGTCCTCCCTGACTCCCTAGGGAGAGTCTGCTTCCTCCCTAGTGCTTCCTTGGGACTCCCAGCAGGCCTCTGTTCCAGCCCCAGTCAATGGTCATCTGCCTGCAGCCACTCTCAGTGGGCTAGAAGGTCTGTCAGACATCGGTGACAGTGTCTCTCTCTAGTCCCTGACAAAGAGGTTCTAGGTTCTTGCTATGAATCAGCAAGAGGATGATTGGGTGGATGGATGGATCGATGATGGGGGGGGTGGATAGATGGATGGATAGATGGGGTGGATGGATGGATGGGTGGATGGGTAAATGGGTGGATGGATGATGGATGGAATGATGGATAGGGGTGGATAGATGGATGGATAGATGGGGTGGTGGATGGATGGGTGGATGGGTGGATAGATGGATGGGTGAATGGGTGGTTGGATGATGGATGGAATGATGGATGGGGGTGGATAGATGGATGGGTAGATAGGGTGGGTGGATGGATGAGTGGATGGGTGGATGGATGATGGATGGATAGATGGATGGGGGGTGGATCAATGGATGGGTAAATGGGGTGGGTGGATGGATGGGTGAATGAGTGGATGGGGTGGGTGGATGGATGGGTGGATGGGTGGATGGGTAGATGGGGTGGGTGGATGGATGGGTGGATGGGTGGATAGATGGATGGGTGAATGGGTGAATGGGTGGATGGATGATGGATGGAACGATGGATGGGGTGGATAGATGGATGGGTGAATGAATGGATGGGTGGATGGATGATGGATGGAATGATGGATGGATGGATAGATGGATGGATAGATGGAGTGGTAGATGGATGGGTGGATGGGTGGATAGATGGATGGGTGAATGGGTGAATGGGTGGATGCATGATGGAATAATGGATGATGGATGGAATGATGGATGGGGGTGGATAGATGGATGGATAGATGCGGTGTGTGGATGGATGGGTGGATGGGTGGAAAGATGGATGGGTGGATGGGTGGATGGGTAGATGGGTGGATGGATGCACAGAGTCAGGAAATGTATCTTCAGGGAAGGAAGGAGCCTGCAGAGAGCTCAAATTCTGCCTCACCTCACATTTATTGATGGCCCACTCTGTGCCAGGCACACAGGCTTCATTCTAATCCTCACACATTCTAAACCCCCCAGATAGGGACATCACTCTCCTTTTACAGATAAGGAAGCTGGAGCCCAGAGAGGCCCAAGGCATGCATCCAAGAGGTGAGAGGATGGTGGCTGGAGCATCAGTTTCTCTGCTGCCAACGTGGGGCCCTTCCTGGAGCTTATACCCACTGCCCTGAGCCCTGTGCTCCATGTCTGATGGAGCCTGTGGGAACTCTTGGCTATTTCATGTCTATGCTGCTTGGACACAAGGAGAATCACGGGCGTTGGAGCCAGACAGGCCTGAGTGGGGATCCTAGCCCTGTCACTGAGAAGCAGGTGACTTGGGTGTGCCAATCACCTCAGATAAAAATTGACAGAGGTTTCCAGGGCTGTTGCAAGGATTACATGAGATAAAGTATGTGAAGTGCTCACCAGGGCCCCCACTCCAAACACAACCTGCCCCCCCCCCATTCTCTCCCAGGCCAGCCCCCCAATCAGGTCGTCGGCCCCAGTGTCTCTCCCCTTGGCCTTGTCCCGACTGTCTGTGCGGTTACTATAGCAGCCACCTCGGCCCCTGGGCATGAAGTGGAAAACAGGCTGGAGCGGTGATGAGGTTCTGGGCTGGCCCCCGATGGCTGTGGCTTCACAAGCATCTTCCCACATGGAGGCAGCCTGGTGTCCGGTCCTTGAGCCAAAGACTTGTTCTGTCTTAGCCCAGGTGGGTGCAGGTGTCCCTTCTGTTCACATCCGGCTGGAAGAGGCCAGGTAGCAGTGGCCAGAGATGCTCACTGAACCCCCAGTTCACAGCAAGCAGGTTGCTGGTGCCCTGGCCGCCTGGCCGCCAGCGACTGCCCCTCCTCTCGTGTGTGGGACTCTGTCTCCCGGGGCCGCGGGGGATTTAACTCCCATCAGCCCTGTTCCTCTCCTTCCCATGGCCAAGTCCGCCGGGCTCTGGGCTCCAGGTTCCCTCTGCTGCAGGTGTCCGGGGACCCCAGGTCTGCTGGGCGGGGAGGGGCCCCTGGGCCGTCCCAGGACTGTGATCTGGCCTCCTCCAGAATTCCAGCCTGCCTGCCTCATCTCCATTTCTGCCCTCCCCAGATCCCATTCCTTTCCTAAGAAACCCAACTGAACGCGCAGATGGCTTTTGCTCAGAGCCTACCGGGAGCGCCCCTGAAGAACAGTGAACAGGGAGAGACCTCCACGGCGGAGCAGGGCGAGTCATCAGGAAAAACCAACAGAACTGAAATGGAACACTCCTCCCTTCTTGCTTCCTAAGCTGCTGAGTTTGAGTGAGCCACACCAGAAAAATTCCAGTTGGCCTCCAAAGACTCTGTCCCTGCTATTGTCATAATTTATTCTAAAGGAAAACATTTCTGAAGTGTTCAGCTGGGACCACATCTGCTCAGGTTGTTCTTTTCCTTTTTAAAAAAATTTTTTAAATGTTAATTTATTTTTGAGAGAGAGAGAGAGAGAGAGAGAGAGAGAGACAGAATCTGAAGCTGGCTCAAGGATCTGAGTTGTCAGCACAGAGCCCGACACGGGGCTTGAACTCACAGACCGTGAGATCGTGACCTGAGCTGAAGTCGGATGCTTAACCGACTAAGCCACCGAGGCGCCCCTGCCCAGGGTTTTTCTAATGGTTTTTGTGACTTGAGGCTTCAAGTCTTACGAGCGAGTGCAGGAGTCCCAATGGTGACCTTACCTGGGTTATGACAGGTGACAAGCCCCACTGAGAAGGTACCTATGGCAGGACAGAAGGGGTACAGCCCACACCTGCCTCCCTGGGTTGGGGGGCTGGGGACCGGCACGGAGAGAGAAACCGGAGGGAGTCCCAGCCCTGTTCTCCAAGCTGGGGAGTGGTCCCCAGGGGAAGCGTGTGTGGGACAGTCCAAACAAGCAGTTTCAGACTAGTGTCAGGGACCAAGAGAGGGGTCCTTCTCTGCTGGCAGATTAACCAGGCTCTGGTGGGGGTGGGGAGGACGTAGGGGTGGGAGCTTCTGGATGTTTCATTCAGCACTGAGGGCTCTGGCTCCTGGAAGGGAGAGGCTGGGAGAGAGGGAGAATGCAGTGGAAACTCCCAGGGATACCACTTCTTAGTGCCAAGAGGCCCCTGGAGATAAACCACTGAAAAACCTCCTTCTAGAGATACTGAAATGTGAGAAGCCCATCCCTTTCCTCATACAGCAGGGGCATTTGTGAATGTCAGTACCATTCATAGCATCTGAGACGCACAGAATCTTGGAATTAGAACATCTTTCGCAGACTCAAAGACGCGTTTTATAGAATATTTGAATTGCAGGATCTGAGCATTTTGTCTTTATACTGAATCCCAGAATTACAGGATCACAGATGCAATCACGGTCTCATAGGCCTGCAGAATCTTAGGATTTAGGAATGTCTACAAAAGACTTGGAAGCAGTCAGAGAAGCTGGGAATTGAAATGGAAATCTTGGACTCAGGATACGAGCAGAGGAAATGACCTTAGTCCGACTGCCTCCTGTAATATAGGAAGCCCTCTCCGCTGTCCTGTAATAACTTGAATACTTCTAGGCACCGGGAGCTCATCAGCTGACAGGGAAACCTGCCTCACTGTTGAACAGACTTGGCTGCTGATGCTGAGCCTAAATCTGTCGTCATGTGACCCACCCACCCCTCTCTCCCTGGCCCAACTCCCTGCCTCCCACATCCATCTCAAAATGCTGAATGGGTGGAAAAAGTAACACAGACACCAGGACAGAAACCGCACTGTCTCCTGGCTAAAAACAATGGCTTTTGAGGGCCGTGGTGCTGCGGGAGGCATGGACCGTGACGCCTCTGGGCAATGATACCGACCCCTCCCTTTGGGGCCCTGCCCAGGTGACGGCGTCACACTACCCCTCCGGCACTGCAGGGGCAGGGAGCGGAGCACGCTTGAAAACCACTGGAAACCATCATGGAAACGGCATGATCTGCTTCCAGCCCAATCCCAGCCAACGACAAGAAAGATTCGATGGTGAGACCAAGCGCCATTGCGCCTGGGAGCTGGATTTCATTAGGTTGTTTTGAATGTCGGCTGGGGGTGGGGCGGGGTGCAACGGGGAGAGGCAGTTCTGATGAGCCTTGGCCATGGTGCTACCCAAGCAGAGCGGGAAGTGTCGGTCCTATGGGCAGACTACCGGGCTGAAGTCCCAGCTCGGCCTCATGCTAGCTGTGTGACCTCAGGCGGGTTGCTAACCTTTCTGTGCTTCAGTTTTCTCTCCTCCGAGGAAAGGAGCGTGGGATGCAGCCAGTGTGAGCTCTAGCCTCGTTCCATCAGGTAGGCTTGCCTCCTTCCGGGAGTAGTCCACACTGTCATTTGCTCAGTGCATCGTCCATTCTCCTCATTCATTCATTCACTCACATCAGTTCACTTGTCCCTCCATTCCTCTGTGCGTTAGTTCACTTGTGCCTCCCTGGCGTGCTCGTCCCTGCCCTCCAGTCTTTCTCCAGCTTGGAGGCAGATGGTTGGGGTCCTAGAAGTGACTCTAGCCTTGGGGCTGGCAGCAAAACCGGGGATCACTTTCCTGTCACTTAACGGTGCTGGGCATTTAAGGATCCAGGACATGGCTTCACTTGGGTAGCATGGCCCCGGATCCCCACCCCGTCTCCTCTTCCACCCTAGTCACTCGGGGACAGAGTGACCTATTAATGGATGAACCCTGGAGTGTTCGGGAAGGGATGTTGCCTCTAAGGGGTGTCTGTGTGACCTGGGCCAGACCAGCTGCCCTTGATCTTCCCGGGCAAGCCCTTTAACCGATGATGAGAGGTGGCTGAACACCCATGAACTCTGTGCTGGGACAAAGTTCTGCGGCCGTGAGTGTGCACAGACCAGAGGCCCGCCATCCATCCTGTTACTCACGGTCCCCTTTTTCATGAGGCGTATTAAATTATGGCATAAGAACACAAAATAGCAGCCTCTTTATTCCAGAAAATTAAAGAGTCCTTTTCCCTTGAGTGTCTCCCTTCTGACCCGGGGGGCGGGGTGGGGGGGCTGACGGTGGGGACCGGGGCAAGTTCAGGGTCGGCTCTGCTGACGCAGGGCGTGATGGGATGGATCATGTCCAGAATGCATTCTGTGTGTCACAGCGGTTTAAGAACATTCTGCGGCGAAATGCCCACTGGTTGGTCGCACTAATTAATTGATTATTGCCTATCCTGGAGGCCTCTGGAGCCATGGTATGCAAATATATGCAAATGACCAGAGGAGTGTCTTGAACCCAAAGGCAATCGGCTCACCTTTGCCATTATAATCCCCTCACGTTCCCTGGGAGGAGCAGCAGAGGGAGGACGGCAGCCGGCAGCTGGGGCCTTGGAGCAGGCGTGCTGGGTTCAAATCCCGGTCCCACCTCTTCCTGCTGTGTGCGATCTCGGGCAGGTGTCCTCAGTGTCAGGAGTGCCTAAATCACACGTTTCTGATGAAGTGGGGAGAAAAGTGCCGCTGCTCGGCTTCGCGACCCCGGAAGAGCACGTGCTCCCGGGGAGGACAGCGTCGTGATCCCCCTAATGGATGGTACCTGCTCCTTAATCCGGTCCTCGCCTCCGCTTCCTGTCCCCCCTTCTGTGTTTTACGCGCGACCTTTGCCAAACGCGGCCATTTCTCTTCGGGTGCGGGTGAATTAGGAAAAAAGATCGGAATTTAAACATCCTGAAAGATTCATTCTGTGTAATAATGGAGCGACCCCACAGGAAGCACACAAATTATGCTGGGAGCAGGGGGGCAGGGGTGGCTGGAGGCCGGGCTGGGGCCTCGGAGGGAGGGGTGAGGCTGCTTGCTGGATAGAGGATTCACTCAAAAGCTCTGACTGGATGAAGTTTACGGTTTGCCCGCCTTTGCGGGGTTGGAGGGGCTGACATTTGCTGAGCACCTACTGTGTGCGGGGCCGTGCACATGCTGGACTCCATCATCCCTCGCTCTGTCCCCCAGGTGCGGAGTTTGGGGCCCCGAGGGATGAACTGCCTTGTCCCAGGTCACTCGACTCATTGGTGGCAGGTGTGAGCCCAGGCCTGGCTGACCCGAGTTCCTGCTCTTTCCCTGACCCTATGCAGGAGGGACACGGGGATCTGTGCTTCAGGGGAGTTGGGACTCCAGGCATCAGTGGTGGGACTTGTCACTGATCTGAATGGGACTGAGTTAGGAGGGTCAAGTTTCAATTTGGCTGAGCAATTTCTTGTGAATCGCAGGCCCAGGCATTTGGGGAAGGCCAAAGGTGGATATGTTGGGGCCATGTCACAAGCCGCCTATCGCACAGAAAGGCGAGCCTTTTTCTGCTCCCCCAGGCTTTTCGTCTCCCGGAGTCTGAGTCGGTTTTACCGCATTTTATATTTGGGACTCCGGGAGCGAATGCCTCTGCTTTATGGAGTCACAGATGAGGGACGTGAGGGCCGGGAGGGGGGGGTGTCACAGTTGCTTTAGAGGGGCGACTCTGGACACATCCTCAACCTCCCTAAGCCCCAGGTGCTTCAGGGGAGATGCCCAAACTTGACACTGGGGGGTGGGCAAGTTCTGATGCGCAGCACGTGGGAGATGTCCCACACAGAGCCCGCGCCCGGTAGGCGCTCGGGGACCGCTAGCTCGTGCGTCAGGTCTCTCCTCGCCTCTCCTCTACTGGGGAAGTGCCTTGGGGGTGCCTCCAGGTGCCCCTGTGTGTCGTGCCTTGGTGCGGGGGGTGGGGGGTGGTGTGCCAGTGTCTGGGCCAAGGATGCGCTGGCAGTGAGGCTCGGAGATTAGAGGCCTGGTTTTAGTCCCTGTGTCTTCACAGCCTGGAGGCTCATGGCCCCGCCACCCCTTCAAATTCCCAGGGATTGGAAGCACCGTGTCCCGCTGCGGACTTCTGATTCCAGTCCTGGAGGATGCCCGGTGGCCTCTCACTACCGTGGGAGCCCTGCCGTCTCATCAGATGGGGGAGACACACAAAGAAATCACAACGTAGTCAAAAAGGACCTGTGTGGAGGAAGCTACGTACTTCAGAAGCAGAAGAGAGGAGAAGGTCTACTCTTCAGGGGTAGAGACAAGGCAGGGAGGCTTTCCAGAAGAGGTGACTCGAATCTGGGCTTTGCTGGATTGATAGGAGTTTGCCGGGTGGACAAGGTGGAACGAGCCATCTTGGGAGGAGCGGAATGTACGGTGGGAAGAGAAACCCGGGAAGTTCCAGGGTAGCAGGCCAGCCAGGGGAGAGGGGAGGCCAGGTTGAGATGGGCCTCGAGTACGAGGCTAAGGGGTGTCTGCTTACCCCCACGCTTGGGCCTGTTTCTGTTCCTGCCTGTCCCCTGCAGATTGAAGCCAGCAGTGGGCTGTCTGCCCAGCCAGATCGTACCCTATCCCCTTGGACCCCCTTTTCCAGATGTTCTCTGGCCACGAGCTCTGTTGCTTATGGGTCAGTCCCGAGCCGGTGGTATCGGCAGAGGCTCCCGGCTCCGGAGGGCTGCAGTAGGGCCGACGGGCCGTGTTGAGAGCCTGGGGTCTGGAGCCGTGAAGGCCCGGGTTCAAGTCCTAGCTCCGTCACCGACTCGCTTCTCTGAGCCTCCCCTGTGACTTGGGTCGTAATGCTGCTCCCGGGAGTTGTCAGGAGGAGGCGAAGGTGACAAGATAATAATGGCAGCTGCCTCGCCAAGCTCTTGCTAGGTGCTAGGTGCCCACAGCCCTGCTCACACAGCAAGCTCACCTCATCCAATGCTCTCCACAGACCCCTGAGCTCTGCTTCGCATGAAACTCGGTGCCTGGCGTTCAGTAGCTGCTCCACACTCAGTGCCTCCCCTGTCCCTCTGGGCCCCAGAGCACCGAGGATGGTGATCTGGTGGCTCTGAAATCCCTCCCTTCGCCTCCCTCCACGGTCTTCCTTCCTTCCTTCCTTCCTTCCTTCCTTCCTTCCTTCCTTCCTTCCTCTCTCTCTCCCTTTCTTTCTTTCTTTCTTTCTTTCTTTCTTTCTTTCTTTCTTTCTTTTCTTTCTTTCTTTCTCTTTCTTTCTTTCTTTCTTTCCTTCTTTCCTTCTTTCTTTCTTTCCTTCTTTCTTTCTTTCTTTCTTTCTTTCTTTCTTTCTTTCTTTCTTCTCTCTCTCTTCCTTCCTTCTTTCCTTCTTTCCTTCCTTCCTTCTTCTCTCTCTCTTCCTTCCTTCCTTCTTTCCTTCTTTCCTTCCTTCCTTCCTCTCTCTCTCTTCCTTCCTTCCTTCTTTCCTTCTTTGCTTCCTTCTTTCCTTCCTCTCTCTCTCTTCCTTCCTTCCTTCCTCTCTATCTCTTTCTCTTTCTTTCTTTCTTTCCTCCTTTCTCTTTTTCTTTCTTTCTTTCTTTCTTCTTTCTTTCTTTCTTTCTTTCTTTCTTTCTTTCTTTCTTTCTTTCATCTCTCTCTCTTCCTTCCTTCCTTCTTTCCTTCTTTCCTTCCTTCCTTCCTTCCTCTCTATCTCTTTTTCTTTCTTTCTTTCTTTCTTCCTCTTTCTTTTTTGTTCTTTCTTTCTTTCCTTCCTCTTTCTTTCTTTCTTTCTTTCTTTCTTTCTTTCTTTCTTTCCTTCCTTCCTCCTTTCTTTCCTTCCTCTTTCTTTCTTTCTTTCTTTCTTTCTTTCTTTCTTTCCTTCTTTCCTTCCTTCCTTTCTTTCTTTCACTTTCTTTCTTTCCTTCTTTCCTTTCTCTCTCTCTCTTCCTTCCTTCCTTCTTTCCTTACTTCCTTTCTTCCTTCCTTCCTTCCTCTTTCTTTCTTTCTTTCTTTCCTTCTTTCCTTTCTCTCTCTCTCTTCCTTCCTTCCTTTTTTCCTTCTTTCCTTCCTTCCTTCCTTCCTCTTTCTTTCTTTCTTTCTTTCTTTCTTTCTTCTCTCTCTCTTTCTTTCTTTTAATGTTTATTATTTTATATAGAGAAAGCATGCGCAGGGGAGGGACAGAGAGAGGGGGACAGAGGATCTGAAGCGGGCTCTGTGTTGCCAGCACAGAGCCCGATGCGGGGCTCGAACTCACAAACCATGAGATCATGACCTGAGCCGCAGTGGGATGCTCGACCGACTGAGCCACCCGGGCGCCCCTCCTCCGCCGAGTTTCTCTCTGTCACTCCCCACGTGCTTGGCCAGAGGACCCACAGTGGGCACCACTCTCAGGAAACTGGGGCTCACAAATCCCAGAGGAGCAAGGTCAGGCCATGGGCCATGAGGTGGGCTGGGTGGCTGGTGAAGAGTGAGTTCCCACGTGTGACAAAGACACACAAGCACACGTACACCCCTCGTGAGACCTGAATCGGGCTGGTTAAGTGAGACAAATCTCTCTCTTACTCTCCCTCCATTTGCTGTCTCCTCTTTACTCCCTCGACGGCCGTCACGTGTGTCCCAGTGGGCGGAGTCACAGCTGTGCCAGGACATCTGCTCGCAGGTGCACACAGTCCCTCGTCAGCTCAGGCCCCTCAGTTGCACCCCTGCGCTTCCTGCCTGTCTTCCTTGTCCTGCCCGGTGCCCGGGCAGGGTGGGGGGGGAGGTGGGCCCTCCCAGGTTCTCCTGAGGGCCCTGGTGGGTTTGGGCCACCGGCTGGTGAGCTCTTACTGATGTGCCAGCTGTTGGGAGGGGGTAGAGCAGAGCCTTGGAGGGCGGGGAGGGTGAAGCGGGGAGAGCCCCCGGGGAAGCACAGAGATGCAGGAGGCAGGAAGCAGTCGGAACGTTGCGGAATATTGGAGGTAAAGCCACTGGGACTTGCTGGTGCGTTGGACAGAGAGGAAGGAGTCATGGATGACCCCAGACTTTAGCTGGGGCCACAGGAAGGCTGGGGTCTCCATTCAGAGATGGGACAACTGTGGAGGAGCAGACTCGGGGACTGCGGGGACAGGGGCATCAGGAGTTCCTTTTTGGGTTAAGTTTGGGATGCCCATTAGACGTCTGGGAGGAGACGTCGAGAAGGCATTTAGATAGAACAACTTTGTGGAGAAGGTGGGGCTCTCATGCCTTGCAGAGGACGGAGGGAGCCCCGCAGAGGGCGATGCCCAGGACATGGGGCGGGGGTGGGGGGGGTGAGGGGCAAAGAGCAAAGCTGGGACTTGAGGTCCCATCCGTCTGGCTCCAGGTCCCTGCCGGGAAGCACGCGCCGTCTGTCCCACTGCATGCAGGCCCTGCACTGGGACACAGGGATGAGGGACCGCGTCCTGCCCCATGAGGGTCACACTGTGAGTCGGGGAGTTGAGACCAACCGTGAGTATTGAAGAGTGTGTTTTGGGTAGTTCCCTGTGTTCGCTCCCCAGACTGGGAAACTGAGGCCCAGACTAGGGCAGGGGCTTGCCTGTCGTGACAGAGCCTCCGGGCCCTTCAGGAGGCGGGAGGGGGCGGGGGAAGGGCAGAAGTGCCAGGTGGGCCTGGCAGTTTGTTCATGGAGGATGCCGGGTGAGGGGCTTGGACCCGGGCCGCTGCGCAGGGCCTGGAGGGGACGTGGACAGGCTGCCGGGTCCTCTGCAGGGGGCCGAGGGGCTTACCGGGGTGACGGAGGGGAGAGAGGGCGGCGAGGGAGCTGGCCTTGGAATTTAGGTCATGCTGGTGTGATGTGGGGCAGGTGGTTGAAGGGAAGCGAGGTTCTCAGCAGCAGCCCCAACCTGGCAAAGTCTGAATCCACACGGGATCTGGTCTGCATGGGAGACCCAGAACTTCCTAAAGGTGAAGTGCTGTGCAGTTGTCACTTCGTAGGGACAGAGGGAGGGCATTGGGCCCCATGCCCGGCAGAGGGAGGGAGGCAGCTTGGCCCCCGTCTCTAGAAAGTCCTCCCGCCTTCCCAGGGGGCTGCTGCCAAAGGCCTCTGTGACTGATCGCCTCTGGAGCTCAGAGGGCAGGGTGGCTTTGTCCTGGCTGCCTGGGGACGGATGGCCCCATTTCTCCAAAGTCCCTGAATCCTCTAGAATGTAGCCCCCTGACAGGAGGGACTGGCTGGCTGTTCTCTGCTTGCCCCCCAACTCTGCATGGGGCCAAGCACATAGTAGATGAATAAGAAAATGTGAGACCCTTGGCCTTTCCTCCCCACACTCACTCAAGTATATACCCAGGGCAGGGCTGACTCAGCCAGTTGTGCCAGGTTTCAGGACACGCCGAGGGCCATACAGGGCTCCCCTGGGACCGGCACCCTGGTCCCGGGGCCCCAGAGCCGTTCTAGAGTTCCAGACTCTGTCTCCCGCAGTGCCGGAGGGGCGGAGGTTCTGGAGGTAGAGGGCATCTGGGTTCAAACTGTAAAGCTACCTTTTACAAAGCGTGTCATAGTGGGAGACATTTGAACCTGTCTGAGCCCCAGTTTCCTTTCCTATAAAACTTTATGGCAGAGGATGTTTTTGAGGCGTAAATGATAAAAATGCATGTGGAATTCTTAGCATAGAGCTGGGCAGGCAACAGGCAACCGAGGGAGGAGGATATTATTATTTTAGTAATTGTTGTGGTTTATCACAATGGTTGCTCATGGCGCGGGGGCCTTGCCTGTCAAGTCCCTGCTGTGTCCCTGGAGACCGAGCTAGCCGGCCAGGCACACAGCAGGTGCTCAGAAGTCACTGCCGGTGGCAATAGGGGTGGGGTCCCCTCTGCGCGGCTGCATGCAGCCTCCCTGACCCCCTCCTGCCACAGGGACAGCAGCAGACCCCGCGTGACTCTCAAAGAAGGCGCCGTTTCTGGAATTCTTCATCTCTTTTTCCCTTTCAGCCCCGATCCATTTCCTTATTGACTTCAGCGGCTTTCCGTGCTCTGGCGGAACGAGGGAGGGCCAAGGTCTCGGCGCCCTCTGCTCCGGCTTTTATCTGCCTGATTTCAGGCGGCTGGAGCCCCGGCCCCGATTCAGCTGGAGAAATGTCGAGACCATATTAAATCACAGGATGCAAGCAGGTGACAGGGCAACACCGGTCACCTGCCTCTTGACTGGCCCCCTGGCCCTGAGCCCGCAGCAGGGAGAGGTCGCTGTGCTCTGAGGCCCGGCTTGTTGGATCCTCGCTTCCCTGTAATCACAATCTTGGACTTGGAAGCAGTCTTCTCGAGGTGAGAGCGGATGGTGACCAGGCACAGGAGCTTTGTGGCAGGACAGCGCCGGGTGGGGAGTGCCCAGACGAGCCGATACATCGCAGGGGCTGCTGGGCTGGCTTCTCTTCTCCTTTTAGTTTTTATTAGTTTTTTTTTTTTAATATAAAAGTGATACCAGCTCACTCTGACAGCCCGAGCCGTGTGGGAGCATGTGAGGATCTTACGTGTCCTGTCCCCTTGCTGGAACACTGCCTCCCAGGGGAAACACTGCAAATACGGATCGCAGTGAGCTTGCTGGATGGTCTGCTAGGACCCTTTGAATTCACTGCTCCTTCAACCCAGTCACCAGCCCCCGTGGGGCAGAATTTGAGCCCCCCCCCCCTTTTTCTAAGTTTATTTTGAGAGAGAGAGAGACAGAGAGGGAACACACGCGAGTGGGGGGGGAGAGAGAGAGAGGGAGACAGAATCCCAAGCAGGCTCTGCACCGTCAGTGCAGAGCCCGATGTGGAGCTCGAACCCACCAACTATGAGATCGTGACCTGAGCCACAGTCAAGGGCCGGACGCTGAACTGACCGAGCCACCCAGGCGCCCCTGCCACTCTTCCTTTTTAAGGACAGTTAAAGGGCTCAGGATCACAGGGTGACCTCCAAGGCCACTCAGCTGGTTTCAGAGCAGGGGCTGCACCCACAACTCTGTGGCTCCAAGGGCATGCCCTTCCCACTCGCCCCGCCCTGACTGTTAATGGTTTGGCATAAATATGTATTTCCTAAGTGTATAAAAACCCGTCTTTCTTTTATGAACATGGGATCAGACTCGACGCATCATTTTGCAGCTCGCTTTTTAATTTGAGGGTATTTTCCTGCGTGGCCCTGTGCCCCCACCGTCCTTTGTCGGAGGCCCCCACATTTATTTAGCTGGTCCTTTTCAGGCAAATGTTGAGGTTGGGTTTTCTATTATTGGCTACAAGTGCTGTATGCATACCTCCTCTTTGTCAGATAGTTGAATGATTTATTTTATTTTATTTTATTATTTTTATTTTTTTATTTAAAAAAAATTTTTTTTCAACATTTTTTATTTATTTTTGGGACAGAGAGAGACAGAGCATGAACGGGGGAGGGGCAGAGAGAGAGGGAGACACAGAATCGGAAACAGGCTCCAGGCTCCGAGCCATCAGCCCAGAGCCTGACGCGGGGCTCGAGCTCACGGACCGCGAGATCGTGACCTGGCTGAAGTCGGACGCTTAACCGACTGCGCCACCCAGGCGCCCCGATAGTTGAATGATTTAGATAAAAACTTCCCCGGGCTACCCTGTTCTGCAGTCACCTCCACATTTTCAGTCCCCTCTCCATAGTAACCGCTCTTATCAGGGTGGCATATAATCCGTACAGACCTATTTCTATGCATTTGTATGCATGCATATGCATGTGCTTTTGCTATGGGTGTTTTTCTTAAAAAAAAAAAAAAGCATGCGAGGTATCACGCAATATGCATTTTTGTGCGTTTGGCTTTTTCCCCCACTAGTGACAACCCGGCCATCTTTCTACGTTGGTACATATAGAGCTTCCTCATCCTTTTTAATGAGGCTATGTGTCATGTTCCATGGCGCAGATGCATCATCTTTTTTTAAAACCATTTCCCTATTGATAGATGCATAGGTTCCTTCCATTTCCCCCCCGTCTGTCATAAACATCCTTGTGCGCGCCTCAGCCTATGCACGTGGGAGCAGGGCTCTAGTACAGATACCCGGATGTAGAATTGCTGGGTTGAAGGGGTGCCAGGTTGGGTCTTGTCTGAGGCCACAGGAGGCTGGGGGAAGACACGGATTGGGGGACTCCGGGGTGGGGGGGGGAGGCTGTCTGCTGCCGCGGCGTGAGGCGACGTGGTGGGGGACCCGCTCACTGGGGCCGTGTTCTCGGGTGGCTCCTGGGGGCACTGGCGGCTCCAAGAAATTCTGCGGTCTATGCAGCTACCTGGACAGCACCGTGGGAACAGCCCTGCGGGTCCCACTCCCTCTTTTCCTCCTTGTACTCACTTGAGGGGGGGGGGGGCTGGCCGGTCCAGACTGACCAGTTATTTTGGTGGCTTTAGTCCATTTCCTACTAGTTAGTTCTAGGGAAGGTTGGGGGATAAGGTACCAAAAGTTACCTGGACGGGGATCAGGCAGGCCCCGGCCCTCCGGGAGCTGCGGCAGCGTGGGGACATGAACTTCTGCCATCTGACTGGGGCTGTGACAGGGGGAAGTACAGGATGCTATGGGGACACCAGGGTGCTTCCGATGGAGCAGGTGGTGGAGGGGAGCGGTCAGGAGGGTCCTGTTGAAAGGGCTAGCCGAGCGGGTCTTAAAGAACGCGTGCGTGTACATATTCAAACCTCTGTGTGTTCATGTGTTTGTGCGCTGGTGATTTACGGTTGGTTGGTTCGTTTTTCAGCCGGTCACCAGCCTCCCCCTTCTTCTGGTAACAAACGGTACAGCCTCTGCATTTTTGTTCTCCATCTGGTTCCTTCTGCAGCCCCGCCCTTTCCCACTGTGAGCACAGGAACGGACATGTGGCCCTGGCCGGCCAATCAGAGCGCTGCATCCGTGAGCCCCAGAAACGGTTCGGTTCCAGCCAATCAAGGCCTTCCCTGGGATTTTTCTGCTGGAGTTGGTGGGAGAGGCTTGGGGTCACCTTCCTGGCTTCATGGGGCGTGCCCAGGTGTAGTGGGGGGAAACTGAAGCCATTTTTGCAGAAAGAAGCAGAGACGGAAATGAAAGGTGATGGAGAGAGAGCACTGAGGTTCTGTTTCTGGCTGTTCTGCTCCTGAGCTGCTTCTCGATCCCTGGGGCCAAACATCCTTCTTCTAAAAGATCTCAGGGGCTGGATTGGGGTCTGTTGCTGTGGCCCAGAGCCCTGACCAATGTTGGGGGGGGGGGGAGGCTCACGAGGTTATGAGGGCTCCAAACGGGCAGAAAGCAGGTGGGATGGGTATGAGGCTCTTTTTCTATCCTCTGTCCATTCTGTCCTGGAAAACCCAAGTTAATGGTGAAATTCTCTTTCTTAAAACACTTCAATGGCTCCCCATTTTCTTTACGATCAAGCCCCAAACTCCTTAGCCTTTTGCCCTGGGCTCTGCAGGGTCACCCCTCACTGACCACAAATTAGGTTCCAGTCGTACCAGACTTCTTGATCTTCAGGCACAGGCCATTCTCTCTCCTCCAAGCCTTTGTACACGCTGTTCCCTCGGCGTGGAATACCCTTCCTTTGTTTTTCTACCTTACCCTCACCCTGATTTTTTACCAGGATGGCTCCGACGCCCCTTCGGGTTTGGAAGTAAATACCTCTTCCTCCAGGAAGCCTGCCTGCTCCCCTGCTCTGAGCTCCCACAGCACGACTGTGAGATCGTGACCTGAGCTGAAGTCCGACGCCCAACTGACTGAGCTGCCCGGGCGCCTCTCATAAGCTTTATTATTTAAAAACAAAAATTTTAAAAAAATGTTTATTTATTTTTGACGGAGAGAGAGACAGAGTGTGAGCGGGGGAGGGGCAGAGAGAGAGGGAGACACAGAATCCGAAGCAGGCTCCTGGGTCTGAGCTGTCAGCACAGAGCCCGACGCGGGGCTTGAACCCACGGACCACGAGATCATGACCTGAGCTGAAGTTGGTCGCTTAACCGGCTGAGCCACCCGAGCTGAAGTTGGTCGCTTAACCGGCTGAGCCACCCAGGCGCCCCTTGTGAGCTTTATTTTTAAAGCAACAGGTCAATGAGAATCAATAAACAGAGATTGTCTTGGAAAATTTGTTGGTCTTTTCTTCCCCTCAGGGTGAAAACAGGAAACACCTGAGCTATAGGGGACGGTGGGAGGGGGGCGGGGAAGAAAGTCATGTACACTGAGGGCTACAAAGTGCCAAAGTCTGTATTAAAGGAGCTGAGTATATTAATTTTCTGCAGAAAGGGCTTCAATGACTTTCATTCGATTTATTGATAGGTATTTTATACTTTTTTTCCTACTGTGCATGGTATCATGTTTCTTTCACTGAAGCATAGACGCGTAATTAGCGTTATATATTGATTCTGTATCCAGGAAACTTGTTGCGTTTCTTTATTTTGTATTGAGGCATAATTGACAAATAAAACAGTAAGATATTTAAAGTGTTCAACGTGATGATTTGATATAGGTGTCAACTTCTTTATTCACTCTATTTATTTATCTTTCAGACTGTCCACATAGACTAATCACATCATCTGCGGATAGTGACAGTTTTGTTTCTTCCTCTCACCTTTTTCTTTTTCTTTCTAACCGTCCTGGCAGTGGTGATGGCGGGTACTCTTCTCTTACTCCTGATTTTAGAGGGAGAGCTGTTTCCCTAGAGCCATCATGTATGGTGTCTGTGCTAGATTTTTTCCAAAATGTTCTTTATCCTGCTAAAAAAGTCGACTTTATTCTTAGTTTGCTAGGCGTTTACCCTTGAAAGGATACCGGATTTTATTTACATCTGCTGAGATATCCATGTGGCTTGTCTCTTTTAACCTTTCAATGTGATGATTTACATCCATTAATTTTCTAATATTTAACCAACCTTGAATTCCTGAAGTAACTGCAACTTGGTCACGATATGTTTATTGTTCATACATTGCTGGATTTCATAGGCAAATATTATGTTTCCGAAGTTTACATTTTTGTTCTTTTGTGGTTTTTTGGTTTTCACTTTTTTTTTTTTTTTTTTTTTTTTTGGTAATCTTGCTCTTGCGGGAATTCGGTTTGTAAATTTTCATTCTCATATTGTTCTTGTCCGGGAAAATGGAAACGTTTTTGAAAGATTAGATTGATCTCTGTCTGGAATGTTTGAGAAAGCATGTGACAAAACCATCTGGGTCAAACGTCTTCGTGGGAGGTTTCTACTTCTAATCCAGCTTCCTTAATTCTATCATCACATTATACAATTATGCAGGTTTTAAAATGTCTTTCTGAGTCGGTTTTTGTAAATCGTGTTTTTATAGGGATGTGTCTGTGTCATCTGTTTTCAAAGTTATGGTCATGAAGTTGTCCTGATAGTCTCCTCTGTATCGATCTATTTAACCCCTGTGGCTTCTATGATCTGGTCTCTTTCCCATGGTTAACGCTGTGTGTTCGTGTCTTCCGTTCATTATTTTCTTTTCTTGTTTCAACCGTGCCAGGGGCGACTCTTTTTTTTTTTTTTTTTTTTTTTAATCTTTTCAAAGAACCGACTCTCGCATTGCGACTCCTGTCTCTTGTATGTTTGCCTTACCCACTCTGTGCTCTGGCGCCCCCATCTGTAAAAAGAGGGGTGACAGCAGTATGCATCGAGCATACTTTTTGGGAAGGTTACTTGAGCTAATTCATGCTAGAGTTGTGCTCAGCACATAGTAGGTGCTCACTAAATGTTTGCTTTCATATCTGCTTTTGTCAAGAATTTTCACACATTCTTATTTCCTTCCCTACCTTTCTTTAGGTTTTTTTTCTGTTGTTCTTTTTCTAACGGCTCCTTTTGAATGCTTGGCTCGGTTTGGAATGCTTTTCTTTTCCGTAAGCGTTTAACACTACGATCTTCCGAAGGGCGCTTTTAGGGTGCCCAATACGTTTTAGTATGTTGTAGTGTCTCTGTTTTTTTTCTGTACACTTGAGAATTTTCATGATTATTTCTACCTTAGTTCTGAATTGTTGGGAGATAGGTTTTAACTTCTACACACAGGGGCATCTTTTTCTAGTTACTTCTTTTGTTACTACTTCCTAAGCTAATTAATTGCTTTGCCATCTGAGACCGCGCACCGATCCTCTGAAATTTGTGGAGCTTCCTTTGTGTCCTGGCACAAGCTCCAGGCTCCGGTCTATAGGATCCGTTCTCCTAGCGGTTTTCTGCATGCTTCCAGATGCCTACTTTGTTTAGCGAGTTGTAAAGTTAATCAGTATTTTTACACCGCTCCCAAATAATACGAGAAGCCTAGAATGCTCTGATCGCCACTCACCTGGGGTTCTTTTCTGGTATTTCCCCCCCTCTCTTGTTAATTTCTAACCTCTGAAGATTAGATTAGATTTTGCTGTTGAAATGTGTTCTCTCACACGTTTAATGTTAGTTCCGGCTTTCCGGGTGATAATCAGGACATCATCATTCCGTTTTGTCTCTCAGTCCTTATGTGGCGACTCAGTTCCCTTCCTAACCCACATCTTTTAGAGTAGAATAACCTTTTGCCTGAAAAGGGCTTGCTTCAGAATTTATCTCCTGCTGGGGGTACTGTTTGTTTTTGTTTGTCTGGAAATGTCTTTATTTTGCCCTTTTTGAAAGATGGATTTGCTAGCCTTTCTAAGTCGACAGTTAGTTTTTCTTGGCACAATGGAGATCGTATCTCACTGTCTTTTCCTGGCCTCTACCGTTACTGCTGAGAAATTACCCATCCTTACTTTGTAGGCACCTGTCTTTCTTCTGGCTATTTTAAAAAAATGTTTATTTGTTTTTGAGAGAGAGAGAGAGGAGGGGCAGAGAGAGAGAGAGAGCGGGGCAGAGGATCCGAGGCGTGCTCTGTGCTGAGAGCAGCAAGCCCAATGCGGGGCTCGAACCCACGAACTGTGAGACTGTAACCTGAGCCAAGATCGGACGCCCAGCCTGCTGAGCCACCCAGGTGCCTCCAGGCAGGGCTATTTTTAACATTCTCTTTCTCTTTCTTTCTTTGGGATCTGGCAGTTTTACCACATATATTTCAGTGTGACTATTTTAAAATTTATCTCATTTAATGTTTTGGGGATGAAATTGCTGTCTTCCAACAATTCTGGATAATTGTCTTCGAGCAGTCATTCACTGTCATTGTCTTTTAGCCTCTCCTTATTGTCCCCCTTATTGTGTTCTTGTGCCGCATTCTTTCAGCTCACTGATACTCTTTTCACTTGTTTGTTTTTTTTTTAAGTTTATTTGTTCATTTTGAGAGAGAGAGAGAAAGAGAGCGCGTGCGTGCATAAGTGGGTGAGGGGCAGAAGGAGAGAGGAGAGAGAGAATCCCAAGAGGGAGAATCTCCATGCCGTCAGTGCAGAGTCCAATGGGGGGGCTCGATCTCATGAAGAGTGAGGTCATGACCTGAGCCCAAATCAAGAGTCAGGTGCTTAACTGACTGAGCCACCCACGTGTCCCTCTCTTCATCTTTTTCTTTTTTTAAAAATATTTTTAAAAATGTTTATTTATTTTTGAGAGAGAGAAAGACAGAGCGTGAGCAGGGGAGGGGCAGAGAGAGAGGGAGACACAGAATTGGAAGCAGGCTCCCGGCTCTGAGCTGTCAGAGCAGAGCCCGGCATGGGGCTCGAACCCACGAACTGTGAGATCATGACCCGAGCCAAAGACGGACGCTTCACCGACCCTTTCATCTTTTTCTAATCTGCCACTTTCCTTAGCTCATTCTAAAAATCTGTCTGTCTGTCTATCTATATTTTTTCAGGAACTGGCTCATGTGATGGTGGAGGCTTGGCAAATCCAAAATCTGCCGGGTAATACGTCAGGCTGGAGACTCGGGGAAGCGTTGTGGTTCGAGTTCAGAAGCGGTCTGCTGACAGAATTCTTTCTTGCTCAAGAGAGGTCAGTCTCTTCTGCCAAGGCCTTTGACTGACTGGATGAGGCCCACCCACATTGGGGAAGGCAATATGCTTTCCTCAGAGTTCCGTGATTTAAATGGCAGTCTCATCTCCCACCAAACAGCCTCACGGAAACTTCCAGAATAGTGTCGGACCGACTGTCTGGGCACTGTGGCCTAGCCAAGTGGACGTAAAATCAACCATCCGAGTGCATCAGCTTTGGATTCCAACCCCTCAACCCTGTGTGGCCCACTCTCTTTTTCTGTTGAGGGTCCTCGGGAGAAAAGACGTGACAAGCATTGTTCCTGCCCTGGGAAGGGACCCTGAGGCCTGCCCTCTCTGCTGAGGTTGAACCCTGAAGGGAATGGAAGAATTCCACATGCAGCGGTTTCCAAATTCAGAAGTACAAGAGTTAAGGCATTTTCTCTTTCCGTGACTGGTCTTGACATATCTGGGGCCCCCTTCTGCAGGGTGGAGGGAATCTGAGCTCAGTTCCGGGGTGGCTCCCACCTTTCCCCAGGATCATGGCTACTCCAGGGCCCACCCTCCATCTTGGTACCTGTGGAAGCATCCCCTGCCTTCTCCTGGGATGCGGAGGGAGCCGGAGCCCCGAGCCAGCCCTCTTCCGGCCACTCCTGTGCCTGATCGGGACGCCTGCAGCCTTGGCCCCTGGATGTGTCATTGTCTCTTTCTTCTCCAGGGTCTTTCCTCCCTTCTTCGGGCTGTGCTAGGGCAAGTTGCTCAGGACCCCTCGGCTCTCAGCTCCCACACGCTGCCCGGGGCTGTGTGTGTGCTCTCCTTCCTGGGGCACAACTCCAGGGGGCAGCCGGCGGGGGGGGGGGGAGGTCTTCTGCTTAGGAATCCAGTCTGCATCCCACAGTATTTGCTGAGCGCTGATCCTGTAGAAAATAAAACAAACAAACAAAAAAGCTTGTCGCATGGCTTGACATTGTGCATAGCATCTGGGAGGACAGTGAGTGCATGAAACATTAGTGCGGGTTAAAGAGGGCTGGAGTTGCTAGATTGAGGGGAGAGAAGTGTTATTAAAGAAAAAATTTACGGGGGCACCTGGGTGGCTCAGTCGGTTGAGCGTCTGACTTTGGCTCAGGTCATGATCTTGTGGTTCGTGAGTTCGAGCCCTGCCTTGGGCTCTCTGCTGTCAGTGCAGAGCCCATTGCAGATCCTCTGGCCCCCTCTTTCTGCTCCTGCCCTGCTTGCGTTCTCCCCCAAAATAAATAAAGCTTAAAAAATTTTATTTATTAATTTATTTATTTTGAGAGAGAGAGAGAGAGAGAGAGAGAATCCCCACGCAAGCTCTGTGCTGTCAGTACAGAACCCGACATGGGGCTCGATCTCATGAACCGTGAGATCATGACCTGAGCCAAGATCAAGAGTTGGATGCTGAATGGATTGAGCCAGTCAGGAATCCCCACAAAGTGTAATTTTAAAGAGGGTGGGTAGGGACGGCCTCACTGAGAAGGGGACATTCAAGCAAAGGCTGGATGTATATAGATAAAGGAGTGGTTAGCCATGCAGAAGTCCAGGGGAAGAGCGTCCCAGGTGGACGGGATAGCCAGTGCAAAGGGCCTGGGGCAGGAGCACGTCTAGTGTATTCAAGGCAGTGTCTCTGCTGGAATGGGAGGGTGAGAGGTAAAGGTGGCCAAATCAGGAGGGCATCTCCTAGGCCCCTCTTAAGACTGAGCTTTGAGTCTGAGTGAGGAATGAGTCGTCAGAGGGTTTGTGAAGCGCTGCCATGATACGACTTAGGTTTCCAGGGTCCCTCTGGCTGCTGTGTCTGTAGGAGACTGTAGGGGGCAAGGGCGGAAGCAGAGAGAGCAGAGGAGGCTGCGGCAATAACTCAGGGCGGGGGCGGGGGAGACCACGGAGGCCCAGAGGACCAGGGTGGCAGCAGTGAGGGTGCCCTCCCATCTCCTTCCTCCCCTGACCGGGGGTATCTTGCTCCTGCGCCCGTGGGGAGCCCAGCTCACCATCCCTGTGTGTCCCTGTATCCATATTAACTCCCCTGGGAGCCTAGGTTTTGCTGCTCAGAAGTCAGGAGTTTGCACTCTGTTTCCTGCTGAAAGTTCTTTGAGTCAACGGGGCCAGAGTGACCTGCCGATGGCCTGAGACAGGGTCAAGGGGTGACTGGGGCTGACGGGTCCCTTCTTCTGCTCTTCCCTGCCTCCTATCTTCCGTCCAACGAAGCACGGTGGCTGAGCGCTGGGACCTGACCGCTTGCTTCTAAGTTCCGGGGCTGTACGACCCCTGAGGGGCTGGAAGCGGGGAAGGCAAGAAGAAAGAAGGGGGGACGAGCAGGCCCCGTGCCTCCTCCCTTCCCGCCCTCTTCCCGGCTGGGGTCCCTGAACTTGGGTCGCATCTGGGTGGGGGCAGGAACAGGTGTGTGACCAGCCCAGGCAGGACCGGTCAGTGCTGGCCTGTGGACAGGGTTAGTTCCACGGCGGTGCTGAGGGATCCACTTGGGATGCCTGGAGGGGTGAGGTGGACCTCGGCAGAGCACCTCTGAAGGCAGACTGGGGGGAGAATGATTATCATTTCTGTTTGTGTCTCCATCAGGTCCAGCCCATGCAATAGACTGATGTCATATATATTTTGTCTTTTTTTAGTGGGGCGGAGGGACTCCCATATGCCTCTTCTCAAAAGCTTCGGGCATAGATAAATTTACCACCAGCCTACTTACAATAGGAAACAAAACCAAACAAAGCAAAAAGCGCCGACAACGACAATCTAAACAACTCGACAAGATGGGCTTGGCTAACTAAACTGTGAACCATCGGAATAATCTGAAGGCAACAAAAACATTGTTTACGCTCATACTAGAGGGGAAATGCTTGATGCTATAATATTAAGTTTCTAAAACACCCTAGGATGTTAAATTATTCATACAGATCAATAATAACCGTGCCGGAGAAACTGATTAAAAAATACCGGAAGAAACGCAACCAAACGTTAAAAATACACCTTTGGGTGTTGAGAATACACAGTGAAAAGAGAAACAAAACACTTATAATTATTTTTTTTTTATTGCCAGAGTACTCTGGTTTAATTTAATTTTTTTTAAAAAAACGTTATTTATTTACTTTGAGAGAGAGAGAGAGAGAATCATACCGTCAGCACAGACCCGGGACTCGGGCTCAAACTTGAGAACTATGAGATCGTGACCCGAGCTGAAGTCGGAGGCTTAACTAACTGAGCCACGCAGGCACCCCTGATTCAACTGAATTTTACAACGAGTATCGTTTACTGTTGTTGTGTTTCTAAGGAGTTGGTGGAACATTTCAAACGCTTCTTCCTGCCCGCTGTAGGAAGTGAGCCCCGCACCCTCCCCTACCTCATTTGAAAAGACACAACCATGTGTCATCCCGTGGTGTGGACCAAGGTGATTTATTAGCTGGTCCCTCCCTGATGGACATTTGGGGGTTCCCAGTTTCTCCTGGTACAGGGTTGCCGGGAACACCCCTGCATGTATGCTTTCTGGTATTTATGTGTATTTCTGGACAACATTCCTGCATGTGGACTTGTTGGGTCAGAGGGCACAAGCATCTCAATTTTGATCAACGTTTCCCAATTGCCTTCCAGAAAACTGGACCCATTTATCTTCCCACCAGCTGATGGGAGGCCTGGGCGGGCATTGCTTTAAAATTTTTTTTTTTTTAACGTTTTATTTATTTTTAAGACAGAGAGAGACAGAGCATGAACGGGGGAGGGGCAGAGAGAGAGGGAGACACAGAATCTGAAACAGGCTCCAGGCTCTGAGCGGTCAGCACAGAGCCGGACGCGGGGCTCGAACTCACGGACCGCGAGATCGTGACCTGAGCTGAAGTCGGACGCTTAACCGACTGAGCCACCCAGGCACCCCTAGTATTATTTTTTAAATTGTAAGTAATCGTCCCTAAGCCTCCCCACTCCCATGCTCTTGGGCTCGGCACACCCCTGAGCTGCGGGGATGTCCCAGGCCGGTCACACCTCGGGTGGGATGCTGAGCACTGGACCCAACCATTTACCTTAAGACACCTGCTTATAAGGAGATGGTGCGCATTTTAACGCGTATTTTTAACATGGGCCAAAATAGTGGAAGCCATCATTTTCTTTTTGGTTATCGTGAGCACACACGGTCTGAAGAAAAACACCTGCTTTTTTCTTTTTAAAAAATAATCTCCGGCACTTCACAGACTTGTACTGTGAACGTCAGGGTTTTTGCATTGCCGTGGGGCAACTGAGGGGCACACAGTTCAAGTGTACTTGAAAGGAGAGCAAACAGACAACCCCCACCATTCCTCAAGGTTCTGCTTAGAATAAGCAACTGGCCATGGGTCCAGACCCTCGGGTGTGACCCGAGACCAGCAGGTCTGAGTCGCCCTATCTGTGCAGTGGGCACTCGGGGCCTGGCTTCTAGACCCATCCCCTCTCTTGGCTCGACCTCTCTGCCCCCCCCGGGGCTTGTATCCAGGCTCTGAAGGTCTGGACGGCTCAGGAAGATGCACCCCCTCCTTCTCCTCCAAGGGATGAAAGTACCAATGTAGTTCAAGGGTTCTGGTCCCTTGCCAGGGCTCTGGCTGCTATTTCTGAGCTTATCAATTCTGGAGGACAGATGTGTCCCTGTCTCCTGTCATGAAGGACAAGCTGAGTTTGCTTGTCACCACGAGGGGCCCTGATTCCAGGGCCAGAGTCTCTAAATTTGGGCACTGAATGCCGATCAAGGTGGGCAAGAGAAAGCACCCTGGCTCCGAGGGCAGGCTGCTGGGCGAGCAGCTTAGCCCAGCCCAGAGACTTCAAGTAACTCCCCCAAAGTCACACTGCGGGGGGCAGCTGATTTAAGCCCACGTTCAGAACATGAATGCTGGAAAGGTCCTTACAGATCTCCAAGATGAGCACCCACTGTATAGAGGGGGCGACTCGGGCACCGCGGCCTTGGTTCCCGCAATGAGAAGGAGACAGAGGCGGGCCTCGAATCTGGTCCCACGGCCAATTGCTTATTCTAAGCAGAGCTTTGGGGGAATGGGTTGGGGTTTACTGGGATGGAGGGAAAGGGCACCGTGGTATCACAGGTAGAGGGAGTGGTCTGGCCTCACGGGGCTGTTTTGACAGTTGAATAACACCGATGTACCGGAAACGCCCCTCGCACTGTTGGATGATGGGAAAGGCGCAGTATCGGTTGTGGTTCTTGGCGTTAACCTCCCTGCTCACTGTCTGTTGCTTGAAGAATCATGATGGCCAGAGTTTACAGACCATCCACTCTAACCTTTCTTTTCCTTTTCTTTTTGTTTGTTTGTTTGTTTCTTTATTTATTTTGAGAGGGAGTGCACGAGCAGGGGAGGGGCAGAGAGAGAGGCGGCCTCTGAAAGAGCATGCCAAGCCGACCCCACACTGTCAGCGCAGAGGGGGGCTCGAACTCACAAACCGTGAGATCGTGACCTGGGCTGAAATCGAGAGTTGGACGCTTAACTGACTGAGCCACCCAGGCGCCCTAACTCTAGCCTTTCTGCAGCCAGGAAACCAGCGGCTCAGAGAGGTCAATAACTTGCCTCGGGTCACACAGCAAGTGAATGGCAGGGCTGGGATTTGAACCCGGGTCCACGAGATGCCAAAGGCCTGCAGTGTGGCCTGTCGGCAGACCCTCCCCGCTCCCCCACTAGGGCTGCTGTGCTGCCTCAGACCCCTCTACACTCATTCATTTTGCTCCATCTGTGGGTCGGGGCCCCCCTGGGCCTGCCCTTGTGGTTGGGACTGCAGAGGTAGGGGCTGCAGGGCCCACAGCTCTGGCTTATCTCCCTACTGCCCCTGGGAGGGCCCACGAGGCAGGTCCTGAACCACACGGGCCCAGACGCCTCCTTCCCGGGTCACGGGGAAGCAGGAGAGATGCTCATACGTGCCTCCTTCCTGTCCCTGTCCTAGGTGCCCCGACCCTGTCCTAGGTCCGGTCAAGGCTCACTTGGAACGTGACCGCTGTGTCCTGACTTCCCACCCCACCTGTCTACCCCCTCCCCCACCTCCAGCAGTCTGCCCTCCATGCTGGCCCAGAGAGAACATTCTTGAACACAGTTCTGATCCTGTGCTGCTTCTGCTCGGCTTGCCAAGAGACAAAGTCCATACGGCACAGGGCCGCGGCGTCCACCAGCCTGGCTGTCCAGCGCTCCGATTCTCCTCTGCAGAATTTCCCTTCTGCCTGTTCCGGCTACCGGGTTAGGCAGGATTGGCTCTGCTCCCGGCTCCCTGGGGCTTGCCTGCTGCTCCCTGGATTCCCAGTGCTGATTACAAACGCGCAACCGGACCCGTGTTTGCCGTTGGGCTCGGCGTCCTTGCGGTGAACTTGCTCATTGCCTGTCTTGTCCGCTGTCCTGTCCCCAGGGCCTAGAACAGCAGCCTGGGCTACAGCAAGCCCTCAATAAATGGTCAGGGAATGAACGAATGAACATCTGCCCACAGTGTCCCCTGTGGCCATCTGTTGTGTCCTCGCTGCCTGTCAACCTGTGAGCCTCCCTCCCCCCCAACAACCTTGACCTGCACTTGACCGGGCGTATCAGGAACAGGCCTGACCTGGGCTCTAGGCCCACCTCTCAGCCTGGGGTTGTATGTCCGGGAGCCTCCTCTCCCCAAGCCTCGGTTTCTCCGTCTGTACACGGAGGTTTCTGAGGTAGCTCCCTCTGCTGGAGTCTCTTCTCTGATTCTCTAGCTCTTAACTGCTCAGGTTGGTCCTGCAGCCTGGTGGCCTCACCTCGCCCTGAGGAGGGGACGGGGCTGTGGAGGTGGCTTGGCAGGGTGTTAAGAAGCCTGGCACGCTATCGTTCATGTCTAATCACTCTGGTAACTGTTTGCTCCCTCTTTAATTCCCTTGGCAAACAGCCCCCTTACCAGGAGTAGTTTATTGGCACCGACCCGGGCTGTGAGGCATGGGAGGTTCCTGATGGGTCCCTTCAGCCTCCACACCCGGGCGCTCACACAGCCGGGCCCCCCGCAGGCGCTGAGGCAGCCGAGGGCAGAGGGCCCGCCTGGCCTGGTGTCCTGGGCCGGGGGCTCTGCCGAACGCGCAGTGCTGTCTGGGTCTTCCCACACACGCTGTGCAGAGCGACAGACCCGGATTCCGGGTCCTGCGTGTGACCTCAGGCAAGTTCCAACTGCTCTGACGGCCTCAGTTGCCTCATCTGTAACATGGATTGCCATCCGCCTGGTCGTCCTCCCTCTGCCTGGCATCTGCTCCCATCCTTTTCCACGTGACCGTAGCGGGGGCTCTCGTGGTCTTATGGGACCCTGCTGCCAGCCCCCCACCCCGATCACGACTCACTGGTCCACAAGCTGCCCAGAGCTGGGCCAGTGCGGGCCTGATGACCTTGGCCTCAGTGAAGGACGTCGAAACGGCGATGTGACTTCAGAAACTCTTGGGCACTCCAGGGGAGGGTGGGGTGAGGCGTCGGGTGGGGGGGGGGGTTCCTGTCTGCCTTACAGTTCGATCCTTGCTTGCTACATGGCCTCAAGGCTGGGTCCCTCTTAAGCCCAGAACAGGCAGCGTCCTTTGTGAAGACTTTCCTCTCCCTCAATCTGATGCTAAATCTTTATTAATAAAACCCCAGCAGAGAGTAAGGCTCAGAGGGAATAGCTTCAGCTTCTGGGGGGAGCTTCCTTAATAATGAGGAACGGAGGGAAAATGCCTTAACGCTAAGTCTGGGTCCACCCGAAGGGCTGTTACTGCCATTATGAGGACAGCGGTTGGGGGCCAAGTTTCTTCACAGGAAGTGCCCTGGGCCAGATGGCCTCTGCACCCCCTCCATCACTTGGTCCCTCTCTCGTTCATTTGTTTAATTTTTTTTTTTTTTACCGTTGATTCATTTTTGAGGGAGAGAAAGAGAGAGACAGAGCATGAGCAGGGCAGGGGCAGACGGAGAGGGCAACGCAGAGTCCGAAGCAGGCTCCAAGCCCCAGGCTGTCAGCCCAGAGCCCGATGCGGGGCTCAGACTCAGGAGCCCTTAGATCATGGCCTGAGCAGAAGTTGCATGCTTAGCCGACTGAGCCACCCAGGGGCCCCTCATGTGTTTAAAAATGCGCATTGAGCACCCACCAGGCAGGCACACGAGTCCTCTGGGCAGACCTGGCCACAGGATCCTTCTCTCCCGGAGCTCAGGGATGGGCGGGAAGGGAATTCCCACAGAGGGAACGGAGTGATGTGGTCCAGGAACGGCGTGAGGTTTGTGGAGGTTGCAGCGGACTGTGCTGTGTCTGTAGGAGGATGGGGCTACAACTGGGGACAGATGGGGAGGGGAGCTGGGAATGAGCTCCACTCCCGGATCCTGCCTGGAGGAGGCCCAGCCTTAAGCCCTCAGGCTTCACAAAGCCATGGGACTTTGAGGCAAATTCTAGAAAGGGTGTTCTTTGGGGCCGGTGTTTGACAAGAGACCTGCCTGCGGGGGAAGCTCAGAGTAGGGGGGGGACTTCTCTGTCTGCAGGCTCCCCTGGGACTCTCCTCGGACCGGGTGGTGAGACCACTCACCAGGGGCTGGGACGGCAGCTGCTCACCTCCGAGGTTTGACATTTGAGGTGTTCCCGCTGCCGTGGCTCTGTGGGCCTTGCTCCCACGGGTCCCGCTGCTCCCGGACCCGGGATAGAACCCAGGGCTAGGGAGATGGGGCCTCGGCCAGCCCCGCAGAGCCCAGAGGAGGCCTCTGATCTGTGAGCTACTGGATTTCGGTGGCTTAACGACTGGGTTTCCAATCCATCCCCATGGGGAGGGGGAGGGGACTATCAGCTCCTGGAACAGGCTTGTGGTGTCAAGGGCACGGGCAGGCAGCCGGCAGGAAGTCCCAGACCCCGGACCCGAGGGGGAAGACAATGAGGGAAGGAAAATCCACCTGCGTGGGGTTCGTCCTGGGGCCCTCAGACGTGTAACTGCTACTTGCTGTGCGTGTGCACAGCTCTGCAGAAGCAGGGGTGAGGACGGAGGGAAGGTGGGCCTCTCCTCCCCTCCCCTCCTGGCTCGGAGGAGACCCTCGTTTGCAAAGGACGAGGTCTGCAGAGTCCTGACTGCTTCAGAACTCGGCGGTGATCTCCGGGGACCCGGGGGCTGGCTGCCTGGCCCACCTCCTCCCAGTCCCCCGCCTGCCCCTGTCCTGCAACCCCTCCCCTCAACTGAGCCCCTGGGTCCCCCTGCAGGCTCTGAACTAGGAAGGGAGGAGGGAACCACCTTCACGGTGGGTTTGGGAAAGGGAGCCCTAGGCTTGACTTCCATGGGCTTCCTCGGCCCATGGCTGTGGGACCCTGGTCTAGCTCTGTGCTCACCCTGGGCCTCAGTTTCCTCGCCTGTGAAACAGGAGAGGAGGAGACGTCCCTCTGAGCACAGCTGTGGGATGACACGAGACGACGTGCGGGGGTCGGGGAGGGGACTGAACCCTGGGGTGACGGATCCCAGGTCTTGATGCCGATGGCCATCGTCTGTGTGATCCCGGATGCGTGTCTCAACCTCTCAGCCTCAGTTTCCTCACCTGTAAAATGGGGGGAATGATAAAGATCCAGATGTTACTGAGTGACTATTCTCTGCCAGGCAGGTTGTAAATACTTTACAGGCTGCAGGCACGGTGTTGGGGACACTGAGCTCTGTGTCCCTGAGGGCCAGACCGTGAGTCCAGGCGGGGACTGGGTTCACTCTGGGGACACGGTCAAAACCTTCGGGAATCGCTTACATGGCTAGAAAATGCCTGGGCCTGGCCGCAGACTCCGATGTGTCCCAGTCCTGCTTATTGTCACGTTAGCTGGCTTTCTGGTCTTTTATTAGGAAATTGCATGTTTACTAATATTTCAATGTTACTGTTTTGTCAGCTTGATGTCTTAGATCCCATTAATGGGGGGAAGAGTTGAGACTTTTCTCCTCTACCATTACTCAGTTCTATGGACTTGTCCTGCCTTATTACTTAGTAATATTTTTTCACGAACGTTCATTGATTTCCAGATAGAAATATTTCTCGATGCCTTTTTTAAAATCGAGAATCTGGTTTCAGGTATCCTAGCATCGGATTAGAACATTTGGACCCTTGTTGCTGTAAGGACAACATCAATACCTCACTGGGGACGTCTGGGTACTCTGTCCTGGGATCTTCACTGAGGACACATCAGAAGCCTGGATGCGTAAACAGAGGGGAGCGGGGAGCCCAGAGGCTCTCGGGTGATCTGTATATTGTCATGGAACGTGCTGGTCTGGCCCAGGTCTGGGTAAGTCAGAGCTGAGGCCGTCGGCCTCCCAGATACAGGCAGGACCTCCCATGCCTGCGACTGGGGTGGTGTCGAGTGACCCGTCCCACAGGGACCTGCATCCGTGGGGCCTGGGGAGAGCCAGGCTCCTCCCCTCCTCGTGGCCACGTGCGTCCAGCGGTGACATCAGCCGGGAGGCCTGGGCTGGGCTGCAGTGCAGCCACGGCCGCAGCACCCCTGACACAAGAGGGGGTCCTCTCTCCGCGGTGACACGCTGGGGGCAGATGGCGGGCTCTGCTCGGCAAGGTCGCTCGGGGCTGACACGGGGTTCCGTGACCGCCTCGGCCACCTGGGCGCTTGCTCTCCAAGTTCCCTCCAAGTGACGGACACTGCCTGTCACATCTCCTTGGCCAGAGCAAGTGACAGGCCACGCCTGCCTTCAAAGGGCAGAAGTCAACCCTGCCGAGAGCCAGAGCGAGGGCCGGGCATCGCATCTAGGTCCCGCGGTGCCTGTCCGGGGCTGAGCCTGGGGAGGGGGAGAGCGGATGCCCTTCATTCAGCCCTCCTGTGCCAGGGCCTGGGGGGATGAGAATGACACAGCACCCGGGGGCGGGTCACACGTGCAGAAGGGTCACCCACCCAGCACGCCGGGCACCCCTCTGTCCCTGTCCTCCCACCCAGGGCAGTGACGGTGGGTCCACGCTCCCTAACTCGGCGTGCGGCCCCCCACGAGCCAGCCCCCCTGCTCCCCACGCTGTTGCTCCAAGACAGACTGAACAGCTTCCAGGTCCCGAGTCCGCCATGCCCCTCGCTCTTGCCTCTGAGTCTTTGCAGTTGCTGTTCCCTGCCCCGTCCACGGCATTTAGGGGGCCGGACCCTCTCAGCCTGAAACCTGGCCCTGCCGCTCACTGGGTGATGATCAGGTCTTACACCTTCCCGTGCCTCGGTTTCCTCACCTGTCAGATGGGGATAGCAGTAGTATGTACCTCACCCTCACGGGGGTAATTGTAAGGCTCTAATGCGTGAATACAAATGAACCCTTAGAACAGGGCCCAGCTCAGAGACCCCGGCTGCCCCCGACGGCCACCCGAGTCTGACGCCCCCTTCCTGGGGCAGCGTCACGAGGAACCAGCATGGGACTGAAGCAAAATGCCCGAGGCGAGCGGGTGCCCAGCCCCGACCCCCGCACAGCCCTGGTCGGGGCAGAGGGCCGAGGCTCTCCTGCACCCGGAGCTCCCCGTCCCTGCGGGTGGGGGTCTGCTGCTCACACCTGCTTGTGCCGCGGGTCCGGGACAGCATCTTTCTCTCTCTCGATTGGCTAGCAGGAGCGTCTGCCATGCGGTTTGGGGCGATATCAGAACGTTTGGACCGGCCCTAAAACCCGAGCCCTCACACCTGGAGCAGCTCCAAAGAAGTCAGTGACGTTCGAGGCAGGAACCCTGCCTGTGTCTCCTGGAGACATCAACCCGTGCTAACCGGGGAGGAGGAGGGGACGAGGGTGTCTCCGGGCCGTGCGGCTTGGCAATGAGAAGCAGGGATTGTGCATTTGGACCCTGGGCCTAGGTGGCCACCTTCAGAGGTCTGGCTTTGCAGGTGTCCACATAGGGTAGGTTTAAGTGCTTCAGCTACTTGGCCTCCCCGGACTACAGTGAAGGGCCTCGGAGCCTAAATTCAGGTGTCAGTCCCCGCTCAGCCATTTACTACTTGTGGGAATGGCTGCTGGTAAGTCCTGAAATTAGTAGATGGCTGCTGGTGTTGGGGGCCAGGTTCTGGGCTGGGCCTGGGGACCCCAGGGCGCGTAAGACAAAGTCCCTGTCTTCACGGAGCTCACAGTCTGGTAAGGAGAGGGGATTTGATAAAGGACGAAGTGGCCCCCGACCAAGCCAGGAAAGCTCTCCAGAATCCAGGGCCACAGTGTACTGTTGCCCAGGCTGTGCACTGTACAACTCACCCCTGTCCCATGACACGAACAGCTCCCCCTAGAGTTGTGCAGTCAGCAGCCCTGCCAGGAGGTATGCCCGAGCTGTATTTTGAAGGATGGAGAGCCGGTGCAGAATCATAACCACAACACACGTACACTGAGTACTTCCTCTGGCCATCTCGTTTCATTCTGACACGGGACTGTTATTCCCATTTCACAGTGAGGACACCGGAGTCATTCAGGCTGAACAACTTGCCTGAGGCTAGGCAGTAGGGAGTTGCAGAAATTGTGTGGGTCTGTGTAACCCCAGAGCCAAGCTCTTGAGCACTGGGCCCTGTAAGAAGGGGGTGCATCCCAGGAGAGCACTGTATGAAAGGTGGGGAATACCCTCAGGAAATGGCAAAGTTCACATCAGCTCATGACCTACTGTACTGGCTGGGGTCCAGGCTCTCTGCTTCCCAGTCCAATGCCCCTTTGGTAGGTTGGACGGACTGGTGTCACGGGAGAGTGTGGGGTTTCAGGTGAGGACCGGGTACAAATCCCAAATCTGCAACGCATCAATGTTTTGATTACAAACCAGTAGTTTTCCCCCTCTGGCCTCAGTTTCCCCGGCTGGAAAGCAGGGAACCCCTGGGGGCACGTCTGAGTCCAGATGGGAACCTTCCAGGAGTCTCTGGGCTATTTCTCTGTGTTTCCGTGGGTGTCTGGCCTAGATGAGCACCAAAGATGCAGGAGTGTGGGCTCCATACTTAGTGGCCGGTGACATGGGGTCAGGCCCCTTCGCCTCACTGTGCAAGTGAGGTGGTCATGCCCCCGGTTCCCGATCGCTGTGCAGATTCGCCGAGGTGAGACGCGTAAAACGCCGAGTCCGGGAGGGTGCCCAGGGGGTCCTGCTCAGCGGCCATCAGTGCCGACTATCACGTCCTTGGAAGGCTCGGCCAGGCCTCCCGGCTGGGTGACAGTCTTGGCTGCTGGGGACCTGGTGGTGGGGCTGACGGAGTTCATGCCAGTCTGATTAAGTAGCGGTAACGAGAATCACGGTTGTAAGCGACTTACCCTCTCGGAGCCTCAGTTTTCCCCTCTCGAAAATGGGGACGTGACACCTAACTCCGAGACGGGCCGCGCAAAGCGCTTACGTGCCGCGCTCAGCACGCAGCAAGGGCTCAGAGAACGTTGGCCGCTGTGTGCCGCTGGCAGAAGGCTCCAGAGATGTTTGTGCTGTGTCCTGTGTCGCGGGGAGCGGCTAGCGCGGAGCCTGGCACTCGGTAGATACTCAGTACTTATTTGCCGGATGAATACGGTGTTGGATGTCAGCAGGGGGGTGGTGGGGGGGGGGGGTGGGGGGCTCAGCCGCACTGCCGGCCCTTCTCTGGCGCAGGGCTGGGTCTGGTTCACCACCGTCTCCCGAGCCTTCCCGGGAGCCTCACTCCCACTCTGCGCAGCCGGTGTCAGGGCTTAAAGGGGGAGTCCGAGCCACTTCCTGCCATGCACGGTTCCTGAGGCCCTGGCCCCTCTCTCACGCACAGCAGTTTCTCTGCCTGGGCCACGCCCTCATGGTTTCTAGCACTCTCAGGGTAGGCGGGCCCAGGGTCAGGATCCCTCCAAGGTCTCCTCCTTCGGAAAACCGAAGATGATGCCGTGGGGCACCTGCTTCTCCCCACTCACCCCATTGCACGGCTGCCTGCGGCTGCGGCGAGAGGGGCGTTGATGAGGGAGGGGTCGAGGGCTCAGGGGCGGGGTTCCCAGGGCAAAGGGAAGGAGCTGGAAGGGAGTCCGGGGGAGGTGCTAGGATCCCCTTATGCTCACTTCACTGTCCCCAGCCTGATTTATTAGGTACACAGTGGCCTAGCTCAGGTAGTCGTCATAACCCCGCCCCCTCCCCCCCCCCCCCCCCCCCAAGGAAGTCTCTGGAGCTTCCTTGGCTCTGGGTTGGGGTCCACTGTGACCCCTTCTTGTTCTACCCTTTCCCACGTGAACTCAGAAGGTGCCTGGTTCAGACTTCTCAGCCAGGAGTGATTTTGTTTTCCAGGGGGACATTCTGGCAAAGTCTGGAGACATTTTTGGTTGCCACAATTGGAGTGATGGTGGTAGGCACCCACATAGCGGGTAGAGGCCGGGGGTGGGGGCTGCTGAGTTCCCAGGACAGTCCCCAGAACAAAGAAGTCTCCATCCAGCTCCAAATATCAGTAGCGTTGCTGTTGAGAAGCCCCGCAGGACTTACGGAGAATGAGGCCCAGAGAGGGGCAGCGACCTACCCCAACCACACAGCACATCGGTGGTGGCTCCAAGATGACAGCCTGAACCCCCTGCCTCTGGCCGATCTGGCCAGGGGACCAGGCACCTGTGCCGAAGGCCTCAGTCGACGCCAAGCAGCTTCTTTTGTTTCAAGCCGGGCTTTTATTTCTCTCTAAATAATTCCAATTTCAGGAACACTTTTGTCAGTATTTTTATTCTCCCTGTCTTTCATTGTGCTTTCTCTCTGGGTAATCTGAGGCTTGCAGGCAGCTAAGTACGACGTGTACATTCCAATGAAATGCAATACAAAATAATTGAGCATATTTCTGTCATGTCTGAGCGATGGATTAATCTCCCTGACACAGCCCTGGTTTTTCCTTCCCTCCCACCGCTTTTTTGTCTGAGTGTTTCCCCCCCTTCCCAGAATCTCTGAAATTCCAGTGGCTTTGTGGCACCTGCTCATCGGAGATACACGAAAGATCTTGACTTCACAGCCTGTGTCCCGTGATTGGTAAACAACGTTCCCGAGGAGCGGGACCTGTGCCAGCACCCTGTGTGGGCCTGGGAGGGGCGCAGGGACCCTCCCTGGGCGAACGGAGTCTTGGTGCAGCCACTGTGGGCGCTCAGTGCATGCAGGGTCAGCAGGGAGGCCCCGGCTGTGACCAAACTGTGGGTTCAGCTCAGGAGGAGAGCCAGAGGCACCAGCCAGAGCCGGTGCCGTCGCCTCCGAGAGGCGCGAGGGGAATGGCGGAGGCCCACCGGGCGGAGGAGGCAGAGGGCCAGGACCTCTGTTTCCATCCTGAGAGCGCTGGGGAGCCACTGAGTGTTGGAAGTGAGGGAGGCACAAGATTTCTGCGGTGAACTGCTCTCTCTCTCTCGGGCAGTGGGCGGCGGTCGGGAAAGGGTGGTGGGGCGGGAACAGCAGCAGGAGGCGGAGGAGGCTGCAGAAAGGACCGGGGAGGAGTCGATGGGGTAGGAAGAGGCCATGGAGCTGGAGAGAGAGCGCGACCCGGCTGCCTTCACGGACATTAATTTTTTTTTTTCATCTCTGTATGTCCTGTGATAATTGCTCACGGAAAGAACGCAGAGTCGCGCCGCAGACTGGCCGGAGGGGGCGCTCGTAGGAGTGGTGCAGGGTGGAGGGAGGAGGGCAGGCGGGTGGGAGCGGAGCAGGTTGGTGGTAAGTGGGAGAGGGCAGGGGGGGTGGGCGGGCTGTCCAGGGAGTCCTGGACGTCGTCTCGGCTGCCCGAGGACGGGGTACACAGGGGTGGTTGGGTGGGCCTTGCGCTTGGGGCACAAGGATTCCCAGGTTCCCGGGGGACAGGTGAGTGTCTCTGTGTTCTGGGAACGGTGGTCTGTTCGGGTCCCGTCTGGGGGGTTCCTGCAGAAGCGGCTGCATGCAGCTGGGGTCCACTGCTGGGCGTGGACCTTCGTGCTTTCTCGGTTCTCCGGGTCCCGTGATTGACACAGGGAAGGAGACAGGTCACTGTCACCCCTGCGGGCTCCCAGAGCGGGGTGGCGGAGGAGGCGTGGGTTGCCATGGGCCCCGGCTCCCAACTTCCCTGGAGAAGGAGGGGGTGGGTCCTGCGTCATGGGCGCCTCCTCCTGGTAGTGCCCCGGTGGCTGACCTGGGGATGCGGGCGTGGAAGTCACTCAGGACCCCTCCATGGGGCACACAGCAGCAAGATCTTAGCATTCAGAGTCACGAATCCTGGCTTGGCTCTCACCGTGGGTCCTCGCTCCTAAAGCCCCATGAGAGAGCCCTTGACATCCGAACTGTCAGCTGGCCTCTTCCTAAAGGAGATGGTGAGAGTCGCATCTTCTGAGGAGCACATCCCTGTGGGCCGCGGAGGCGTCTCCTGTTTCCAGAGGCCCCTGAGAAATGCCACCATCCCTGGGGTCTCACCCCTGAGCCTCTGTGAGCCGGTGCCCCCCTGGGGATTGGGGGCAGGTGTCCAGGAGAGAGGTGTGGGTCCCAGAGTGGTGGGGCGGGGTTGGTGGGGGTTGGGGAAGTGGGGCTGAGGGCATCGGTAACCATAACCATAGCTAACGCATTTCCATTTTCGGATGGGCAGACGGGGCCCAGAGGGCTCAAGCTCTCTGTCCAAGGTCACACAGCTGGGTTTGGACCCAGGGGTTCTTTCTCCGCTGTCCAGCTCTCAGCCATGAGCCTGAGGGGGGAGAAAGCGGGCAAGGGGAATCATGGGAGACGTCGGCCAGCCTGGCATAGTCCGCGGTCGTGCCTCCTCCAGGCCTGGGTGTGAGGTGACAGGCCTGGGGCACTGGCTGTCACCACCTCTGGGTAATTGATGAGCAAGGAGCTCCCAGGTGTCTCTGTGGGGAAGGAGCTGTTCACAGGTAAAATCTTTATCGGGAACTGTTAAACCGGACTGGGCACAGCTCATACAAACCCACATGTCAGGTCCCTAAATCACCCGTGTAACGGTCCTAGAGATGCCAGGGTGGTGGGGAGGCCTGGATGGGGCCCGGGCCCCACTGGGTACAATCATAGGCTGGGGCGATGCTGATGCTGTGTTTATCAGGGAAGGAGGGGTGGGCGGTGGGGGGGGGGTGGTCGTGGGAAGGGGTGAGGGAGGCAGCAGAGGGTGGCTGGTTTGCCGGGCACCGGCTCACAGGGCAGGATGGCACCCTCTGAGGCATCGTCTCTCATTCTCCCTTCGACGTTCGGAGGGAGATGCTTCTTTTCCAGCCGAGGAGACAGGCTCAGCCAGATTAAGCCCAAATTCCCAGGGCTAGGAACTGGCCGCAGCTAGGAGAGGGACCTCGGTTTGCTTGACTCTATAAAGTCCCCATCCTGCAGATGAGCCTCCTGGGCCTACATGGATGGTCCCAGGGCCAGGGTGGGGACCTCCCGTGACCTGCTGGGCCTCCTCAGCACTCCTCCTGGGAGTGTTTATCCAGACACGTCATTACCCAGTTCGACAGTTTATGTGGCAGCTAATTAGTCCTAACGAGGATCGAGGATCCGTCATGGATCAGGAGCAGAGTCTGTCACCAGAGCTGGCTTCCTCCTCGTGGCTGTCCCCTTGGCCCGGCAGTGCCTGCAGCAGAGGGGGACCAGGCCGCCCAGCCCGTCAGAGGCCAGCTCCGGCGACCCGCAAATGTGGCCCAGCCCCTTCCTTGCCCTGTCCCCAAGCCTGTTCTGATCTCAGCTCTGTCCCTTTGTGACCCTGGGGCCCTCAGACCTGGGGACGCCCTTCACTCCTTGACTTTCCCCATCACCCCTCCCCCAGCCTCCTCTTGTTTACTCTTGGTCACATCCCCGTGGGCACCTCGCAGCCCCTTCTGGCTCCTTCCTCTCCGCGAGGGGGCGTGGAGACCTTGGCGGCAGAGAGACTTGGGGGCCTTTCCCGGCCTCACCTCTCAACAGTGTAGGAAGCCAAGTAGGAAAGAGGGAAGGGTGAGTCTGTACGCTCAACTCTGGACGGAGCGCCTTTGCGTCAGGTGGTTAATAGAGCTCTCCTGGTGGAATGCACTTTGTTTAATACCTTGATCCGTTGTCGCCTGGATAAATGGATTCTGTCAAATCTCTTGAAGCCGGCTCCCAAAGTCAAGCATTTTGGGGGAGACAGATCTCTTACTCTGATGGCAAAATTCACTTGAAATGATTCTTTAATCCAGGGTCCCTGTGAACCTTGGAGCTGAAATTTTCAAGCCTGTGCACCCTGGATGTTTGGTCCTTATTCTCCGTCAACCTCAATGGCTCACTGCCTCCTCATCGGGTGCCCCGTCCTCCAGCTCTCACGGGATAACGCAGCAAAGGAGCGCAGCTGGGGTAACGACGACCGCTTGGTTCCTCAGGACAGTTTTTAGGGGGAAAATGACAGAGCAGAAAGCCGGCCTCGCAGGGTCTGTCTGGGGAGGGGTGCTCGCTGTCAGAAGCTCTAGCAGCCCGGGGGATGGAAGACAGGGCACTGGGTAGGCAGGGGGATTTACAGACCCGGTGTCGTGTGCCATCTGTCAGGACGGAGAGACAGGGAGCTTCTGGGGGGATGGCGGTGCCTCACCCCCGATGTCACTTTTCTGCTAACCCCTGTTCCCCACCCAGCCTGTCTTCCATCCCCCATTGCCACCCACCTTTCAGATCTGAATCCTGCATTTGGGCCCAGCCCTTCACAGTTCGCCAAGAACTGCATTTGAATTCATGCATTCGTTCATGTTATTCGCATTGTGGAGTTGGGGCTCACTGTGGGTCATGATCTGTAACAAGGTCTGGGGTTATAGAGACCTATGAGACACAACCTTTGCCTCTAGGACCACAGGGTTTGATGACAGAGATGGGGTGTAGTCGAATGACCATGACTCTTGTGAGAGATGTGGTGCCGGGCACATAGCAGGTGCTTCCCTTGACTAGAATGCATCGGGCACCTTGTAACAGAAAATCCAACAACAATGCCTCAGTCACCTGAGACGTGTAATGATCATGCATAAGAAGATTCTGGAAGGAGGCAGTTCCGGGGTTGGTCTGACGCTCGGTGATGCTAATGAGTCAGAGTCTTTCCCTCTTTCCTATTTATCATCTTCAGCTGTGGTGGCCTTCTTCCTTAGCTTCTTACCTCAGGGTGGCAAGACGGCTGCCACAGCTCCGAACATCGTCTCACCCAACAGCATTCAAGTCTAGAAGAGGGGAGCAGAGTGAGGCAGGATATTTCCCAGGGGCACTCCCTGCACCAGCAGATTTTCCCTCACTCTTCAATGACCAGATCTGGGTCACACGCCCCCTCCTGAAACCATGTCTGGACAAGGAGGGGGTGTTCAGGCTTGCTTTCACCCTGGGCTGGGGAGGCCCACCGGGTCCGAGCCTGTGGCTGCAGAACAAGCCCAGGGCTCTGGGAGTGAAGGAAGGGGGGGCGGGCTGCTGGGCGGGTGGCCACCCGTGTGCACCACCTTCTCATCGGTGCTGTGACTCAGTGTCCCGGGCAGTGTGGGGTCTGGGGTGGGGGCCAAGCCCAGGCCCTGGGGGCAGAAGGCCCTGCACTGAGTCTCTGTCCTCCATGGGCTGTGGGATCTGGTCCTTGGCACGGCCTCCTCCCCTGTGGAGTGGGGACCGTGACGGCACCTGCCGAGCAGGGAGGTCGTGAAGGCGACAAGGGTCGTGCGTGTAGGCACCTGGTGTGAAGGGGTGTTAACAGCTGTTAAGTGGGCTTTTGCAGTGATTAGCCCCATCTGCAAAATGGGCCCAGGGAGCCTCCTCTGTGACAGTCCTGGGGGTGACAATGGCAGGAAGATGAGTTCATATGATTGAACACTTCCTGCGTGTGTTGGGCGCCCTTCACACATCCTCGGTCACTTAATCCTCTCAGCCGCCTGTGAGGAGGGCGCTGTTTTCATCCCCATTTTACAGCCTAGGAAACTGAGGCTCGGGAGGGTGACCCCAGGTCAAATGAGGGCAAACGGGGCTCCAGGATTGTCAGATTCCAGCCACCGTGCCCTGTCTCACTGCAGGGCCCCGTGGAGCCGGCACAGGCAGGTGCTCAAGGAACCCCTCCCCACCCGGCTGGCTGTCACCAGGGTCCCAGGCTGGTGGCGGGGCCGGACCTATCTCCTTACCCTGCCCTCTGTCCCTCCAGAGCTCCAGGGCCCCACGGCGCCTGGTGGGAGATTTGCCACCGTCCCGGCTGCCCCTCCCCTCCAGGACGACGAATGGACCCCTTCTGTGACATCAGTGATGATTGGTGTCACGGTGTCTGGGTCGCGACTTGGCAGCCTGCATTCGTGGGGAAACAATATGTGCTTACGCAGAACATAAGCATATGTTAACGATGGATGATTATACTCCATGTTTATAGATTTGCCAACATATGCAAAGCCGCTTCTGACAATTATACACCTACAGGCGCATCACGATTTAATAACTGCACGGGAGGCTCCCGGCCAGCCCCACGACGTGAGCCGGGGCGCCCGGTGTGAGACAAACGTGCAGCCCAGCCCTGCACGCACTCGGGCCTGCGCCCGTCGCCACCTCTCCAGCTTTCTGGTCCTCCTGGCTTCCCAGAGACATGGAGCCCGTGGGGGGCCTCCGGGCAGAGTGGGCAGCACTCACCAGGGCACTGGGGCGGGGGCTCAGTGATGAGGAGCTGAGACAAGCCGTGTGGCTGGGCGGGGTGGGGGCTAGGCACAGAGGCTGGAGAAGGTTGGGAGGGCAGGCCTTCCGGACAGAGTCAGGAGCTAGGTCGAGGAAAGATGAGCTGCATTAGGGAGGGGTGAGGAGGGTTGAGGAGGGGTGAAGAGGGGTGAGGAGGTGAGGAGGGGTGAGGAGGGTTGAGGAGGGGTGATGAAGGTTGAGGAGGAGTGAAGAGGGTTGAGGAGAGGTGAGGAGGGTGAGGAGGGGTGAGAAGGGGTGAGGGGGATTGAGGAGGGTTGAGAAGGGATGAGGAGGGGTGAGGAAGGTTGAGGAGAAGTGAGGAGGGGTGAGGAGGCGTGAGGAGGGGTGAGGAGGGGTGAGGAGGGTTGAGGAGGGGTGAGGAGGGGTGAGAAGGGTGAGGAGAGGTGAGAAGAGGTGAGGAGGGGTGAGAAGGGTGAAGAGAGGTGAGGGGGATTGAGGAGGGTTGAGAAGGGGTGAGGAGGGGTGAGGAGGGGTGAGAAGGGTGAGGAGAGGTGAGGAGGGGTGAGGAGAGGTGAGGAGGGGTGAGGAGAGGTGAGGAGGGGTGAGTAGGGTTGAGAAAGGGTGAGGAGGGGTGAGGAGGGGTGAGAAGGGTGAGGAGAGTTAAGGAGGGGTGAAGAGAGGCGAGGAGGGGTGAGGAGGGTTGAGGAGGGGTGAGAAGGGTAAGGAGAGGTGAGGAGGGGTGAGGAGGGGTGAGGAGGGGTGAGAAGGGTTAGGAGAAGTGAGGAGGGGTGAGGAGGGGTGAGAAGGGTGAGGAGGGGTGAGGAGGGGTGAGGAAGGGTGAGGAGGGGTGAGGAAGGTTGAGGTAAGTGAGGAGGGTTGAGGAGGGGTGAGAAGGGTGAGGAGAGGTGAGGAGGGGTGAGGAGAGGTGAGGAGGGGTGAGGAGGGATGAGGAGGGGTGAGAAGGGTTAGGAGAAGTGAGGAGGGTTGAGGAGGGGTGAGAAGGGTGAGGAGAGGTGAGGAGGGGTGAGGAGGGGTGAGGAGGGGTGAGGAAGGTTGAGGTAAGTGAGGAGGGTTGAGGAGGGGTGAGAAGGGTGAGGAGAGGTGAGGAGGGGTGAGAAGGGTGAGGAGAGGTGAGGAGGGGTGAGAAGGGTAAGGAGAGGTGAGGAGGGGTGAGGAGAGGTGAGGAGGGGTGAGGAGGGGTGAGGAGGGGTGAGGAAGGTTGAGGTAAGTGAGGAGGGTTGAGGAGGGGTGAGAAGGGTTAGGAGAGGTGAGGAGGGGTGAGGAGGGGTGAGGAGGGGTGAGGAAGGTTGAGGTAAGTGAGGAGGGTTGAGGAGGGGTGAGAAGGGTAAGGAGAGGTGAGGAGGGGTGAGGAGGGGTGAGAAGGGTGAGGAGAGGTGAGGAGGGGTGAGGAGGGGTGAGGAGGGGTGAGGAAGGTTGAGGTAAGTGAGGAGGGTTGAGGAGGGGTGAGAAGGGTGAGGAGAGGTGAGGAGGGGTGAGGAGGGGTGAGGAGAGGTGAGGAGGGGTGAGAAGGGTAAGGAGAGGTGAAGAGGGGTGAGGAGGGGTGAGGAGAGGTGAGGAGGATTGAGGAGGGTTGAGAAAGGGTGAGGAGGGGTGAGGAGGGGTGAGAAGGGTCAGGGGTGAGGAGGGGTGAGGAGGGGTGAGAAGGGTAAGGAGAGGTTAAGAGGGGTGAGGAGGGGTAAGGAGAGGTGAGGAGGAGTGAGAAGGGTAAGGAGAGGTGAGGAGGGGTGAGGAGGGGTGAGGAGGGGTGAGGAGTGTGAGGAGGGGCGGCTTCCCTCTGTCTTCGGGTCCCCTCCCCACTGGAGGTGAGGAATGAACCCCAACTCCCAGGATCTGGGCAGAAGTTGAGCACTGGGTGCTGGGGACAAGGAGCTGGGAGGAGTGACGGGGGTGGGGGTGTCCAGGCCTGGGACCCTTAGGGAGATTTTCTGTTATGGGGGGGTCTCCATCAGGAGCCCTCATTTCCGGAGACACCCCTACTCATGCGTCCCTCAGTCGATGCAGCAGAAAGGAATGCACTGGGCCGAGCCACCAGGTACAAGTTTTGCTAGTCAAGCACTTAAAGCAGCCATTTCCGTGGATCTCAAGTGATAGTGTGGCCGCGGCAGGGACCCGGCTGCTTTTGCTCCCTCCGAAGCAGGCCCAGGGAGCAGGCGGCCTCTCCACCCCAGCCCTTCCCCTCCCTCCCCGGAGGAGATCATCCCTGCACAGAACGAAGAGAAATCCCCCTCTGCAACATCTCCCTGATGCTGACCTGACCTTTGGCTTCATCGGGACCATCTGGGGAGCTCTAAGCTCAGGGACCCCCGGCTCTGCCCCCTGAGACCTCCAGGCCGGGGAGGGGGTTGGCTGGGCTGCCAGTGGCACCTCCCTCCGCTCCCCCTGCCCCCACCGGGTCCTGCTGGCGTCCCCGGCCCTGCTCTGCTCAGAGACACCCGCCGCCCCCCTGTCGCCTGCTGGAAAAATCCAGCTCCTCGTCCCAGCATTAGGTCCCCCGGAACCGGGCTCACCTCACTCTACTCCATCAGCTGCCCTTCCCTGCGGGGCTTCCTGGCAGGAACACCGGTCCGAGGCGATTGCGTCAGGCAAAAAGTTTTGCTGCGGATTCTGTATGTCGGTCTCTGGGCTCGGAGGCTGGCGCTGCTCCCTTACTTCACAGCTGGCGAGACAGAGGTGCAGGGGGGCGGGGGGAAGGGGTCGACTCCCATCTCTGTCCACGGCCATGCCTGCTGCTGTTTCTGCCCCTTACGTGTAATTCTTTTCGTTTGTCCATTCGACACTTATTTATTGAGTACCTACTCCACGCTTGGCCGTGTTCCGGGGGCTCAGGACACGGGGGCCACAGAGCCGATGTCGCCTGCCGAAGAAGGTTGCCAGATACGGCCGGGGAGTCAGGCCGTTTCTTTGTTAGACGGCAAAAATGCCATCGAGTGCCAGCTCCTCACGTCCCACGTCCCACGGGAAGACCCCACAACCAAAGGGCCAGACGACAACATGACAGGAGCCAGTCGTGTGGATACAGATTTATCGCCCCGAAAAAGACGTGCCTGTGTGCGGAGAGGATTTCAGGACACTCAGCCAACACTTGTCAGCTCTGACCATCTTGCCTTCGTGGCCTGCATAGAGAGTACAAGGTGGCCAGGGAACCAGGGCACAGCCATTGCTCTGTGCACCCCTGTCCTCATGGGGCCGAGGCATCAGGTTGTTTCAAAGCTTCCGGGTAATTCTAATCGGCAGCCTGAGGTGAGGGCCCCGGTCTAGATTTTGCTCTATTTCTGAGGTTTCCTTTCCTTGCAGTCATGCCCTGATACACACACACACACACACACACACACACACACCAGTTGTATACCGGGAGGGGCAAAGAGAGAGGGAGACACAGAATCCGAAGCAGGCTCCAGGCTCCGAGCTGTCGGCACAGAGCCCGACGAGGGGCTCGAACTCACAAACCACGAGATCATGACCTGAGCCGAAGTCAGACGCTTAACCTGCTGAGCCCCCCAGGCGCCCCTAGATTCTGTGATGTTCTAAGCATCGGACAGCGTCCCATCTACCATCCCACTCTTTTACTGTTTTGTGAACCATACTTTGTGATTTTTGACAATTCTGTCTTAACACTGTGCACTTTTCATGCCCAACGATTATAACTTATTATTATTTCCCTTCAGTAGTCTGCGATTCTAATATTCGGGGAGTGTAGCCTCCTGGGGCTGGGAAATGTCCCTCCTCTGGAGCAGGCAGCCCGTCCCCGCAGCTGAGTCTCCCCCGGGCCCCTGGTTACACCCCTTCCCTTTCCAATCCCACCCGGACCATCTTTAGCTCCTCCCTTCTCCAGGCTTGCTTCAGATGGTCTGAGTTTACGGCTGTCGCGAGATGTTAGTGGCCACGACAGGGACGGTTAGACCAATCAAGCTGGGCGAGACACTCCCGCCAGACTTAGGACCCGCAGCGAGTCCCGGAGCCCCAGGCGGCTACCATCCACGCAGGCCGTGCCTGATAGGTCTCCGCAGTCACAGAGTGACGCTGCCCCTGTCAAGCAGTGCCGCCCCTTGTCATGGGGGCCCCTGCAGCGGGTCCCCCAAGGACTGGGGTTCGTTGGCTGCTTCGGTTCCAGGCTCCCCCTCCCTTCCCTACTGGAAACTCCTTCTCTCTCCCCTCCCGGCTGTCAGGACAGCGTCTCTGCTGGGGCCTCTCCTGAGGGTGTCGCTGTACTCGGACTCCAGACCCCCACGGTGGAGGCTCAGTCCCCGTTAGTGGTCCCGAGCCCCAGGCACTGGTTAGACCACAGCCTTTGGCCCACCCTGGTTTCCAGTCTGGGCTCTGGCGTTTTCTCTCTGTGCGACCTCAGGAAAGTTACTTAACCTCTCTGAGTTCAGTGCCCTCATAGGCGAGTTGAAAAACAAGGAGAGCGTCTGCCTTATGGGATGGAGGCCAGACTTCGAGAATGGGGTAGTCTAGTCATCAGCTCAAGAATCCCTGAAACGCTGGTGATTTCTTTGGCCCAAGCGCACGGAGGTAAGCCTCTTCTCCTGAACCTGGAGGGTGGCCCCACCCCACCTGGGCCTCTCGTCACAGGAGCGGTGAGAAGAGAGTGAACTTCCCATCCCATGGGCCAGCGGGGGCACAGATCCAGCCTCCAGCACTCACTCAGTGTGTGACTGAGTTGGGCAAAGTGATGGAGCCTCATCAGTTTTCCCCTCTGTCAAATGGGCACAATAGTACTGAGCACGTCGGGTCGTGTAAGGATTTGACATAGGCCTTCTCGGTGGGAGGTGGATTCCTAAGCGCAAATCATTTGAGACTCTGACTGCCCGGGAATTTCTCCACATCCTGGTCGGTAAAGCAGCGTCTGCTTTTTAGAATGCCGTTACCCTTCCGGGCTCTGAGGGAGTGCGGCGCCGAGCGGCCCCTAACGGGCTCCCTTCCTGCCACCGCCGCACCGAGAGATGAGAAAGCCAGGCCAAGGGACACGAGATGAAACGTCTGGGGACGAGACAGTAGACGCCGTGCTAACTTATGCGGGGCGGACGATTAGAGAACGAAACGGTCTATGATGAAGGGCTAACCGGGCAGGACAGAGGCTCGGGGCGCAGGAGCCAGGGGTGAGGGAGAGGCGCCCGCAGCCCCGGGGGGCAGGGCTGGGCTCGGTCGGTGGCCGCGTTCTCCTTAAGGACGCTCGTCGTTCCCCGCGACGCAAGTCAGGCACAGGCCCTGGGAAGCGTCTGGAAAGTGCAAAGCGGTGACTATGACAGCGTGTAGGTCGCCTGATGCCCCTGCCTCCCAGAGACGGTGGCCATGAAATCATCGATGTCTTTATTCTTTGTTTCTCCACGTGCGTGGTTTCCACGTCCCTCAGGCAAGCTAGGACGTGAGGCGGGATCACCCAAGCCTCCAGAACAGCGGGGGTCATTTCTTGCTCCCGTCACACGTCCACTGTGGTCGGCGGGAGGGCTCTGCTCACCACAGACACCCAGGGACCAGGCTGCGGGGGCGCCACTGTCCTGGGGTGTCAGCGTGTCCTCGTGTGCTTCCGGGTCTCGGTGACGGGGACGAACGGACAGGAGAATTGAACCCTGACCCTTAAATGCTCCCTCCTGGAAGGTTCTCTCCCCACCTCTATTCTCGTTCCTTGGCCAACGCGGGTCTCGCGGACACGCCGCCACGCAGGCGACGGGGACGTGGGGGTTATCCTGTGGGGGTGCCGGAAGGACACGCGGGTCTCAGCGAACCCCGGCCGCGACCTCCCTCCGCATGCTGCACGCGCAGATTTGGGTCCTCACCCGACACTCGGTCTGACCGCTTTTCTGGCTCTTCCATTCCTGGAAATAGTCCATTTGACTGATGTCCCCACCAGCCTCCCACTATCGACGTCTGGATGGTTTCGTTCTTTCCAGCATATGTAACACAGCGAGGGATTTCTTCCTTCTTTCATCATCCTCTAAATTTCTATTTTATTAGAAGAGGTTCCCGTAAGACGTTGGGTGAAACAGCATGATGTTTGAAGAACCGATAACGGCTAATATTTGGGGAGGGAATAATCCTCAGGTTCCGTTCACTTACTCCCAGATCTGGGACGTTCTCTCGCTCTGCTGGCTCCCCCCCCAGCCCCTCCACCGTCTTGCCTGGACCGGTGCAGGGGCCTCTTGCCCTGACCCTGCTCTTGTCACTCTTCCCCAAAGCAGCCAGGTGACTGGGAAACTCAGGGCAGAGCCATCCCTGTCCTGCTCCACAGCCCCAGGCCCCCGCCACACCGGGCACAGTCTCCCAGGGACCCTGAGCCCCCATTTCCTCCCCACTCCCCCGCAGCCCTCCCCTACCCACAGCCCCCATGCTCCTTCCTGGGCCTGGAGCCCTCTGCATGGTCAAGCTCAAGGCTCGCCTTTGCCCTTCCCTCCAGCTAGAGCCTTCCCCCACATCTACCCCTCTCCTGAAGGGGTCTTTGCCCCAGTGTCATCGGCTCTGAAAGACCTTAAAGCCAAGGGCAGTCTGGCTGCACCTGTCTGTACAGCCTCACCACCCACCACGTCCCCCCATTCAAGGTGCTCAAGCCACACGGTCCTTTCTTCTGCCACTCGAACCTCTGAGCCTTTGCCCATGTTGTTCCCTCTACCCGGAACATGGTCCAGGGCATCTCACCTGGCTGGCTCCTATGTGGCAGTCATGTCTGTGCAAAGAAGTGTCACTTCCTCCGGGAAGCTCACTCAACAAGGTGGGTCCCCTGTGGCCCTCATCACGTTGTAGCTGATTATTTATACAGTTATTGCTTTCACGTCAGCCTGTCCTTCATGACTGGAGACCCCGCAGGGCATGGACTGTGTCTGCCTCAGTCACCCCGCACCCCGGAACCTGGCTCCGTACTTGGTACACGGCAGGAGCGTGAGCGTACTGGGGTCCCAGCCTGTCCAGGGCCCCGGGGAGGCAGGAGGACCTTGTGGGTGGAGGAAGGGAGTGATAAGGATAGGGGACCTGGGCCCGCAGGCCCCGAGGGATGCCAGCGGGGTCTCCCTGCTCTGCTCACAGCTGCCTGGGTGGTCGGGATGGAGCCAGAAGCCCCAGCCCTCTGCGGACGAAGCCCCTCGTGCCCGGGTTAGCAGGGGTGGGGGATGGGGAGCAGTCAGGTCACGTGCTCTCCTTGCGGGGCACATACCACAGGAACCAATGGGGCTGGTGCCTTCGGAAGTGAACAGCGCTCATCCTTCATTAAAATAGAATTTGGTTAAATGACTCTCTCCCCTCATTTCCCTGTAATCACCCCCCCCCACACACACACATGTCCACGCCACCCAATCCAGTCCACCCCTCTTCTGAGATCCCTCTCGAGTTGCCTGTTTTGTCTGAGCCCGCGGCCGTGACATCGTGGGGCCTCCATCAGCTCCCACCCGGGTCCCTGCAATGCCCTCCTTGCCTATTCCCTTTCCTCACTCACTCATTCATGCCACGTCTGTTGAGCCCCTGCTGTGTCGCAGGTGCTGTCTGGGCAGGTGGGAGGCAGCAGTGTCTCCCGGGGACCACACGCTTTCCCGCCACGGCTCGCTCCCCTCCCGCCCATCCCGTTTCCCTTGGAGGCTCACCCCGCACCTTGCAGAGGGTCTGGAGGGTGGTAGATCCTGGACTTACTCTGAAGGAATGAGTGAGTGAATGAATGCTGCCCCGATACCAGAAATACCCTCTGAGCTTCACAGTTGAAAAGCTCCTGGGCAGGGGCTGGGAGCACTTGCTAACTCCTGGAAACTTCCATCCCAGTGGAGCCAGCGAACATTTGAGCCCAGCAGAGTAACTGCTTCTTGCTGCAGACGGATAAGCCGGGGCCCAGGGCAGGCAGCAGAAAGCCCAGGGCACAGGGGCTTAAACTATCAAGCCGGGGGTGGATCGGGTCTCAGGCAAGGGTCTCAGGCAAGGCTTGATCTAGGAGCTCCGTTGTGCGACCCGACCGAGGACCCGTGTTTTTCCATCCCTCGGCTCTGCCTCCCAGAGTATCAACTTTGGCTTCAGTCTGGCTTCTCACGGCTCGAAGCGGGCCACGTATTTCGTCTTTGCTGTTTCTTGGAAGACGTTGTCTCTCCCAGTCCTGCAGGTAGAGGTGGGGTCAAGGCTGCCACCCAAAGGGGGAGGCCTGGAGTGAATGGTAGAGGGACAAACACGATGCCCCCTCTTCCCAGGGAGCAGAAACCCTCTGGCCCAGATGAGAGGCAGGGGTAGGTCTAGAACGCGGGTCTGAGGAGGAAGGCAAGCCGTGAGGCTGTCTGAGGCAGAAGGGAGTGGGTGGCTGGGTGTGGGTATCACCCCCTTCCCCGCCCCCACCTCCGTGCCTCTGTCTCAACCAACACTCCTTCTTTGGAGTGTCGGTCGTGACAATGGAGTTGACCCGACCGGCGACCGTGTGATGTGCAAATCCAGGCTGCGGCTACTGTCCTTACCCTCTCTGAAGTGGAAAGTGGATTCTGCTCCCAGTGCAGACGAGATCCTGATCTGGAGCCCCGGCCCCTGTCCTCCCACTGACCGCCCCCGGGACGGGCACAGACACTGCGTCTCTGGGTCCTCATCGGACAGGACAAGATGTGTCACTGCACGTCCCTGCGGCTCCGCGCTGTGGCCTGAAACACTCAGGCGGCTGCACTTATTGGAGACTCAGCGGCTGTCAGAGCTGGGGGGACGGCGGGGGCTGTGCACAGGGGGAAACTGAGGCCTGCTCTCTCTCCACAGAGCTGGGCTCCGCCTCGTTCCCAGGCTGGGTGTTTCTGCCATATCACACACAGCGCCTCCCTCCCAGGAACATCCTGAGTTAAAACTGGAGGCCCATCCCTGCGTCTCCCCAATCCTCCTCTTGGGTTCCCTCCCCCTCAGCCACGGAGGCCAGCCAACCTCTCCAGCCTTGCCCCCCTTCACCCTCACCCCCTCTCTCTCCCACCCCTCAGCCCTCAGACACACTGAGCTCTAGAAAGTTAACAGTCGTAGCGCGTGATGTTTACTAAGGACGTGGAATGTTCCAGGTGCTGAGCCGAGTAGTTTACATGCACTGTCTCTTTCATCTATGTAACGTATTTGTGATGTTTTTCTATGAGCCACATGCTGTGCCAGATGCTTTGGCAATAATCATGAACAGACTCTCACTTCTTGGCCTCCTGGAAATTCGGATTTCACTGGAGAAAACAGACATCAGCCAAAAGAACAAAGAAATAAAATTACAAAAGATTCCAGCTCCCGGTTCCAGGCCTTTGGAGAGGATTCTGAACTGCGCTGTAATGTGGTCTACAATCCCATTAAAAATATCATTAATTTATTCTTCCTTCATTCGTTGGGCACTCACTGCTCTTTCCTGTGGCCAAGGGCCTGTGCCAGAAAGCAGAGGAGGGTTTACTGAGCACCTGTCGCCTGCCACTGTTGTCTCATTCTGTCCCCACAACGAGGCTGCAAAGTAGACATTACTCTTCCCCACTTTGCAGGCAAGGAAGCCGGGGCTCACGGCTCAGGGCTGAGGTCACACAGCACCTGCTCTGGGTCTCTTGGCCATCCAGTGAGGGTCTGGCAGACTGTGCCTTTTCCCCAGCCCTGTCTCCCCAGGAAGGGGCTCCAATTCTGCCCAGGAGCCTGTCTCATTATCATTGTGATGACAAGTAACAACCCTGGCAGTGGCAGAAACAGCCACCGTTATCCCTCCTTGTCACTGTCGATGTGCAAAGTGCTTTGCTTATAGGATGTCATTTAATCCACACAGTGAGTGTGCGAGGCAGGGACTGGTCCCGTTTCACACACAAGGGAACGGCTCTGTGGGAATGACGGTCTGGCCCAAGGGCGCTGGTGAGTCAGGGGCAGAACTTGAACTCAGATCTGCTGGGTCTTTAAGAGGAGGGAGGGCTATTCCTGCAACAAGAAAGGAGAAACCGAGAAGCAGCGGGAAGAAGGAAACAGGTGCATTAAGAGAAATCGCCATAAGAGACCAGGAGCCCTTGGGAGAGGGTGAGCAGGGCAGATACCTGGGGTCCCACTGGGATTCCAGATCCTTGTACCCGGCCTGCATCGGGCCCTGGTTCCCTAAGTTCCCAGAGATACCTCGCAGCCTAGTACTCTCCCCTCCCCACTTTTCTTTGCCTAAATTACACCGAGTACTTTTCTGTTTTTTGCGAAGAGCCCAGACTCAGATGGCAAGGATACCTGCTTATTAAACACACACACACACACACACACACACACACACACACACGTACGCACAAAACTGCTTAAAAAAGGAACAATTCCAACAATGAGTGTCTCTTGCTTAGAGAGGCCTCATCAAATAAGAGGAACGAGGCTTTTGCAAACCTATATGGAAATTAAACCCGCAATCTGGACACACGCTTGTTTGACAAGTGATAATTAACTGCTGACAATATAATTTCAGTTTGGATGCAAACGTGTTTTTCATTAAAAAGTAATCAAAGAGGTGCTTGCATCTGGCGATCCAGCCTCCAGCAGCGGGAGCTTGGTTCCTCCGCTGGTTTTCAGGGCTGGCACTGAGTGCCCACTGTCCTTGGCCAGGTGGGAGTGGACCCCCAAAGCGACACGGGTGCAGATCTCCAGAGAGGCTTCCAGAGGAGGCCAGCTCAGTCACACCATGTCCCGAAAGATCCAGCATCCTCCTCTGGGTATCTCTGACCCAAATGTGCTTGGAGCTGGCTGGCTGGGGGCTTGGTGCAGACCTCAGCCTCAGGGAAGGAGGGAGAGCTCTTTTCTCTCCAGCCTCTACTACGCCCCAGGTTCTGCAGGGCTCATATCCCAACCCTCATTGTACAGAAGGGGAAATTGAGGCTCGGAGATGGGGGAGTCACCTATTCCAGGCCACAGCCAGTGAGGGGCCAGATGGAGACTGGCACGGTGGTCTGAGTCCTAAATCTGTGCTGCTTACCCCACGTTCCTCCTTTCCTTGAATCAACTCAACTCTGTTTTCTCATCTGTAAAGTGGGAGTGATAATGGTACCCACCTCAGAGTTTAGCTCCCAACAGCAACACAGAACCACCCACGGCTCCTGGCACATTCTATAACCTTTAACATCTCTAGCCTTTGCCCGTGCTGTATTCTCTGCCTGGAAAGCCTTTCCTTCTACTTTCCACCTGGTGAAATTTGATCTTTGGAGATCCAATTCAAACACCATCATCTATTTTTTGTTTTATTTTATTTTGTTTTGTTTTATTTTATTTCATATTTCATTTCATTTCTTTCATTTCATTTTATTTTATAGAGATAGCGAGAAGGGGAGGGGGGCAGGGGGTGGAGAGAGAGAGAATCCCAAGCAGGCTCCATTTCCAGGGCAGAACCTGACGCGGGGCTGGATCCCACAACTCTGGGGCCATGACTTGAGCTGAAATCAAGAGACTCTTAACCGACAAAGCCAACCAGGTGCCCCTCAGACATAATCTTGATGACACCTTGATCTTGGATCTATTTGACCTGACTCTAAACATGGAGCAGGGGCTCTCTGTGCACTTGTTAGACCCCTACTATGCACTTTGCTTGGTACATCTAGATGTGTGTCATCCCAGTGAATCCTAACCCTGTAAGCTGATCTATATTATCCCCCTTTTACAGACGAGGAAACCGAGGTTTAGAGAGGAGAAATGACTTGCCCAAAGTTACATAGCTAATCAATGCCAGAGCCTGGGCACAGCTATAAGCTGTGTCTTTTTTATCTGTAGCTTATATGAATCGATTCGGTTCCTCCTCTAAAGGCAGCAGGATGTAATGCCCCTTAAATCTATAGTCATATTTGTCACTGATTTAGACTTCAGACCCAAAAGTACCCATTTCCACCCACACGAGCCCAGGCACACACAGGCAAAGGAACAAAACCCAAGACCAGTCACATGGATGTTCGCACTTTCCCAAGGATGTTAGTGAGCACACCCATTGTACTCCAAGTCTGTTCACCCCCTGGTCCCACACGCTGAGCCCTGATCCATATATCTAACTGCCCCCCTGAGCACTTGGCCCTGAATGACCCATGGGATCTTCAGGCACAGTGACACCAGACGAGCCTTGGGTGGACAGAGGACGGACCCAACAGGAGGACTGGGTTCTGACTTCTGCTCTTAAAAACCTTCCTTCTGTGAACTCTAGAAACATTTGCTCAAATGTAGCAAAAGGGAAAGGGACATCCTCTGGAAGTGGAAAGGAACTGGGAACCAGGTGGCAAGCATGTGAACGGGTATGGCAATTGCCATGTTGTGGGTTGGTGGTGGTGGACAGTCACAGGCTGAGGGATCAGGCTTGATGCCCTCTAGGGACAGAAAATGATGCTTGGAGTGCAGTGCTGGAAGGTGCATAAAGTCGGGACCTTCCAAGGGCTGAAGATTAGAGATAGGTATAAAAGAAAAATGATCCATTTCCAAGAAATGGGAAACAACAGGGAAGTGTGTCAGTTTCCATTTGGACTCCGAGAAAATTGACCACTTCTTGGGTGATAGTGGCCATAAGCCTGTGCTGTGCTTGGGTTTGTGGTTTTAATGTATACGGTAGGCATTGTCCATGAACCCCCAAATGAAGCAATTAACATACAGTCGGTCCCAGGCTGGTGATGCTTCCGGGGCATCTGGCAGAAGCCCATCCACAACAGTTCAGGAGGGGCACACCACCCGCTCAAAATTCCCACAGGTAAAGCCTCACTGAAGATGAGCTAAAAACTCCAGGTATAAACAAATAAGAAAATAATTTACCATCAGTGAGCATTAGCAACCATCCATGTAAGCCAGGACAATAAAAACCCAAAGAACTTCAAGTTAGTACAATTCTGATAGAAACATACATGTATCTAAAGTGATTAAATATATTAAACAATACCAAAAGCCAAGACTAGAATAGGACACTATGAAAAAGAACTGACTAGAAAAAAAATAGCAAATCTAAAAATGAGATCGATAATTATTGCAATTGGAAAAGTCCTCAAGGGTGGATTGGCTAGTGGATTAGGTAGAACCAGAAGCAGTTATCTGGAATGTGGACAAGAGGAAATTACGCTGAATGCACCACAGAAAGGAATGGAGAAGAAACTATGGAGGAGAGATTCAGAGACACAGAGGAGAGAAGGGGAAGTTCCTTCAGACCTCCATTCGGAGTTCCAGAACATGAAAACAGGAACAACTGGAAAAAGTAATGCTCAAATCTATAAGGACCGTGACTCTTACAGAACATACAAAAGACTCGAATTTATGGTTTCAAGAAACTGAGCAGGTACCATACAGAGAAATCCACAGGCCTTCCTGTTTCGGTTCCGACCCGTCAAGAGTGTGGGACTCGTCACTTCCGTTCTTACAAGAGAAGTTGGACATACGGAAAATCAACACCTTTTCTTGGCCCCTTCAGGGAACGGAGGTTGCAGAGAAAATTGCCACCCCAAAGTTTAGGGAGGCAGGCGAACCTGGAGAGTTAGCGCTGAGCCCTATCTGCCTGGGGCAGAAGTTGCTGGAGCCATAATCAGGTAGGAACACTTACAGGATAATTCTGACAAATTGCTAGAGGCTGCGTGTAAAGGTGAGAAACTCCTTGTGTGCCACAGTGGTCCTTCAGAAGTGAAGAAGAAGGAAGGTCCTTTATGAGACAAACAAAAGCTGAAGGAATTTGTCACTTGGAGATCTGCCCAGCAAGAAATGTGAAGATAGTTTCTTTAGGCAGAAGGAGGAGGATGTGGTCCAAGATTTGGCAGCTACACAAAGAAAGGAAGAGCATTGGAGAAGAAATAAATGAAGGTAAAAGTAAATATTGTCTTTTCCTTATTCTTAGTTGGAAACTGCTGAAGCCACTTAAAGAAATAACGATAACTTTATATTGGGTGATTATAGCATATAGATAAGTGAAATGCAGGCCCACATTGTCGTAAGTGATGGGAGTGGGGAGCTGGGAATACCCTCAGGTACCTGTACTACATGTGAAGTGAAATAGTGTTATTTGCAGGTACGTTTGGGTTAGTTGAATGTATATATAATAAACTCTAGGAAAGCCACTACAACTCATTTTATCTTATTAAAATTTGTTTTTCAAAGTTTATTTTTGAGAGACAGAGAATGAGCAGGGGAGGGGCAGAGAGAGAGGAAGACACAGAATCCGAAACAAGCTCCGGACTCTGAGCTGTCAGCACAGAGCCTGATGCGGGGCTCAAACCCACAAACCATGAAATCATGACCTGAGCCAAAGTTGGACGCTTAACCGACTGAGCCACCCAGGCGTCCCAGAAGTTATTTTCAAAAGAAGTATAATTGATACATGCAGAGACAAGATCAAATGGAATTATATAAAGTGCTCTCTTAAAACTAGAGAAGTCAGATAGATCTTAAAATTCTTGTCGCAAGGAAAAAAATTTGTAACTATATATGGTGATGGATATTAACTTTTATCATGGGGATCATTTTGTAATCCATACAAATCTACTCTCTTTGCAAGAATTTTGTAAATCTAAGGCTGTCCTGAAATGAAAATCCTATTAAAAAATAAATCCACATCTAGATACATCATAGTGAAAATGCAGTAAATCAAAGACCAGGAGAAAGTCCAAAAATCCAATTAGAAAACTCCAATTTATGATAAAGGTTAACACTGAAGTATCATGGAAAGATAGCCTTTGCAATAAATGGAACCAGGTCAATAGAATATCCATATACTAAATAAAAGAGGAACTTGACCTCTACCTTGCACCACATAAGATCAGCTGAGGTGGCTCATAGATTTAAACATGAAAGGTAAAGCAGTAAAATTTCTAGACGACTCTATAGAGGGGTAGCTCCAGGAACGTGGGGGTTGCAAAGATGTACTAAAGAGGTGACAAAAAGTACTATTAAGGGAAAATGATAACTTGGACCTCATTAAAAATTAAGTATAAGGACAGCCACAGAGTGGAAAAATATATATGCGGTGATGAGACTGGCTTGTACCATCTTGCGAGAACTCATAGTTAAATATTCAGAAACTTGGAGAACTGTTTGTTGTTAAGCTGTCAGTAGCTTGAAGTTGGCCATGGTGGGAGTTTTAACACCATGGAAGTTGGCAAATGCAAAAAGCCTATCTTCCCCCTCCCCACCGTGCTGGTCTCCCAGCACGCTACTGCAAATCTTTGACAATGGGGTCATACACAGAATAAATAAGACAACGATGAAGAGAGAGACTACCCACAGAAAACTGGAAAATGACTTATTTTACGAAAGAGGTTATGCAAGTGATCTATTAGCATACGAGAAGTTTCTCAAATATTAGCCACTGGGAAAATGTAAAACTACGATGTAATACCGTGATATATGTACAAGAATCAGCTAAGATGGGAATAGAGTACCAAGTGTTGGGGAAGATTGGAGTAGCCAGGATTCACATTCACTGCCGGGGGGACAATCTGCTGGTACAGTATTGGGGGACACTTTGGTACTTTCTACAAAAGTTAAAATCCACTTATCCTATGACCCAGCTACAGATTCCACTCTCACCTATTTACATCTGTTTAGCAGTAAAAATGTATGAGATTCTTCACAGCATTACTGTTCGTCATAGCCTCAAACTGGAAACTAACCAAATGTCCAATGAAAGCAGGATGGATAAATAAAATATGGTACTAAACAGCCATGAGAATGAACAAGCCACGACGACACACGACACGGATGAATGTCACAAATGCAATGTGGAGAGAAGACACCAGGCATAAAAGAGTACATAGCACCTTATTCTGTTACATCAAGTTCAAAACAGGCAAAAGGATTCTCTGCCGGTAGAAGTCAGGACGCCTGGTGGGGGTGTAGTGAAGGGATTACAAGGAGGCTTCTTGGTTTGCTGGTAAGTTGTGTGTTCACTTTGTGTGTGAAAATTCATCCAGCTGAATGCTTATGGTTTGGACGTTTTTCTGCATGTGTGTTATATATGCGTCAATACAAAGCTTGCATTACACAAAGCAACCAGAGAAAGGCTTGATGACCTGCCAAGGAAAGACAACAGACTTCTCTGCAGCAACAATAGAGATCAGGAGACAATGGGATAATGCCTTCAATGTCAAGGGCTAGGGCTGTCAAATTCTGGTGTCAGCTACACTGTCACTGCACAGTGAGGGACATCCTGGTTGAAGTGGGAAATAATGCTCATCTGACCAGTTTTCTCTTCAAGCCATTTCCATGTTGATGATGCTGATGGGGCTCAATTATATATATTTAAAACTTTTTTTTTTAACATTTATTCATTTTTGAGAGACAGAGAGAGACAGAGTGCAAGCCGGGGAGGGGCAGACACACACACACACACACACACACACACACACACACACACAGAATCAGAAGCAGGCTCCAGGCTCTGAGCTGCTAGCACAGAGCCCCCCTGCAGGGCTTGAACTCACGGACCACGAGATCATGACTGGAGCTGAAGTTGAATGCTGAACTGACTGAGTCACCCAGGTACCCCTCCATTGTATTTTTTTAAATTTCAGTCACTCCTGATAAATAACAAATTTGAAGGAATAAAAAATATCTGAAATCCAAAAACAACGTTGAGGGAGAAAGAAAGATATTTTCCAAGAAAGTCTGAGAGATGTCACTCACAGGACCTTGCTGAGAGAACTGATAAAATGACATGTTTCGTGGAGGACCTTGCTATCAGAAGGAAGGAGCAAATCACGAATACAGTGCCAAGCGGAGAAACCAGGCCACATGCACTGATGATACAACACAAGAGCAATGATAACAATAATCGCGATGTGACTAACTTGGAGTGTAAAGGACAGTGAAACCATCACATGAAGATGGGAAGAGGCATGAAAACTGATGGAGTCTAAGATCTTACCAGAGGGGGAGGGAGGTATTGACTTACTTTAGACTGTGTTACGTGTGCCTATTAAAATGTAAAGATTAACCAGTGAAGAAGAGAAATAGAACGTATAGTTTCCAAACCCGTAGGGGGTGGGGGAAAGGGAATAAAAGCTGATTGATACTGCAAAGAAGAAGGCAGAAAGAATCCTGGCCCTGCCACTCATATCTGTGTGTGACTTTGGGCAAAGGATTTAATGATGTCGCCTCTCTAAGCCTCAGTTTCCCTATCTGCACAGTGGGGAGATGATGCCCCCTTGCACTTGCTGTGGGGATGTGATGAGACTGCCCCTTTGGCCCTTACTGTGGGGTGACACAACACATGGAGGGCGAGTGACAGCCCTCGCCTCTTTGCAAGCAGGGACCTTGTGTAAGAAATGGATTTTATGGACATTGTGGGCGAGCGTCTTCTTTTTTTTCCTCTTTTCTTCTTTGGTGATAAAGCTTTCTGCAGTCAAGCTTTGTTTTGTCAGGAGAATAAAAGATTATCACACTGGCTGAAGCAGTCCACTGAGGACATTTCCAAGGGGACCAAGAGGCGAGAAGCGTCTCTCCCAGGACGCCCCCTGCTTTATCTCTGCTCCTCACACAGTCGATGACAGCGGCGACACGTCTGGAATGTTTCCAGGGCCCCACGCTGCACCCACGTTCTTGCACTTACACCTGTGAGAGAGACGCCCCCTCCCGCTCCAGAGATGAGGAGTCGGAGGTCTGGAAGGTGAAGTGCAACCTACCCACGGATGTGGCCGAGCTCACACTCAAACCCAGGTCTGCTTGACTCTGAAGCCCTGTTCATTGTCCTTAAATACTCAGAACCCCCTACTCACTTAACTATTGAAGGATTGGCTCTAACCAGGGGTTAATGCATCATATGAAAAGGATATTTTAAAATGTCCATGTTTAATTATTGATCTTTTTCATAGGACCCACCTCTATTTTCCTTCTCGTGTTAGAACTTCTTCCTTGATCTCTAAGAGTGGTTCGTTAATGCTTAGGGACGATTTGAAGAACGGAGCAAACCAGAAGCAAACCATGCAGCTGCCTGTCTGGTTGCTGGTGTCCTTGGGGGTGTCCTTGGCTGCCTTGGGAAGGTGAGCAGGGATCCCTTGATCCAGTTCCTGGTGACTCTGCTGGGGCTGCCCCCCGGGAGGCTGGACTTGCTGTGGGAGAGCAGAGGGAGTGCAGACGAGTCTGAGCCAGGCTGGTCCCGCCAGGTAGAGCCGAGCAGGTGACCGGCAGGGATGATCCCTTGGTCTCTATGCTCAACATCATTGGCTGAGACGGGAGACAGGAAGGTTCTAGAACTGGTAGAGGGTCCTCTAAGCAAGATGTCCCAAGGCAATTTGGGGCTACCAAGGGGCCACCCTTGGGGGTGGGGCTACCAAGGGGCCACCTCCAGGTCTTTGACCTCCCTGAGCACAGAGCAAGGGCCCTGCTTAGCGGAGCGACTGCCTGGTTGTACAGAATCTACTACTACGGACTCTGTCTCAGGAGCCCGTCCACTCCTCATACAGGATAGAGTCCACACTGCTAGGCATGGCCAGCAGGGTCCTTTATGACTGACTGGGACTCTCCCGCTTTGTCTTCCTTTCTCCTAAAAACACATACACACACATGCACACAATACTCTCTCTCTCACACACACACATGCACACAACACTCACATACGCATGTACATGCACACTCTTTCACACACGCATTCTCACACACACGCATACACACTCTCACACTCTCACATAAACACACGCACATACACTCTCCCACATGCACACACGTGCACTCTTACACACACACGTGAGCACACACACACACCCCAGCTACATCCATATGCTACTCATGGTTCTCTAAATACTCCAGGCTTGGGGTGCCTGGGTGGCTCAGTTGGTCGAACGTCTGACTTCATCTCAGGTCATGATCTTGCGGTTCGTGAGTTCGAGCCCCGAGTCGGGCTCTGTGCTAACAGCTCAGATCCTGGAGCCTGCTTCGGATTCTGTGTCTCCCAATCTCTCTCTGCCCCTGCCCCACTCACACTCTGTCTCTCTCTGTCTCAAAAATAAATAAACATTATAAAAAATTACAAACAACAAACAAAGACAAAACACCCCTGTCTCTCACCCAGCTCCCCACTTTCTCACAAATGTTACCTTTTTCCCAGAAGGCCCTCCTCCCCCACCTGTCTGCCTGGTAAACTCCCCATCCTCGTCCTCCACGACTTAGTTCTTGTTTCCTCTGTGCTTCTGAACTCAGATGTCCGTGTCCTAGAGTGTCCCGTGTTTGCCCCCATCCGGGCACCCACCTCTGGGCAGCGCTTGCTTAGGGACTATTTTTTCCAGACTGTGGGTTGCTCGAGGGCATGTGGGAGGCGCCCAACACATATTTGCTGAAAGACTGAGGGTGGATGTGATGATTCAGTCACACTATCCTTTCTCTATTAGTGAGAGGGACGGGAGCGTTCGCATCGGCCCTTCTGTCCCCAGAACCCAGCCTGGGGCCTGGCACATGAAGGATTCTCAGCCAGTGTTTCTGGAATCAATCAGTAGATATGTACCACGCTGCCTGGTCCAGACCAGGCTTAGCTGGTAGTGAGGCTGTTGGGATCACTGAGCAGCCCTGTAAAAATGTCTGGAGTCTTCTCTAGTTTCGACTGGCCTTCTCCAGCCTCCTCCCCCACACTCCTCACGGCCAACTCCATCAGGTGGGATTAGAAGAGGGTGGCCATCACCCAGGTGCGGGAGGTGGGTGCAGAGCAGAGAAAGGAGGCAGTCCGGTGGGTGTCCAACCCAGAGAAAGTTCTGCAGGCGGGGACCTATCCGTGCAGGATATTCAGTCTGAGAGACGGAGGAGACAGTCTGAGTGAGCTGGGCTATTCAGGAAGGCAGACTTCTGGAAGGAGGCAGAAATTCCAGATTCCCACTTGCAGACACAGCACTCAGTCCGCAGGACTGAGGGACGCATCGAGTCCACCGTCAGGCATGAGCTCCTCCGGGAGCCCGCGAGGCTTGGCAGGTGTCAGGCCCACGAGCTGACCCCGGTCACTGGCAGGTCGGGGCAGTGGAGACAGGAGACGAGATGCCCCCTCGGGCGCTCTTCCTCAGGGCAGAGCCCCTGGGCCCCTGGTCAGAGCCCTGGCGCTCGCGTCCCGCACAGTCACGCGGTTGTCCCTCAGGCTCCCTCCGTCTCAGGCCCCGGATATTAGAGGGGGCACACAGCGGGGTGACAGAGGGGCCCAGACAGGCTGGCAGCGGAGGAGTAAAGGGAAGCAGTGACACCTGGAGAGACTCAGACAGGCTCCCTGAGGACCACGGGGAGGGGCCCTCTGCTTATCAAACCTCCTTGTCCTGCAAGGGACTCCAGGCCGCTTGTAAAAGCCGCTGCACGGTGGGATCCGGCCGGCCCTCGGCGTTTGCTGAGCACCTGCTGTGTGCTGAGCACCTGCTGTGGGCGGACGGGCCCCGCCCTTCGTCTGGTGGGGGAGAAGCGCAGGTCAGGAGGAGCCCCCGTTTCTCTGCCGAGGACGAGCCCCTGCCGGGGGCCGGGGAGAGGTGACTGACTCTGCTAGAACAAGCCCCCGAGTCCCCCAGGGAGGTTGGGAACTGGGGTACTGGTCTCACTTTATAGGGCCCCACACTGAGGCCCAGGTGGTTGAGTTACTTGTTTAATGTCACATGGCAACAGATGGGGCCTGGGACCCAGGCTCTGAGCTCCCCAGCCTCCTCCCTGGGCCGCATGGCCTCCCCGCTGTCTTCTCAGGACCCCACGGCCCCCTCACTCCCAGGCCACTCGGCAAACTTTCCCATGCCGGCAAGTAATTACAGCACCCGGAGGTTAATTTGTAAGGAGATGAGGCAAGCAGCTATTTTAATAGCAATTATTAAAATCAGGCTGGGGGGTTGCTACCTAATGGGTAATTATCTGCAACCGAATTGGGAAAACAATACAATCGATTCTACTTAGCTCTTTCCGCAGAGCTCGGAGTAAATCCTGTGGAGCGGCCACCTTTAGCCGGTGTTGTTTAATAACATTCTTATCGAATGCAAACAGAAGCTACTTAAAAGCCCTTCCAGGAGAGGAGTGTGGCCAGTCTGCCAAGACCTCCGCTCCAGGGGGTCCGAATGGATACCCGCGGGGTGTGGCCGTGTCCTGCCCTACAACCCACCGTCCCCTGGGGTCCGCCGGGCCGCCTTGTCCACCGGTCGGCTCACGTGTTCGCTCGGTTACTCATTCACAGACTGATCTTCCTGCTTCCACGTCCATTCTTTCATTCACTCGTTCGCTCCTTTATTCCCCTCCTCAACCATCCATCTGAAACTGGTTTCTCACCCTCACTCTGTGTGAATTTATTCCTCCTTTCCATCGTTTGTTCACACATTTCTTCTTCCCTGTGCCTGCACTTCGTTGGTCCCTGGTTTCCTCTGTCTCCCATTTGTGTGCTTTTCTGCTTGCGCACTCCATCACTAGAATTATGGAATGCATAATGGAATTATATTATGTATTCCTTCCGTGATTGGCTCACTCATGCATTTGCTTACGCGTGTCCTCCTTCGTGCGAGGCTTCACGCAAAGGCCACGCCTTTGTTCGTTCCCGGATTTGTCCCTTCCTTTATTTTTTTAAAAAATCTATTCCTCAGATATGTACCGTGTGCTCGTAACCCACGTCTGAGGGATGTCTGGTCTGATGGGATCCAGCCTTACACATCCCTCCGTGTGTTCTGGGCGTCCCCTAGAGAATGCTCCTTGCCATTTTCTTAGGCGAAGTCTTTGTCAGACTGTGACAGGACGACGCTGAGGTCCCATGCTCGGGTGGCTGGGGGAGTTCGTCCAATCTTGGAGATTGAGTACACAAGGGAGGGACAGGTTGGGTGCAGAGGAGATGACCTCATTTTCGGACAAGGTACATTTGAAGGTGCCAATAGTACCCCCAAGGGAGAGATGTCTGGTGCTTAGAAATGCAGAGGTCAATGGAAAAGGCCTGGGATTGGAGCGGGAAAGCCGGGTGAGTCTCACCTCTGTGGCCCTCTCCCGGGCTGCAGTCAGCGGGATTTACCTCTCCTGCCCTTTCCGCCTCCCGCTGCACGGGGCGTAAGCGAGGCACGGCGAGGTCGGAAGCAGTTGTCAGTGATGTGTTCGATTTCGAAATTGGTTTTGGGCTCCTCAAACGGTCGGGGTGAACTTCACTGCCTCGCCGAGCTGCTTCAGATGCCGCTGAGCACCTGCCGTGTGGATGACAGAGTCTGGGATGATGGGATCGGGCTGAAATGGGTCATCGCGGGGAGGTCTGTAAAAGACAAACGTAAAAGTTGATCCCGCCATGGTGCCTGTGCCCGGTTCCTCCCCGGCTTGTGGACGGGGGTCCCCCTTCTCCGGGAGGGTACGGCCCCTCTCTCAGGGTGGCTGGAGGGCTGTGGGTGGCCCGGGTGTCAGCTCCGAAACCCTGTTTCCCCCGGGGGGGCCCTGTCAGGACCTAGAAGGGAGAGTGAGAAGCCTCGCTGCCTTCGTCAGCTTTCTCCAGCCAAGTTCCAGCAGGTACAGAGTCCAGAGGGTGACCCCCTGGGACAAGGCCCCTCTCCCATTTGGTCCTCCCTGGGGCAGGGGGGCGGGGCCTCTGCGATGGGCCCCCGGGAGAGGGATGCCCGCCCCGCAAGCCCCCACCGCAGACGCTCACCCTCAGCGTTTGGTGCAGGGGCGCGGACGTGCGACCACCTGCATGTCTTCGTGTTGAGAACTCAGGACTCTGGGCATCTGGGGCAGGGACAGGCCGCGTGATTTGGAGTCAGAGAACGGCAACCAGTCCCTGCAGGAGACTTGCAACCGAGGGGCTCCGGGCAGGCCTTACCACCTGTCCGGGGCTTCAGTGCCACAGCCACGGAATGGGATGGCACCACGCACCTCCTGGGTCTACACGAGGGTTGAGCGAGACAATGGAGGGGAGGGTGTCTCGCGGACTCTGCCGCCTCATCCCGCGCCCGTCCCCGGGCTGGTGCCACACTGTCAGGGCAGACTATGCTGTCCTTACTCGGGTCCTACGAATCAAGGTCCCAAGCGCAGCAAGAGTATCCTTCCTGCCTCCCCTCCCCCTCCTTCCTCCTTTCTCTCTATTCATCTTTGACTTGTTTATAATTCTAGAAACTCGAAAAGGACTCTTAGGGATGAAATAATCCTTTGTTTCACGCATCGGGGAAACTGAGGCCCATCGAGGAGGAGCAGGGGGTTCCAGGTCACCTCGCCAGCCCGCCACCAAATCCCGACCCCCACCCGAGAGCTCGAGCCCCGTTTTCTTGCTCTGCTGGGTTCCACCTCTCCGCTCTCCGAGGTCACCTCGGACCTTGCCTTGGCGGTCTCTCCGGTGGGTTCATCACATCCCAACCAATTGGGTGGCTGAATTGCTCAGGGATTGATGCTTTTTCTTTTTAAACTACACACGCGCGTGCACACACACACACACACACACACAGTCTCCATCCTAACCTGGCTGTCAGCTTCGCTCTAAAAGAAATGTGTGTGATCGCTCGCCCGTGTGAACAAAGCATGGCTGCTGCTGTAATTACATCCGGTTAAAATCCCAGTGACAGAATATATTGCAGGAGGAAAGGGTTCCATCTGGGAAAATTCAAGTCCCCACACACCCATATCTATTTTACCTCTCAAACTTTCTTCTTCTTCTTCTTTTTTTTTTTTAAACCAAGAAAGAGCAAATCATTTTTAAAGGTTACCTTACCCTTAAAAATATTCTGGATGTGCATCTTTAAGCACATGTCGGATGTGTGAATGTTAGGGTTTTATCACTTATATAATCCAGGCCTCTCGTCTTTTCCACAGTCCTGAAGACCTCGGCAAGTGACTTACACCCTCGTCATGTCGCTGGCAATTGCTCTCTGCAGCCCAAGAATTTGTCCTTTTCAGTCCCCTCTGAGAGTCTGAAAACAGTTGCTGGGCCGCAGAGAGATGAACGCAGGCGGCCAAGAGGATTGGATTTCCGGCACCTTCCGTACTGCTGCCACAGCCACTGTCTCTGAGGGCCTACTCTGTGCCAGGTGCTGTGTAACATACTTAAAAAAATTCCTCATCTCTACCCATCACATCCCCACACTGATCGGAACCGCCGTCACCAACAGCCCGGAATCTTCTTCCCAGTTGCCTCGTTGATTCCACTCTCGTCCCCGGTGGTGTCTTCTCCACCGAGCAGGAGGACAGAGCCTTTAAAAACGCCAGTGTGGCTGCCTCTCTCCTCTGCTCACGCCCCCCATGGCTCCCATCTTCCTCAGGGTAGATTCAGAGTCCCCCACAGGCCCCTGGCCTCCTGGCCAGCCCCGTTCCAGCCACACGGTCCTCCTTGCTGACCTCATCTCCCGCCTCTGAGCCTGTGGCTCCTGTGGCCAGGGATTTGCTCCCCAGGGACATGCACCCCCTTGTCCTTCCATCCTCCTGCTCTGTGCTCAGTGAGTCCTTCCAGGTGAGGCCCTCCTGACCAACCACATAAACCTGCACCCTGACTCCCTGGGCCCACCCCTCACCCCTCCTCCTGCCTAATTTCTTTCCTGATCACTTAGCACGGTCTGACGGCCACCGCATAGAATGCGGACTCTATGTGGGTAGTGATTTTGGTCTTTTTGTCCACTGCAAAGTATCAGGCTCCTAGAACACCAATGAAGACGGAAGCCCTTAGTGTCCGAATGAAGGAAGATTCACATTTTGCACGCAGGGGATCAAAGGCATTCAGACAAGAACCAAGTGAGCAGTTAAACAACGTGATATGATCTCTGATCGTGATGGGTGCTATGGAGGAAATAAAACGGGGCTGTGTGGCTGCTTTGGGTTGGGATCCAGGAGAGCCTCTTGGAGGAGGTGGCGTTTGAGCTAAGTCCTGGGTTTTACAGACCAGGCGGCAGGCCTGGGAGGGAACGACCTGCCCAAAACCTTGACGGTGGTGAGTCATGGAGGTTTGGAAGCCACGGGGGAGGCGCGCCCCGTGCGCTCCTGGGGATTCCTCCTGAACGTCCAGCACGGACACAGTCCTGGGTCTTGAGGTGCCCTGTGCTGACCTGGCCCTGGCCTTTTGCCCCCATGTTGGGGTCATTACTCCACGGGGTCCCCCTCCCCATGGGGCCAAGAGTATCACTTAACGAGATCAATGGGACCTCATGCATCCTTTATCCCCGGGATCGGTCCAGATGTGCCTGAGGTTACTCTGTGAGCGGGCGTCAGCATTCAGCCTTGAACTCTGGTCTCCTGCTCCTGGTTCTTCCCACACTTCTGCCCGAGAAAGGAAGGCTCGGGGAGCTTGGCTGCAGACGCCGGAAGCCGGGTGACTGGGAAAGCTTGGGCTCCTGCTTCTTTTGGGAATGTGTGAGGAACACAGCTGCATGGGGACAGAAGCAAGGCTCAGCTAATAAGGTCTCCAAAGACCTCCAATTGGAGAAGTCCCTAGAGACCCGTGCCAGCTAGAGTTCCCTGGGGGGCGGAGCTGGAGGAGTCTTAGATTCAGGCCCCGGGTGACTCCCTATAGAGGCAGGGAACCTGGGGCCAGAGAGGGCGAGAGATCACCCGAGGTGATGCGGACAGTGCGGGGCAGGGCTGGGGCACCGGCCAGCTCGCGGCCCAGCCCCGACTGTTAGGGTGAGAGGCTTTGAAAGACCAAAACAGCAGCGCACTGGCTTGTTCCCCTTCGGAGCTCCTGACATCAGTCTCCTCCTGTCCCCTTGCAGCTGCTCTCTCAAAGCTGCTTGCTCTTTGGGAGATTGTTTGGGTCTTTTCTGGAAAGATTCTCAATGAGACGTAGTGCGCAGAGAGGACGAAAGCATACTGACGCAGTGTGGGGCGCTGGTCCCCCTGTGTGATAAATCTGGAGTTGGCAAGGGCTAGGAGCTGAGGTCTGGGCTCCAGCCGTCATCACGGGGCGCGGTGGAGACAGGCTGGGCAAGGGCTGGGATGGGGTTGGGTTAAGTTTAAGGCGAAGGTTAGGTTACCACCAGGAAGTCTTTGAGCCCTCGCCATGTGCCAGGCCCTGTTTGGAACGCTGGGTGTAAACGATCCTGTGTGGCGATATAAGGAATTTCTCTGGGCGGGGTCGTTAGCCCCATTCGAAGGATGAGAAAAGAGAGACTTGGTGAGGCGGCATCCCTCAAACCCAGCCATGTCTAACGCCAGACAAAGCACCCTGTCTGTTTCTTAAGCTCAGGAGTTAGGCTTTTGATTGAGACAGATTAGGACCCGCTTAAGGGCAAAGTCAGGATTGGCCGCGTGGACTGCGTGTTCAGAGCTGGGTTAGTGCTGGACAGAGGTGAGGGCGGGGTCGATGGAAACACGGAGCTTAAGGACGGGATGGAGGTGCTCCCTGCGTGCGGATGCTTCTAGGGGTGGGCGAGTGCTTCTCCAGGGATGTTCCCCACGAAGAAAACGTTCTAAAGGCTGATGGCTTTAAAAGCCCTGTGGATTTTGCGGTCCACCCCATAACATAGTTGTATTTCCTTATTGAAAATGTTGCCATCTGAATCTTTGAGTAATATTTACACCTTGGGGAGGTGTCCCCCCGCCTGGCAGTCCACCAGCTGGAAAAGTGGGGATGTGGGGACAGGGGGCGGTTTGGGCGCAGCCCGGGGCTATGGTAGAGTGGCCAGCTGTCCTGGATTGCCCGGCACTGGGGGCTTTCCTGGAGTACTGGACCTGCCATGCCACAGCCAAGCAAGTGTCGGGCAAGGCAGGAGGAGTGATTGCATCTAGAATGTGGAGGAAACCAGAGGTTAGCAAAACAGCTCGCCTTGGAGGGGAACACAGGGTGGTTAAGAATGTGCACTCTGGGGGCGCCTGGGTGGCGCAGTCGGTTAGGCGTCCGACTTCAGCCAGGTCACGATCTCGCGGTCCGTGAGTTCGAGCCCCGCGTCAGGCTCTGGGCTGATGGCTCGGAGCCTGGAGCCTGTTTCTGATTCTGTGTCTCCCTCTCTCTCTGCCCCTCCCCCGTTCATGCTCTGTCTCTCTCTGTCCCAAAAATAAATAAAAAATGTTGAAAAAAAAAATTAAAAAAAAAAAAAAAAAAAAAAGAATGTGCACTCTGCTGTGGGCAGCACCCAGTATTTTGTTCATTTTTCCAGGCAAGGATTCACCCGCGCCTTTAAGCCTTGGGTCATTTTCATGGTGAGTCAGCAAGGGCGCCCCCTCCTGCTCGATTTCAGGCACTGTGTCCCCCTCATCAGGTGCTGGTATTAGTTTCTCCTTTCCTCAGAGCTGGTAGGAAGGGAAACCTCACGGGGCCAAGCAGGGAACGTCTTCCTGTTTTACTCCCAGAAGCGATAATCAGGTTAAGTCAAATTAACCCAAGGCCAGCCCAAACTGGAGAGTGAAAACAAGCCACCATTTTCATTTCCGGAGTCTGGGATTAATCTATTCATCAGCCTACTTCACGGGGAGAAAACATGCTTCTTCAATAGTTTTCAAAGTGAAAACAATGCCTCATTAAGTTAAACAGATGAACTTGAGAACAGTGTTGAGGTCAGCCAGACTAATGAACGTCATCACAGGGAATGCACGGTGGTCCACAGAGGGGCCCCGCTGGCCACTCTGAGGTCTCTGCGGACGCGCTCAGCCACTGCGCGAGGGACAGTCATTGAGGGAGAGAGGGAGGGCGGGGGAGAGGACAAAGGGAGACAGAGGGGGCGGGGGATGATGCCCCTGCAGGCTTGACTGTCCCTGTGGGTGACGATGCATGGTTAATTCAGGCAGTTTTGGCCACTGAAGCAGGGCATAGGAGTAAAGGAGGATCTTCGTGTGGGGTCTGTAGATCCACTGTTCTCTGTGCATGGGGGAGGGTCTACGCGACCACACAAGCAGCCACAAGGTGGAGGGGGTATTGCATGCACATGGGAGCCAGTCTGACTTGGGCACAGAGTCTGGCTCAGTAAGTCACCAGCCACCAGCCCTTGGCCAGCTTACTCTCTGGATCAGTTTCCTTATCAACAAACAGGGAGTTTGAATTACTCCTGCCCCGCAGGCCTGTTGGGGGGCCTAAACGAGCTAATAAGGAAAAGCCCCTGACACACGGCAGGCATTGGGGGAGCTCTGGTCCTGGCTGCTCTTAGCAGGGTTTCTGGTCCCTCCAGGTGGGGTCTGGTCCCTGATGGAGGGGCCCCATGGGTGACTGAGGAGCTGTCCAGCCCTAAGCCCCATGGTCCACGCACATTCCCTGCGGTGCTGGGGAGAACACGGAGATGGCTCTCTGATCCCTGATGTCCATAGCCCAGTGCGCAACACGGGGAAATGGCACAAAGAGAATCCAGGCTGGGGGTGGGCCGGAGAGCAAGGGAAGCATCTGGCCGTGAGGGTAAAACACTGGGAAGGGCACAGATCCAGGGGACTGACAGCTAGACGCCTGGCCCAAGGCTGCAGGGATAAGAGGAAGAGGGGACATTCAGCCTTCCAATGTCTGCCTCTGCAGCCTCCAACTTCCCACCCTCTCTCGGTGCCTACATGCTGTGTCTTCTACAGATGTGTTCAGGAGGGAGTGAACATCACATGTGTAGTGAGGACCGGGGGTCACAGATGTCCAGCAACTGCACTAGGATGGTCCCACTCACAGGTGGCAGAGCTATGGCTCACTCCCCCTGAGTCTGGCTCTAATGGCCACAGTCCTGTCGGACAGTGTTCCTTCTCCCCGTGGACCTCCTGTTCCTCCCACGATTGGCTTCCAGTCAGGACATGTCCTGTGGGGGAGATACGAGGGCTCACGGAGCTCTTCCCGTCTTGCCCCCAGAAGCCCTTGTGTGCCCGCACAGCCCTGAGGACTTGCTAAGCCCACGAGCCACTCTTGTGATGCAGAGGTGATGTTACCCCCCCCCCCCCCAGTGCAGGGCAAGCCAGCCTTTCTCCCCCCACCCCACCCTCTGAGCACCTGCTATTTCATAAAGGGCCTCTGAGCACTGAGGTAGCAACTTTGGATCAGGCTGAGATAACTACAAGCAAACTCAGTGCAACGCTCTTTCTTTCCAATGTTATTATGTCTGCAATTGTTCCTTTAATGCCGCTCTTCTATATGTGTTCCAGGATGGCAGGGACCACGCGCCTTGTACAAAGAGTGAGCACGTCCGTCAATTGTTGCTGAATGACCGGATGAGGGAATCCCTGGAGAGAGAAATGCGTTCTGGCTACTGTCTATTCCTGGTCTTTCTGGACGTGGGAAAAATTCTTGTGGCCTTCTGGAGTAAAGATGGTGGTGGAGGGAGAATTTGGAAGAGGCAAGGTACTAGCACGGTTGAAAGATGTCTGACTATTACTGCTCTGGAGTCCGAGGTGCGGTGTATCAGTTAGCTATCACTGCGTAACAAGCTACCTTAAAACTTGGTGACTTAAAATAACAAGCATTTACTTAGTTCAGGAATCTGTAGGCCTGCTGTGTGGTTCTGCGGCTGTGGGCTGGACTTGGCTGGACTTATTAGCATCTCAGGGCAACTGTTGGCTGGAATGTTGGCTGGAGGGGTCTGGGACGCCCTCTACTGCGACGGCTTATGTCTGCTCCTTGTGTTTTCTTGTCCTGCGGTAATGAGAGAGTACTTCCCCAAAGTCGTCGTCATAGTGAAGGCATGTAACAAGGAGAGCGAGAGTCCCCAAGGTCTCTTAGGGTTTAAGCTCACACATGGCACAACGTCACTTCTGCGGCATCGAATTGGCCAGAGCAAGTTGTAAGGCCAGCTCAGATTAAGAAGTGGGGAACACAGATTTTACCCTCTTGATGGGAAGAGTTGCAAAGTCATGTTTCAAAGGGCAAGGACGTGGAGGTCTGCAAGTGGGAGTCAGGGGGAGGCATGACAGTAAAGTGCTAACATAGGGCTAGGCACACAGACACTCCCAGCGGCCGAGTCAATGGCAAAACTAAGGTCCGTGCTGTACTTTTTTATTGAGGGCATTCCAACATCGAGTCCCTGGGCCCTTCTTCGTCCACTCCCAGAGGTCAGGGTCTTCAGAAACCATGTTTATATTCATGTATTAGAATCGAGTAGCTGGTAGGAAAGAGTCAGTACTCTTTCTGGCTCTAGAAAGGTCTCTGCTGGTCCAGAGTCCCTGCCTGGCTTCCCTTTCCTGATGGACTGTGGCGTCGAGGTGGCATCTCGGGTGTCCTCTCTTCCCACGGCCCCCACGCATGTGAGGGGGCATGGTGTCCAAATGTGGGAACCAGAAGCTCTTCCCCAACATTCCCGGGGTTTGAGGAACAGAGATCCCTCTGGGGGTGACTTGTGAGGGGCCCCTCCGTGTCCCCTACACGGGGCTGTTTTGCTCTGACTCTTCCTTAATCGTCCTCTCCAGACTCAGAAATGAAGTTTCATTTCAGCTGGAGGAAAGATAATTAAGGCTTGTAAAGCCTTGTTGTGGACAGTACTCCAGGGCTCCAGGCAGAGCGGCCCCATTTTTATCATCTCTCGGTCTTAATCGAAGGCCCCTCAGTGAGTGATTGGCCAGTTAGCACTGTTAACGGATCTAACTTCCACAGGCTCTGGGTGTTTCCTTGCAATTGATCTGCCCGTGAAAAGTATGCTTTGGAGACATGAAATAACTGTCAGAGAGCCTTAAACCAATTACACTTCATCAAGAGGGGAAAACAATGTGCTTGAAACATGTGCTACAAGGAAACTGAGGGTTTCCTGGCCCGGGAGGCGAGGAGGGGACCGTGTGAGGCTCTTCCCAGGGGAGTGTGATGTCCCCGGTCATTTTCTTAGTCATAGGAGGCGGCTTTTTCTGATCCCGTCCCCACCCGGCTCTGCCCCCACAGGGGGAGGGGTGTCTGAGTCACTCGCTCCCCTCTGGTGGGGGATTCTGGCTTTGCCTGGAGAACGGAGGTGGGGACGGGTCTTACTCTCTCCTCAATCCCTCCTCCATCTATCTGCTGGGGAATGAACCCTGGAGACACCGGGAAGAGGGGAACGTGTGGAGACGTCTCACCGGAGATGGGAGAATTGAGATCAGCCCCCCACCCCCACCACCCCTTCCTGGACCAGGGCCCCAGGAGGGGGCTCTGTTCCCTTAGATGTGCGGTAAGCAGGTGCTTGCTGAGGGCCAGCCGGTGTCCTGCTCTGTGCCTGGGCTGGCGATCCGGGCTGGACAGGCCCTGGTCCCCACCCTCCCTCTGCACGCAGTGAGGCCACGTCAGCCTCCAACCAGCACGCCGTCACCTCTGTCCCCTCACCCTGCTTTGTGTCCCCTTAGCGTGTATCACCACCCGACCCAGATACAGCTGTGTCGGTTAATGTCTGTCACCCCTCCCAACGTCAGCTCCACGAGGATGGGGCTTTCTCTGTCCTGTACCTGGAATAGCTCCCGGCACGTAGTGGACGCTGTTTTGTGAACGTCATTGGATGTGCTCTGATGGAGGGAACAGGGGGCATGGAGAGTCGCAGGTGTCCTCCGTGGGCAGACTTCCTTGGTGTGTGAGGGTGACCAGCTGGGGACATGGGCGGGGCACCCACGGCATCTGCCACACTAAGATCTCCAGCCCACGGAGCGCTCAGGGATCAGAGCCAGCAAGCCCCACCCTCCATAACCAATGTCAGCGCAGCCCCCACCAGAGACAGAAGTGCCCTCGCACGGCTGCCAGGTCCTGTGGATCCTCTGGCCACGGCCAACCCCAGCCCCCTCTCCGCAGGGGGAGAGTGGAGCCGCTGGGGCTTCTGAGCTACGCTGGTCACTGACCCTCTGCTCTCTGCTCTGCGTGGGCCTCAGTATTTTGTGTCCTTTGTGAGTCAGATGGCAGAGGCACTGGAGGCTTGGCCTGGCCATCCCCCAGCTGAGCCCTTCAGGGAGAGGCCGCTTCTTTCTGAAACCCCACAGAGTGTTCGATGGAAGGTGGCTCTTCCCCATGGGGCAGCTTTGATGAGCCTCGGGCTTTGAACCTCGTCACTGACAAACGCTGGAGCTGGCATGGCACCTGCTAATGGGGCTTAATAAGAGAATTCCACTGTTGATCCCAGGAGGCACCTGGGGGAGCACAGAGGCACCTGGGGCCCAGGGCCCAGGCCAGCTGCAATCTTGGGGGCTCGTGGGGGCTCAGGCAGGTGCCAAGTCCTGGACGGGGGTAGCTCAAGGCCATAGAGACAGTTGGTTAGGGAGACTGAGGGGGTGTCACTTCCGTGTCTGGACTCGGGTAGGGAAAGCAGCCTGGGTCCCACTGGGGTGGATGAAAGCAACAAGGTCCTAGCTGGGATCCAGGCTCAGCACTCAAGACCTGGACACTGGACCACACAGACCTGAGTTCGATTCCCAGCTCTGCCACCTGGAAGCCTGAAATCACGTGAGTTTCTTTGTCTAAAAAATAAGAATAATCAACCTTTAAAAAATTTTTTTTAAATGTTTATTTATTTTTGAGACAGAGAGAGACAGAGCATGAACGGGGGAGGGTCAGAGAGAGAGGGAGACACAGAATCCGACAGAATCCAAAGCAGGCTCCAGGCTCTGAGCCGTCAGCACAGAGCCCGACACAGGGCTCGAACTCACGGGCCATGAGATCATGACTTGAGCCGAAGTCGGGCGCTCAACCGCCCCAAGAATAATCAACCTTTTTAAATGAAGAGTAATGAAGAGCCAGGGCTCTGGAGCCAGATTGCCCGGGGTTCAAATCCTGGTTCTGCCACTTACTAGCCATGTGACCTTGAACCTGTTGATGTGTCCTTGTGGAGCCTTAATTTCTCATCTGTTAGTGAGTGGAGATAATAGTGCCTGCCCATAAGGTTGTTGTGAGCATTACATGAATACATATTTAATGAGCTTAAAAGAAGGGCCTGGTCCTCGTAAGCATACATAGGTGATTGTTATTATTATTATAATTTATAGCTGTTCAAATCCATCCCCTGCTGAGAGGCCTCATTGGGTTCCCCATCTTGCTTAATGTAAAACTCCACGTCCTGGATGGTCTCATGGTGCCCACTCCTCTGAGCTCACCTCTCCTTCACTCCCTTCTCTCCAGTCACGTGGTATACTTCTGCCTCAGGGCCTTTGCACTCACTCTTCTGGCTGCCTGGAATGCTGTCTCACCTTGGCTCCTTCCCTTGCTTTCTTCAAGTCTCTATCAAATCTCTATCCCTGGCCACAGGCCCCTCCCCATGGCCCTCTATCCCCTACCTGCTTGGTTTCTCTTCATAGTGTTAATCTGACATTAAGCTATATATTCCTTTCTTTATTGTGGTGTCTCACTGGGATAGGAGCTCCACAAGGCCAGGCGAATGAAGGGCTTTCATTGGCCAGACCACAGTCCCATGGTCCAGGCCGGGGCCAGGGTGGAGTCTATCCCAGCCACAGGCACAGAGAACAGAAGGGGTACATCCTGCTTCTCCCCTCCTTAAAAAACCAGAGGTCCATAATGGCGAAGGGGACAGATGGGGGCGAGGTGGGGAGAACCAAGCTGCTGACTGTAGAGGAGGTCAAGATCAAGGATCAGGAAATGGAGGAGGTCTGGAGCTCCCAGCTCCACAGTGTCTGAGTGGGGCTGGGGCAGTTCATGGGCTCTGCAGCAGGGGCACTCCCGACTCCATGCAAACCTCTCTGAGTCTTGGCTTCTGCATGGAGATGACAGTCCTCGCCTTGCAAGGCTGTCGTGGGGATTGGATTCAATGTGTTCATCATGTCTGGCCCACAGGGGTTGACATCGCATGACAATGAGGCACTTAGCACCGCTGAGGGAGTTAGGAGGACTTGGTTTGGGCACCCCCCCGCTGCCCTGTGTTGGCATGCAGCTTTGGGATGGCATGCCCCCTCCGCCTGCTGTCCCCGTGGACTCTGTGACAGGAAAGGGCCTGGCAGGAGGCATGAGGAGACTCAGTATCCTGTAGCCGGGAGAGACTTGGAGGTGATTGGCGCCCACTCCCGGAGGGTGGCCGGGGCGGGAGGGCCGAGACTTCAGCGCTTTTGAGACTTGGATGCACCTGCTCTGGGGTGTGCAGGTGCAGCTGTGGCCCGGGAAGGCTCGGGGAGGGGGGCTTAGTGATACCCTGAGCTACTGCTTTTCTAGCAAATCCCAGGCCATGCTGCTGCTGCTTCTGGGCCACGGAGTGCTCACGAAGGATGCGGGGCAGTCAGAGGTCATCTTGCTCGTGTGCTCCTATTCCAAGTGTTCACGGAGAGCCTACTGTGTGCGGGGCACTGGGACACGGTGCTGAGCAGGACGGGCTCTGCCCTGCCCTGTGGAGCTCACGTGCCTGCTGGGAGCACAGACAGCATGAGTCAATGGACATGGGCTTTATTTTGCAGTTGAGAGGGGGAAACTGAGGTCCGCAGAGGAAAAGGGGGTATTTTTCCTCAGAGAGGTTAGCCACTGGCCTGAGTGACACAGACAGTAAGTGTCTGAGCAGGATGCACACCTGGCAGCATGACCCCCGAGCCTGCACACACACCCCACTGTCCCTCCGGGGGCACTGCCTGGAGGGAGCCTGGAGGGGGGCCCAGAATTTCTTTGTTTTTGCTGTCTGTTCTTAGAGGGTCAGGGAGAGGGGGCAGTGCTGGCTGGTCCAGCTCTGCAGCTGGCCATAGAGGTGGCTCCTCAGCCCTAAAAGCTGCAGAAATGGACACCTAGGAGCAGAGGCAGGGGCACTGAGTGCAGTGGTCAAGTGCAGGGAGCTGGAGCCCGTTCACTCAGACCTGTGAAGACTGGACAGATTTATTACCATTGCAGGGTCTCAGTTCTTTCAGCTGTGACATGGGGGTAGTGGGCTCCCTTCCTTTGAAGGTGACCGTGAGCATTAAGGAAACGATGGCACACACAGTAAGCCCCCAAGCGATGATGTGGTTAGTGCTATAAATTATTGTTATTATAATGATCATGGACGAAAGAGCCTGAGGTTCATTCCCACTCCTGGTGTCCGTCAGCCCTGAGCCTCTATATCTGTAGAGCCTGGTCCCGTCTCTGCTCTGGGTATTACCTTAAATACATTTTTTTTTCTTGGGCGCTGCCTACGGGAGGGAGGACTGTCTGCTTATGTCTGGAGTTTTAACAATATTTTCCCAAAGAAACATTGTTATTCATGGCTATTAGTAGTAGAAATCATTGGGGCTTTTATTTGGACTAATCATAGCGAGGGCAGAGTTTTATGAAACAATAAAAAGTGAGTTTCAAAAAACTTCTGGAATACATTTCTAAGTTGTTAGAAAAGCCAACATCCGCCATGTACTTATTGTGTAGTAGACATTGTGCCAAGGACATTGCCTGTGTCATTTTACTGAATTTTTGCAGCAACCCAATGATACTGATGGCATTAATCCTGGTTTAGGAAAGAAGTGATTGATGCTCAGAGAGGCTAAGACATTTGCCCAAATGTCTTACCTATTAAATGTTGGAGTTAGAATTGAAATCCAGATCTTTCTGACACATCACACCTACAAATAGTATCATCACCTTTTGATATCATTCCACTGACACTTTACAAAGAAAAAGAAAAACACCTAGGGATTCACTGGTATCCAAGACGGTTGTCATATACCACCTCCCTATGGCAGCTACTAGAATTGCAGGCAAAGCACTTTGTAAAAACACCTCCCTCTTCTGAGAGATTGCAGCCTCACATAACAAATTAGGGTCCACCAGAAAGTTCTGGGAAGGTTTCAGGAAGGAGGTGAGACTTGAATTCTGCTTTGAGTTCAAGCATTGAACAGACAAAGGTTTGGAAAGGGGGAGCCTCCAGACCAGTGGATGTCACGTGTGAAGTCTGCAAAAGGTGGAGAGATTGGCCTGCTGGTCTCACAGGGCCAAACCATTGGATGGGGATGGGAGGAGTTTGGGTTTCTAGTCTAACTGAGCTAGGGAGAAAAGCTACACACTTAAGGGAAAGAAAGAAGAGAAGCCAGCATTATTAAGCACCAGCCTTGTTAAGACACATTTCATAAGGAACTCCCTTTGACCCTCACGATCTGCCCATGAGGTTGTGTCTTTGTCAGGGTTGTTTTCTTGCATTCCTTAGTCACTTATGAGCAGAACCAGTTTTTATGTGGGTCGTCCCCTTCCATGCTTTGAGTTCATGGAGGAGGCAGCCCCCGTAGCTCAGAGGTGAGCCACACAGTCTAGGCTCAAACCAATCCATCCAGACCATTCCTCTGGCTACAGGAATTGGCTCAGGGATGGGCATGTGACCCAACCAAAGCCACTGGTTTACAATAAGCCTTTTACTGGCCTTTCTGAGAAATATGCTTTTGTTCTTCCCTCTGGACTTGAACGAGATTCCTCCTACTGAACCTGAACCCAGAAGTTCATGGTCTAGAGCAGTTGCTACCATGTCAGGGGTAGCCTGACAACGAAGACAACATATAGAGGAGAAATAGAATTCGGGTCTTGATGTCATCAATGGGGACCCCAGCAAGTTGCTCCTGACTCAAGTCTAACCCCACAAGCTCCCATCACACCAGTCACTGGATTGATTCTCTTTTTGCTTGAGCCAGAAATGAGTTAACAAACCCATGCAAAGAAACTCAAGTAGAAGTAGGACTAGGATGCCTCGATCCCAAAGTTGAAGCCCAGCAGGTATCCGGGACCTGTAAGTCACCTGGCAGGGACCCTCTCTGACTCCCCCTTCCTTCTCTGCCTTTCTCCCTCACTGGGTCTTCAGGGTGGCTCATCTCTATTTCCCTTTGCCCATCTTTTATTTTATTTTATTTCATTTTATTCCATTTTACTTTTTAAAAATGTTTATTTACTTGCGAGAGAGGGCAGGGGAGGGGCAGAGAGAGAGACACACACACACACACACAGAGAATCCGAAGCAGGGTCCAGGCTCTGAGCTGTCAGCACAGAGCCTGATGTGGGGCTCAAACTCACGGACCACGAGATCATGACCTGAGCCAAAGTCGGACGCTCAACCGACTGAGCCACCCAGGCTCCCCTCCCTTTGCCCATCTTTTAAATTTCCTCGCAGACTGGCTTCTCTGCACACTGGTGATCCAAGTCAATAATGCCTCTACCCCAGGGCTGACGTGACTGGTTCTCTGCAGATGTTAACTCTGCCCTCGTGTTCCAAACTGCAATTCCCAGGAGAGAGGATCTGATTTTTCCTGAAGTGTCCACTCCAGGCCTGTTAAACTGTGGGGGTTGGAGTAAACCCTTAGCAGACTTGTGGGCTGATAAGAAGAGATATGCAGGAAAAAAAATAGTTGGCATTTCTATACAGATGGGCGTGATAGTCCTGCTTTACAGACACTGAAACGGAGACTCAGGGGAGCGACGTGCTGAGATCTTGCAGCTGGCAAGTTGTAGACTCAGGATTTGTAGCTTCTTCTGCTGGACCCTGAGCTCCGTGGTCTTTCCACAATTGCCCGCCCCAGAGTTCTTCTGTGGGTCGCCCCCCGTCTGCTTCTCCAGCTTGCTCACTCTGCGGGTGACCAGAGCAGGATGCAGGGAGCCAGGTAACCAGCTGGGCTGGTGATGGGGAAGACCCAAGTTCACCCCACGTGGCACCTCTGATACTTCCCTGCAGGAGCAGGCAGGCTGCAGCTTCCCTTCCAGAGACAGGCCTGGGCAGCCAGTGCTGAATTATTTAACACAAACAAGAATTTCATTAGGATTTCATGACAGTCATTGTTTCTACTCAAACATCTAAATGATGGCCTTGCATTTTTGCCTCAGTCCAGCACCCACTGCTGAGAGCTTCATGAGAAGCCTTCCAACCTCCACAAATCAGTTTTGATCACCAAGCCCTCCCGTGGTGGCCCTGAAGTCCGGAGTTGGGTGGCCTCCCGCAGACACAGTGCGTGGTGACCGTCAGTCACACGAGCCCTCTCATGAGTGGGGCTGGACTTTCACACGTGTCTGCTGCCCATGAGGTCCTGACCTTCCGTGCCAGGGATGATCTCTGACATTCACTTGGCGGGCCCGACGTGCTGACTCCAGGTTCCTGCGGCTGGTCAGTGCGACCCGGACTCAGAGATTCCAACGCACGGAGTTGCTGGGGCCCGCTCTGGAGGGAACCAAGATTCTACAGGGATACGGTGGTAGATGGCAATTACATATCAATAAGACTGAAAAAAAAAAACCCAAAACAAAACACAAAACCTCAGAAAGAAGAGGAATCTACAGGGAAGGAGGAAGGTTGAGGATCTGGGCAGGAAACAGGTCTAATGTTGGAGGAAGAACAACCATATTCAGAGTTGGGAGACGGAGTTCTGGGCCAGACTCTGCCTCTGGGTCACTCTGGTGACCTCTGGGTCACTGTGGGCCTGGGCCCTAGACTTCAACATCTGCAGGCTGAGAGGTTTTAGCCAGGTGACCTTCACGGCCCCGGTCAGCTCAGCCCTCAGCTTTCAACAGCCCTGTGTGATCGAGGTTCTCCTGGCCAGGGCTCGCTGAGTGAGAATCAGCCTCCTGTCAAAGGAAGGCCGTGCTCCTGTGTTGAGATAACCCTGGGGAAAATCCATCATGGGTCTAGCACCCTCTGAGTGGTGCTCTCTGTGCCCCATCAAGGCCACCTGTGCTCATGGCTCCCCACCTTCCACCTGTCAAGGACGTTCCTCCAGCAGCACTGACCTGCCCGAGTCATCAACGTTCCTCCTTCAGTGGGCTCATCCCCATCCGGCAAAACGTGCCATCCTTTCTTCCATAACTCAATCCTACTACAACCCCATCGTGTGGCTTCATGTTTTTGTCACTTTTTTTTGGCAGACTTTCCTACACTTGTCCACCTCTGCTCCTCCTCCTCTAGGGCACCTGTGCCTGCTGGGCTGTGCCTGAGGAGTCCACCCACACCTGGACCTACTTTAGATGAGGGGACCCCTGCTTGAGCCCAATGACCCCCATGATGAGCCTTTTGAGGAGAGTTTGGGGAAAGGATGGGGATGTTCTGCCTCCATTTGGCTGGCTGCAGGGTCACCAGAGCTCAGCCCAGATCCAGGGGGAGGAGCGTAGAACCCAGCCTTCAGAGGGAGGAGTGTCGGCAAATTTGCAGACATGTTTTAACACTGCCACAGACCACGTATATCATTCTCATGTAAAGTTCCGTAGGGTTCTGAGTGTCTTCCTGCTTCTTAACGCTTCTGGCAAGGATAGAAACTTTCTGAGTGTCTTGGATGAGATCAGAGAGCTGTAAGTACGTGTGAACCCTGTGCCTCACTTCTGTCCTGAAGTCAGAACCCCTGCTTAGGGAACAGTAGTCCTCCCAGTGATGTGAGGGACTGTGGGCTTTGGACCATCCCATAGCTAGCAACACCCCCTGCCGGCTGAGGGAGGGGATGGCGGGGGGATAGCTGCATATTGTGGGCACTTCTTAGGGGACAGAGAGAGAGAAAGAAACCCTGTGGGCCAGATTCCATCTCTTGGTTTCCCACATTTTCTGTCTCGTAATAAAAAAGTCATCAAATTTTATCTGATCCTGAGAGGATGAAATGTTTCTGATCTGAGTAATTCCTTTCTTTTTAAATGTTTATTTATTTTTGAAGGAGAGAGAGACAGAGCATGAGCAGGGAAGGGGCAGAGAGAGAGGGAGACACAGAATCCGAAGCAGGCTCCAGGCTCTGAGCTGTCAGCACAGAGCCCGACGTGGGGCTGGAACCCATAAGCCGTAAGATCATGACCTGAGCTGAAGTTGGACGCTTAACTGACTGAACCACCCAGGTGTCCCCAGGCAATTCCTTTTTTAAAAATTTGTTAAAAAAATTATTTATTATTTTTGAGAGAGAGATTGAGCACATGGGAGGGGCAGAGAAAGAAAGAGAGAGAGAATCCCATGCAGGCTTCAAGTTGTCAGTGCAGAGCCCGACGTGGGGCTTGATCTCATGACTGTGAGGTCATGACCTAAGCTGGAACCAAGAGTTGGACGCTTAACCGACTGAGCCACCCAGACGACCATGAGCAATTCCTAAATAAAATCCCAAATTTAATAGTGCGTGTCCTGAAGAGGCAAGACTGGAAAGATGACAACTAGATAATGTATAAAGTATCCACTAGATACTTTATTTAATATTTAATTCTTCATAACATTCATCTGTTAATATTATATATTCAACATTAACACACATATGAATACATATATACATTCACGGTGTCATGAGAGAGGGGTATTTATGGTACAAAAGGATCCCATACTTCTGCACTTTACAAAAGGATTTGCCAAAGGCTTTCTTGAAGTGCTGTGCTCTCCAGGGAGCAACAGAAAAGGACTTTGATTTTCAAACATTTTCTTTTCATGCTCCAGTGCAACTTTAAAAGCATGTTCAATTTCTGTTTAACGTTCTTTTCGATCCAACCAGTGTTTTTCCAAGCTCCTATTAAGTCCTAGACGCTGTGCTTTGCACGGTGCAGGGACAGAGATGAATAAGATCCATATCGAAAGGGGGATGGATCCTAAATGCTCTCACAGAGGTGGCTATTTTTTTTTTAAGTTTTCAATGTTTTTATTTATTTTTGAGAGAGGGAGACAGAACATGAGCGGGGGAGGGGCGGAGAGAGAGGGAGACACAGAACCGGAAGCAGGCTCCAGGCTCCGAGCCATCAGCACAGACCCTGGGGCTCAAACTCATGGACTGCGAGATCATGACCTGAGTCAAAGTCCGACACTTAACCGACTGAGCCACCCAGGAGCCCCCAGAGGTGGCTTTTAAAGAACACTCTGCCTGCGAAGCTGGCATCAGGGTGACCCTGTGGAATCTTGAACATTGTCCACAAACATCACCAGGAGTTGAGTCTGGAGAGGTGCCTCTGATGTCCCTGGCTGGTGGGGAGGCCAGACGGCTTGTGACAGAGGGAGGAGAGAAACGACAGCTCCTCTGCTCTCTCCCCCACTACTGGGCATGCTTCACAGAAGTGGCAGTTTTTGATAAACAGCAGAATGTTGACATGATGGCTTTTGAAGCTACCACAAAAAGCCATTAGCAAAAGCAGGTGGCAGCAAGTCCCAGGTTCATCCTGAGAAGGCAGGTGAAGAGTGATGGCACCTTTAGGATTTTGTCCCCCAGTGAGCAGACACCTTCCCCTTAATGAGTCCCATGTCCAGGGTCATCTGCCCCATTTTCCAACCTGCTTATGCCTCTGATGTGTGTGTGTGTGTGTGTGTGTGTGTGTGTGTGTGTGTGTTTGAATCCCTGGGAGGGATTCTCCCTTTAATCCATTTTTTTTTTCCCTTTTGGAAATTGGTTTCTTTCACTTGGTGATAGGCATTTAAAGCTCCTCCCTGTCTTTGCATGGCCTGATAGCCCATTTCTTTTCAGTGCTGAATACTATTCTGTTGTCTACACGTACCACCGTTTACTTACCCATTTATCTACTGAAGGACATCTTGGTGGCTTGTAAGTTTTGGAAATTATGAATAAAGCCGCTATAAACCTCCACGTGCAAGTCTGGGATCTTTTATTTCCTTTTCTTGCCTAATTGCCTCGGCTACGACTTTCAGTACTCTATTGAATATAAATGCAAGAGTGGGCATCCTTGCCTTTTTCTTTCTCTTAGAGAAAAAGCTTTCAGTCTTTCACCATTGAGTAGGATGTTTGCTGTGGGCTTTTCAAATGTTAAGTTACTTTTTTGTTATGTTAAGTTACTTTTTTTCCTCTTCCTACTTTTTAAGTGTTTTTTTTTTTTTTTTATCATGAAAAAGTTCGGGGTAGAACTGACTTGTTGCTCTGGTTAGCCTCAGCACATCTTAGGCTTTGAAGTCTTATAGCAACAACATGTGTGGGGTTGGTTTGCCGGTACAAAGTCTGTTCAGCCCTTAGCCTTAGGTTTTTTCTTTGCACTGTTCTTCAGAGATGGTCTTTTTGCATCGTCTTGATGGTCTTTCAGTCCATCCTTTTGCCTCTAGGTAGGAAAGCAGTGTTTTATTTTAAAGATGAGCGCTCCCTTCATCCCATGCCCTTATCCCCATTTAAACAGTTGAGGAAACGGAGGCATGTTCTGCCTAACGCAGCCCTTTTCCCTATGAGCGCAACGCTGGGCTCTCATTTGCCTAGTGTAACATTAGCGGTTCAGTGACTCATGAGGGAAACTGAAGCCCTGGGGAGGTCTCAGGCAGTTGGGAACAATTGGTTCACTTGATTAGAGTGTTTTTTTTTTTTACTCTGGGTTCTTGTTGGTAAATCAGTATTCAATTGTGGCACCCGGTATGGCACCTGCCTCCCTGATTGAGGATGAGAGAGAAAAATGGTCTTGATAAAATCTAAATGGGGGTGTTCTGAGAACCCTGGATGGAGACATATGCAGGCGACTCGTGAGAAGTCCATTAATTTGAGGCTGATGAATTACAAAGGCAGGTACCTCTGCCACAGGCTTCCTGATTCAGGGCAGAGAAATTTACTTTTCTGGCGCTGGTGATCTGGAGCAATCTCGTCCATTTTTCTCTTTTATTACCATTACATTTCAGGAAAGTGTCTGCTGAAGCTCCCCACCCCCCCACACCCTCCTTTTCTAAATGTTGGGTTTATTGGATGACTCCACTAGGCTGGTGCCCAGCCTGCCCTGCAGTAAGGAGGACTCGGTCCATGAGCCGCCCACCCCAGGGTTCTCCTGTGGGTGTGATGGGTGGTGGCTGGCCAGCCAGCCATTCATAATTGTCAGTGGTGCGGTAAATTCCCCTCCCTTTCCCTGCTCTGGGGATGGCTGAATCCAAATCTGAGGCAGCTGTGAATGGGCTGAGTTGGGGAATCTTTGGGCTGGGTGAGAGGGGGCATCTCCAAAGGGGACCCCAAATTCCTTTGCGGTGAGTATTTCCCATCTGCCAAGCGAGACTCCGGACTGGAGGAGGGCACGCTGGGACTCGGAGTCCTTCTAAACACTAATGAGGACTAACACGGTTGAGGCTCCCCTGGTCCCAGGCTGGGTGTCACGTGCTTCACCCAAGTTACCTCCCCCACTCCTCATGACAGCCCCATTTCACAGATGAAGTACCAGGGCAGGCGAGGTGGAGCGCCTTGCCCAAGGGCACAGGGACAGGAAGTGGCCTCCCTGGAACGCCAGCTCGGGGGGGGGGGGGGGGACCCCATGCACCTTTGCAGGAGAGTGGGAGGACTGATGCGCGAAGGGAAGTTCCTGAGCAACGGTCCACGCAGCCCATTGTCTGTGCCCGCAGTGGGGGAGGCACGGCTAAGCAGCACCTGTTTCTTTCCTTCCTCCCTCCCTCCTTCTTCTCTCTCTCTCTCATTCATTCATTCACTCATTCGCAATCCTATACGGAGTCCCTGTTGTTAAGTCTAGCTCTGAGTGGGCAAGGCGCTGCTGAGACTGCGGTGGAGAAAACAGTAATTTTGTCTTCATGGAACTCAGAGTCAAGCAGGAAAGACAGAACACTGGGGGAAGTCAGGATGGTAAAAAGTAGTTTCCTGTGTGGGAGCCCTGAGGACAGAGGCAGGAAGACTGGGTTATATCACGGAGGCTGCCCCGCGGGCCTGTGTGGCTCCTCCCCCCGGGAGGTGGAGTCTCTTTCCTCCCCACTTACTTGGGCCAATAGATGGCAGGGGAAGCAGTGACGTCAGTGCTCACGTGGTTACCCGGTCAGAAATCTACTGAGAACAATCCCGGGGGCGGTCCTACTGGAGGATGAGGAACCCTGGTGCCTCATTGTCACCGCAGGCAGCCGGCCAACCCCAGACCAGCCCGCAGAAGGAGACAACCGCCCGGCTGAGCCCAGCTCGAGTCGTTAATTCTCGGAAATGTGAACTAAATCAGAGATTGCTCTTTAAACCACTAAGTTTGGGGTAGTTTGTGTTGCGGGAAGAGGGAGCTGACACACGGGACCTTGACATAGGTTTTCCTGAGAGCTCAGCTACTGCGTGAAGCTGCCGAGGGCCTTGATCAGTATATATCATTATGATAAGGTTAAGAAAGCCCAACGCATCAGTGGTTAAGATGGAAATGTGTTCTTTCTTAGTAAACTCCTGGTATTAGCCATCAGGGGCTCATGTGATGGCTCCGGTGTGTTGGGGACCAAGCTCCTTCCATTTTGTTGCTTTGCCCTTCTAAGGTGTTAATCCCATCCATTGATCGGGTCTGCCTCACCTCCCTGTCCACGTTTCAGTCAGAGGGAGGGGGATGTAAGGGGACACTTCCCTTTAAAGGATACGACCTGGGAAAGTTTCGCGTACACATGCATGTGCGCCCCTGCTCCTGCTCACATGCCATTGGCAGAACTTAGTCACATGACCTTACCTTGTTGCAGGGAAAGCTGGGAAATGTAGTCTTTTATTATTTGAAGCGGCGTTACCAGCTGACGTTTGAGGTTCTGTTATCAAAGAACATACACTGAGGGGTATTAGGTGGGCTCTGCCATTGTGTTCTGGGAATCGAGGTGGGGGTTGGTAGTGGGAGGGGGAAGAAGATGCATCCATTTTGTCTCATTTTCCTTGCCTCCTTCCCCAGGGACTCCTTTCTGCTTCTGTGAACTTTCTCAGCCCTGACACTGATGTGATTCTTGTCTTGCCTTAATTTGGCCCTCTGGTTATAAACATTAGCTCTGGGACGCTCTAAGCTAGTGAAACCAGCCTGCAAGTTTAGAGAGCTTCGATCCTGAGGGTGCCATATCCACACTGATGGTGTTTTCTCCATCTCCGATAATGAGTCCTGAAGCTCCTTGAACTAGCGGCATCAGGAAATTCAGGGACCAGTGGAATCATCAGAAGCATTTAGACATGGACCACATCGACATTGGCCACTAATAAAAGCTGATGTTTACTGGGTGCTCGCTGCCCCCCAGGTGCTATAGAGAGGGATTCATGGGTCGTCTCATTGAGCCTCTTGACAACTTGGGAGGTGGAGGCTGTCATTTTCCCACTGTGCACAGGAGGAAAGTGGGGTTCATAGAAGCAAAGGCCTTTCGCGGTCGTGTAGCATTTGAGCAAATGACCCATAACCAGCAACTGGTGCTGCCCTCCTCTCCCCTCCCCTCCCTGGAGCGACAGATCCCTTTATGGCCTCCGTCCTATTGCTCCTGGGGTCCCAGCCTGATCCCGGGTCAACTAGCCCGTCTGTAACAGTCCGTCTGTAAGCAGTCTGTCTGCCCAGGAGTTGGTGAGGACAAGAGGCTATGGGACCAACACACTCCCTCCCTGAGGGCGTGGCTTATTCAGGGCACCAAAGCGTAGATCACACAGATTTGAGCGAATAGAGGTGGTGTCCAAAAGCAGTGTTTCCATCACATGAGACCATCTGATGAATCTACTTCGTCCTCCTTGGAGATTTCTGCCCAGGGACCCAGACATGCTGCCCCATCAGAACGCTGCCACCCGCTACAAGCCATGCAGTGTTGGGATGAGCTGTCAGAGCCAACGCTTGTCACAGACTCACTGTTTTTTTTTTTTTTTTAATTTTTTTTTCAACGTTTTTAATTTATTTTTGGGACAGAGAGAGACAGAGCATGAACGGGCGGGAGAGGGGCAGAGAGAGAGGGAGACACAGAATCGGAAACAGGCTCCAGGCTCCGAGCCATCAGCCCAGAGCCTGACGCGGGGCTCGAACTCACGGACCACGAGATCGTGACCTGGCTGAAGTCGGACGCTTAACCGACTGCGCCACCCAGGCGCCCCACAGACTCACTGTTTTTGACAAAATGGTGACCTCCACGGGGACCCTGGGTCTCAGCCACTCCGATCGTTACATTGCTATATGTCATAGCTCCTAAGCTTTCATTGGCTCTTGTAGATTATATTTGAGCCCAGCTGCTTCCTGACGGCCAAGGGAGGCCCCTTAAGCTCAGTCCTGAGCTCCCTCCTTGTAACCAATGGAGGACAGAGTGATCCTGAGCACACCATGGGGCCCTGTGGACACGGTCAGGATTCAGGGCTTCAGCGAGGTCTGGAATAAATACCAGGACATCTAGACAGCGTGCCTTCTTCAGCCCAACCTTGTCGAACTTTGTCCCTGCCCAGATGTGGAGCAAGTTCTGGGAGACATGCCTGAGTGCAAGGCCCACACTCACCTGCCCAAATGCCTTTGAAGGCTTTCTGTGGCTGGTCCTATAAAGAAGAAATTTCTCAACGTGGCCCCGAAGGACCTGCCTGGCCTGAGCCCAGCCTCTTTCCTGCTTTGTCTCACTTTCATTCCTTCCTTGTTTGATCTGCTCCAGCCGTACCTACCTTCTTTTATTATCACCTATTGCCTTGCTGATCTCCCACCGCAGGGCCTTTGCACCTGCTATACCTTTTACCAGAATGCTGCTTTTGCCCATCGTCACCTGGTTAAATTATTCAGTGTCTTGCTAAATTACCCATTCCCTGGCTTTCCCACATTAGCACCATGCACCTCCCTTTTCTAATATCTGTCACAGCTGGAATTTTACATTTTATGTGTCTGCCATTGTTGTTATTATTATTATGTCTCCATTTTACAGGCCAAGTAATTGAGGCCCAGGCTGGTTAAGTAATTTGCCAAGTGTCACCCAGTTAGTGAGCTGGGATTTGGACACAGGTTGTCTGGCTCCGGAGTCCATGCTTTGAGAAACGCTGAGGCAGCAGCTGTGGGAGGGGCCCAGGAACCTGACTCTTTAAAGAGCTCCCCAGAGGAGGCTGGCGCAGGGAATCTTGGGGCTGGAGCTTGGGAACCAGCACAACAGGGACACAGAGGTGCACGGAGTGGAGCCGCTGTCCTAACGGAACACGCAGGCTGGAGGGGAGATGCCCCCTTATCAGGACCTTCAGTGCGAGGCTGACCCGGGCACCAGCTTCGGAGCCGGGAGGTCTGAGTTTGAGCCCTGCCTCCTCACTCTCCTGCTGTGTGACATCCGCGGCCCTCCCCAGCCTCAGTTGCCTCATCCGCAGAATGGGGATGGTGTGGGTTTGCTGTGAGGGATCGATGAGTGACCTCGGGTGGAGAAATGGTGATCCCTGCTGAGCCGTGAGTCTCCTGCCCTCCTCCCTCGCCGACTTCACCACTGAACAACCCCACAGACACGCCCTTTGTCCTGCGTAGGGGTCACCAGCTCCTGAGAGGCGGGAAGAGGCCGCCCTCCTCCCTGGGCCCTGAGTCACCGTCTGGAGGAAGGCTGCCTGGAGGGGGTGATGTCAGAGGAGAGCCCTGGGTGCTGCGGCCTCCCGCAGGGGCACAGTGCACCTGTAGCTAACACCAGGTAATTGCCATGTCACTACGTCCTGGTGCCCCTTCTTCCTCTGCCCTGGCACACAGCTGCCCCATGGCCCTTGGCCTTCTGCCCCAGGAGGGAGGTTGGGCATGAGTGTGGCTGCTGGAGGCAGGTAAGGAAGGAGGCTCGGCGTCCTTGAATGACGTCCCCTGGGTCACTCGGCAAGTCAGTGTCAGTGGGGCTTCTGGCTCCTTCCAGGCACCCTGTGATCACTGTGAGAACCTCCTCCCCAGGCAGTGTCCCCGAACAGCTGGGACTCACAGCGACCGGCCATATCACTGCTGACATCTTTCCTCCCGGGAACCGGGTGCTCCCTCCTCTCCACCATCCCAGTGAGCATCGGGGCTGCTTTCATTAGGGGACGTCCTCCTGGGAGAGATGCAAACCATGTCTTTACAGAACGCACAGGGTCTGTTCTCTCCCGCGTCACCTGTCCTAACGTGTTCCCCTCTCGGTGGCATCTTTCTGCTTCTTTCTGAATCAAATTTCAAAACCTGTAGCGTGGCAGGCCAGCTGAAAAGGCTGTATTTTGATTCAAAACCCACAGTCTTAAGGGCATAGTGTGGATCTCCCCTCCTCCGTGGTAAAGCCTTTTCACCCTGCTGATGAAAGGCCGTCGGCCAGTGCCTGCAGGGTCATTTGTCCTTGGGGAGGCAATAAGTCCTCTTCCAAAAGTACTCCAGGAAGGAGATGGGTCTCTCCCAGTGCTACCTGGAGATCGCTACACCTCACTGTGCCCTGTGGGGCTGGCTCCCTCCTCCCCAGGGGCTCCCGCCTCAGCTCCGCTCTGGAGAAAATAGTACACTTCCCAAACCTTAGAGTTTGAGCTCCACACCCTGTATGCAAAGAAGAACTGGGACACTCAGTACTTCTCTCTTCCCGGTCTGTGGTCCAGAGGGGTTTTTGAGGCCGCACTATCTCGACCCCTCTCTCTTTCTCCCCCTCGTGTCTCTCCGCGGAAGGGACTCCCTCTTATCTGCAGCTCTGCTGTTTTTCTCTCCCCGTACTCCTACTATTCATGCACCTTGCACCTGCCAAGCTGTCTCCCTCAAACTGTCGAGATGCTTCTGCTACGCCACAGATCGCTTTCCTGGGTGTTCCAAGTATTCTGACCTCAATACAGTTGTGTTTGAGAGATGTGGGAAGCCTCAGGTCTGCATACTTCTCCGTCGTCTTAACTCCTCTCTGGAAAGGCCATATTTTGAGCCCACGCCCTTCCTCAGCCCCCTCTTGCCCTCTCCCCGCAGTGGGAGGGTCCCTGTCCCCCGGGAAAGTGGTTCCCACTAGTGGAAGGTCACTGAGGGCCAGGCCCCGCTCTGACCACTGTCCAGCAGGTGCCAAAAGACAGAGCCTCAGGGCAGCCCCGTGAGCTGGGCCTCAGGACCCCACTTACAGACACACAGCCTGAGACTCGGGGTGATGGGACCTGCCTGGTCCACACAGCCGCTAAGGAACAGGGCCGGAATACGAACCCACGACTGCCCGGCCTCCTCCCCACCCTCCCCGCTCCCCTAGGACCTCGGGGCGATGTGCCGAGGCGAATGTGGTGGTGGTGTCGCTAAGCATGTGGGGTTGATGATACTGACAACAAAGGGGTGCTGAGTGCGAGGGGCTGGCGGAGGTTGCTGGGGGGCCTGATTCCCTGCGGAACCTCTTCAACGGAGCAGAGGGATTCCTGTTGCTTGACAGAGGCAAAGGCTGGGTCTGGGGAAGGGCGTGGAAGCCGAACTGTAGCGGCCCCTGTGCCCGACGGAGGAGCTTGTGAATGATCCCCAGTGCTCTGGTGGTTGGTAAAAGGTCCCAACCCTGCGGTCAGATTTATATTAGGATGAGCCCTCTGGCCCTGGAGAGGGGGAGGCCGGAACCAGGAGACCAGGAGGGGGCAGGCTCAGCTCATGCAGGGCAGGCAGGGAGGGCAGCATTTAGGGGGGTCCAGGCTTCCCAGTCAACAGGACTTCGTGATCGATTTCAAGGCAGAAGGTAGGAGTGCAGGTGAACCCCAGGTTTGGGGCCCGGGGGTCTAGGTGGGCGGTGCCTGGCAGGGCCATCGCTGAGATGGGACCTGGAGGAGGAAGTTCAGAAGGGAAGGACAGGAGCCCCAGTGGGCGTGCAACGTTCTCTGTGGGTGCACCTGGGCCATGAGCCCCGAGAGGCCGGCCTTGGTCTGTCTGGTGTACGTGCTCCTCAAGCATGGGGCTCGCTGGGTGTTTGCTGGAGGAAAGGAGGAAGGAAGGAAAGAAGGAAAGGCAGGCGGGCAGCCTCATGCAATAGCGTCCTGTCCTCAAAAAGGCAACTCCCGGAGCTCAGTGGCTGGGCCAGGGCAGAGGGGGGCGGGGCAGGGCAGGCTCCTGGCGCAGGTCAGCGGTGGGGCTGAGCGCCTAGGGAAGCTGAGAATCCAGCCCTGGGCGGTAAAGGCAGAGGGGGCAGAGGGGAGCCACGGGAGGCTTTGGATCTGAGGAGATGGGATCAGACACCCCAGCCTGGCAGTGAGGCTGAGTCCCTCTAGGAGGAGAGGGGTGTCCTGGCCACCGGCCCGGGGATGTGAGACTTCAGGAGTTCCCGCTGTGCAGTAATGGGAAAGAGGGAGCCTGCTGCTCCCTCGACCCTGCAGGGAAAAGAACGACCGCTGCCTTCCTGCCACCAGGCCCGGGCCCCTCTCGCTCCCTCCAAGCAGCAGGTGATGAATGACTTCCAGGAGGACCCTGGGCACGTTACTTAACCTCTCTGAGCCCTAGTTTCCTCATTCGTAAACTGGAAATAATAACAATAATAATAACAACCACCCAGAGAGTTGTTGTTGTTGCTTAGACCCGGGTCGTGCCGACAAGCTCTCAGTATGGACTGTCGCATGAAAACACTTTTCTTTACGTCTGATCGGCAATTTTCCCTTTGGAATCAGGCTCCGCTCCCATCCCTGCCCAGGTCCATTGTCAGACTGCCCACTCAGATGAGCCAGTGTGTTTCCCTTTAAGCTCAGCTGCAGTGAGAGGGGTTCAGCCAAAGAGCCCAGGCCCGCACAGGCCAAGTCTGCCTCGGCAGCGGAGCAGGTCCCTTCCTGCTCCCAGACCTGAACTTTCCGCCGCAGCCCCACTGACTGTTCCCTCAAACACCTGCTGTTCCTAACTTTGTGCCTTTTCTTCCTTGAAGTTGCCGCTTTCTGGAACGGCCCCTTCTAAGTTCTTGTTCTTAGGGGCGCCTGGGTGGCTCAGTCGGTTAAGCGTCTGACTTTGGCTCAGGTCAAGAGCTCACAGTTCGTGAGTTCGAGCCCCACGTCGGGCTCTGTGCTGACAGCTCAAAGCCTGGAGCCTGCTTCGGATTCTGTGTCTCCCTCTCTCCCCTCCCCGCCCCCTGCTCCTGCCCCCTGCTTGCACTCTCTCTCTCTCTCTCTCTCTCTCTCTCTCTCTCTCAAAAATACAAATAAGAACATTAAAAAGAATTCTTGCTCTGCCCACATGCTGCACATCCTTCGGAGCCCCAGCAAGCTCACAGACCTTGACCCCTAGGTCAGAGTTTCTCAGATTCAGCCCTATGAACATTTGGGCTAGATTATTTTTTTTGGGGGGGGGTGCGGGCTTTCCTACGCATTATAGGAGGCTTTGCAGCATGCCCAGCCCCTCTCCACTATGTGCCATTAGTGCCCCCGAGTCACAACAATTGAAAATATCCCCAGAACTTGCCCAATGTCCCCTGGGGGTGACCAGAATACCCCCCCCCCCCGCCCTTGGCTGAGAACTACTGGTGTAGAGGAAGAATAGACTTGGGTAGAGATACAAATCTTTGTTCCTCTCCTGCCCCTTCCTTGCTGTGTGGCCCCGGACTTAGTTCTGGACTTCTCAGAGCCTTGATTTACCCACCAGGCTGGAGCAGATGGTACCATCAACCTCACAGGGTCCTGAAACGGACTAAACCGATCGTTCATGAGAAGGCCTGGTACATAACAGGTGCTCAATGAATAATGGAGGCTGTGGTTCGCTCACAAAAGCCACTGATGCCGCGGCACGTCGCCTCCAGAAAGGCAGGCACGGACCCCAGCAGAATCTCACCCTGGGAAAGAGAAGTGGAAAATATTTAATTCCAAAGTGTAAATGGCAGAGGCTTGGTAAGATTTCCGGAAATAAACACTCTTCACAGTAGAGAAGAAAGGAAGGTGGGGGAGAAAGGAGGAGGTGGGGGGGGGAAGCCCAATGTTTAAAAGTTGGGGGATCCCCCCATAAAAATCCGATTTTCCTCTCGCCTAAAGAATCGGGCGATCTGACCACACGGGGTGTGGCGGGACAGTCGCTCGCAGCTTGGCGGCTGCCGCCTCCAGACGGGCCTCACTCGGGCTCTCTGCTCAGACCCCAGGGCACCCTCGACAGCCCTTCAGGCTCTAAGACTGAGCGCAACGTCGCGTCTACTCTGCTGCGTTCCTGTCACCTGAAAGCGTCACCCCCTGACCTGGGGAGGATTCTGGGTGGTGATGCTGGGCTGGAGAATCAGCCCTGGGATTCTATGACTGTCTCAGCTCACATGTCCCTTCTTCCGAGAGGCCTTCTTTGACCCCCTGAGACCCTCACCTCTTTCACGCTTCCCCTGGTTCCTCTTCTAGGACACGGCAATGGTGGGTGGGCTGATGGTGCCTGGGCCAGGCTTCATGGGGGCAGAGTGTCCCCACGTTCGGGCCAGGGAAGGATTCATCCCTAGCCAGAGGCCGGCCGTGCCGCATAGAACTCAGGATGCTGCTTCCTGCCTCTCTGCAAGCTGGTAAAAAAACCCCCAACACTGATGTGCATGGAGCCCACAGCGCACTCTGTTTTGGCCAAGAAAAACAGGATCCAGGTTCCCCCAGTCACGTCTGCTTGTCCTTTATTTTTTAAGTTAGTTTATTAAAGATGCTTTTTTTTTTTTACGTTTATTTATTTTGAGAGACACAGAGAGCGTGCGAGCTGGGGAGGGACAGAGAGAGAAAGAGGGAGAGAGAGAATCTGAAGCAGGCTCAGTTCGTGCAGAGCCCAATGTGGGGCTCGAACTCACGAATCGTGAGATCATGACCTGAGCCGAGATCAAGAGTCGGATGCTTAACTGACTGAGCCACCCAGGAGCCCCTTGCTTGTCCTGTAAACACAACCTAGGATGGGCCCGGCACACAGGAGGTCCTTCCTCACCGCTTAATCATCATGGCAGTGGGGTCAGGAGGCCTGGTTCTGGCTCTGTTCTGATGGTCTGTCTGTCTGTCTCTCCCCTTGCCTCATCTTTGGCCATGAGAGTAGGTCCAGGCACATGCTAAGTCTTTTCCACATGTTCCCTCATTTCATCCTCCCCTGACTTCTATCAGCAGACTCTTGGATTGGCCCCAGGAGGAACTGAGGCTCCAACAAGCTCAGAGACCCCATCGGATGACGAGGCTGGGAGGCGGTGGGACTGGGATTGGAACGAGGTCTGCCCGAGTCCCAAGGCTTTGCGATCACAACACAGTAGGGTCCCCTGTGTGACTGGGGCAAGACCCAGATTCGAGACAGCAAGAAGAAAAAGTGGGGGAGAAGGAGGGAGGTGTGAGAGGGAGAGAAAAAGAGACATCTTGTCCCCAAACCACAGGGGGACCTTGAGAGACCCCTTCTCCTTTTTGATCCTCAGTTTCCCCTCTGAAAAACGGGGGGAAGGAAGGTGGACCGGATGGCTGTAAGGGCTGCTGCCTTTAGACCCAGGTCCGGTCTGCCTCTTGGAGGGGCAACGTCCAGGCTCCCCTGATGGGAGTGGAGTTAGGAACCCTCTAGAAGAGGCCACCTGGGGGGTCTGCCCCTGAAATAGGTGAAATGGGGCCCGGGGCACATGGGGCAGCTTCTAAGGAGGACGGGCACAGAGGAGCCTCTGGTGACACACCCTAGCCACAGAGGAGGGGACAGCGGGCATTCCTGTCTCACAGGCCCGGGACTCACCTGGACGTCGTCGTCTGTCACCCAGTCGAGCACCTGAGAAGCAGCAACAGAGGAGAGGATTCCCACGGCTTCCTCCCTCCAGGTGCTGTGACAAAGGGGTGAGTTGTCTGCGCATTCTTGGGGGGGCAGACGATGACCTGCCCTCTCCAGGGACGAGGGGCCAGCTGAGCGGAGCGTGGGCAGGGCAACGCCTTTGAGGCTCCAGGGAATCTTAACGCTGGACCTCCAACCTGGCCCTATGTGACCTCGCCCCTCACCACCCCTGCTCCCTTCTCCAGATTCCCCAGTGACGGTGGGAATTCTGGTTCCCTGTGTGGCCCGGGAGCAGAAAGCCCTCCTCGCTCCCAGCTGGTCCCCAATCCCCCCAGCAGAGACCGACACTCACCCGGGTCCCTGGGATCTGGGTCCTGGGAGGGGTGGGGACCCAGCCCGGCTTCTGCCCTCAGAGGCCTGGGGACACAGCTGGGCATTGGGAGCCAGCAGAGGCTGGCTGGGCCAGGAGTCTGCCAGAGGCTCCCTCCACACCTGGGGGGCAGGCCGCCGGCTCCAGAGGGCTGGGGACACACGGAGCTGGGAGGACTGACTGCTGGCGTCATCCATCCATGTGCCAGTTACGTCCTGATGGTGCTCAGGACGGTCCCTACTCTGCAGGGGATGAGTCACACAATGCGGGGAGCATTTCACCCCTCCCCCCGCCCCCGGGGACCACAGGTGAAGGTGGTGGTGGTGTGAATGGAGTCACGTGATAGAAACTCCCACGAAGTGTTTGTGACAGGCCAGGCGTTGTCCCTTTGCTCTATGTGGACACCTGGAATAAACCTTGCAGCAGTCCTGTGAGGTTCATGCTCTTTCCCCCCCATTTTACAGATGAGACACAGAGAGGTTGAGTAACTTGCCCAAGGACACACTTCATGGCAAAGCTGGGGACTGAACAGAGTCTGTGGTTGTAACCATTATTCTAGGAGACGGCTCTAACGTTACTACCCTCGGGGCGCCCGGGTGGCTCAGTTGGTTGAACATCTGACTTTGGCTCAGGTCATGATCTCATGGCTCGTGAGTTCGAGCCCCACATCAGACTCTGTGCTGACAGCTCGGAGCCTGCAGCCTGCTTCCGATTCTGTGTCTCCCTCTCTTTCTGCCCTTCCCCCACTTGCGTGCGCGCATGCTCTCTCTCTCTCTCTCTCAAAAATAAATAAGCACTAACAAAATTAAAAATAAATAAAGTTACTGCCCTCAGGGAGCTGCAAGCCCAGACTGGATGAAGGGAGACTTCATTTCTGGCTGTTGGGAATCGGAAAAAGGCTTCTTTGGGGAGGGAGGCAGTTTGACTCAGTCCTAAATAAGGTGGCGAATTTTTGAGGAGGCAAAACTTAACCTGTCAGTCAAGGCTTTTATTTCACACAACACAAACTCAATCTGGCTAATGTAGCAGAGAAGTTGTCAGGAACTTTCTTTCCAAAGTGTGGGCTGGAGACATCTGATTGATTAACAGGAAACTCGAAACGCGGCTGCATCCAAGCATCTGAGGAGATGGGGAAAGACGGCCTCCGGCAGGTGGGTCCTCCCTAAGTGTAGACAGGGGCTTCAGTTGCTAGGCAATGACAGATGATTTCTCCACATCACAATGGAGGACCTTTGTGTGGAGGGAGGAAAAGTTCCAGACACACCCGGGTTAGCCTTTCTGTTCGGCTGGAACAGAAAGACAAGAACAAGTTTCTGCTTTTACCAAAACATGCATCACGGCTCTGACTGAACCCTCAGAGAAGTGAATGAGGCTGGGGTGGGCCGGGGGATTCGCCGTGTTTGTTCGAATCAAAAAAGTTGGGAGGAAAGATCCATCCATGAGGGTCCTTGTCCTTGAAACACCCTAAATGACTCACTGCTCTCAGCTCTTGCGTGACCATGTGTGGCCCAAAGTGGACACAGGCACCTGCCCAAACGTGGTGGCCTCTCCAGCCCCCAGGGAGGCTCCAGCCTTCTCCACGTCTGCCACCACCTCTGTATCACTTTTGGAAAAAATAAATGAGGTGGGGACAGGGGGGCGGGGATCCAGTTTGGGTGGGTTCAACTCCCAAATGGCAAAAAGGAATAAGAATTCTTCAGGCTGCTCTTCCCCTCCCCCCCAACCCCAACGTTCAGAAAAAGAGACTCAGGTTCTTGAAGAGGCAGGAAGTAGTGACTTAGAAAAAGCAAGGAGGAAGTAGGTTTTAATTTTCTGGAATGTAAAGAAAATATTTAATTTTCTGGAATGTAAAAATATTCGAATTCTTGAACACAAAGGACAGGACAGGGCATTGAGTGACTTTAAAGTTTCTCTACAGGCTGATGAGAGAATCCCGGCCAAAAGTTTACAAATCTTCTGGTAAATTTCTTATTACCAGTCACACCCCAAATGTCAAACAGCAGTGAATGGATTATTTTTCCCCGTCCCAGCCCTGCAGACGGGATCATTTCCCATTCAGACTCCAAGTGCCCTTTATGAACCATGGACTTCCTTTCATTATTTTTTAAAATGGTCACTGTCATAATCTTTTGTGTCTGTTTGTTTTAAAAGCAATTTCCACTTTGGCTTTTTCTAGCTTGAATTCCCCCAGCCCGACTCTTCAAGAAAACAAAACAAAAATCCTGCCTCCCCAATTACTAGTTCAACCTCCATAGGTAAAACCAGGATAGAAAAGTGGGAAGATACAAAAATAGAAACGTGCCACATATCAATAGTGATTACCTCGGGGGGACAAAACTCAGAGGTCACGCTCTGTGCTACTGACCAGCCACAAACATGGGCCAATTTGAAGGATCTGGAGGGATCACACGCTGCTTGGAAGACAGGGGGAACCTTAGATTTCTAAGTCATGGGGCTCGGGCGCTCTCAACAAGTTACGGACGTTTTTGTTTCCAAAGCAAAGGAATGGGGTCGCCCGTGGGCGGGAAGCACCTGCTGGCATCTGAGGCTGCGGCGGAGGGGGGCGGGCTTTGGGCGGAGCCCAGGGTCCAGGGGGCGGGGCCCTCGGGGTCGGGCCTTGTGACGCTGGCTGGCGCCGGAAGGCCCTTGGCGCATCAGGCTTTGTGACGCTCCCTCGTAAGTAAGACCCTGCCGGCACCGCCCTCGCCATTTCGCCCGCAGCCACCTGCAGCTCCGGATCCTTCGTTCCCCTGAGCACCAAGCGCGACACAGGGGACATGAGAAGAGGGATGTTGATGAGGCTGCAGCTGGGGCTGCTGCTTCTGGCGCTGCTCCTGCCCCAGGAGGTTTCTTCCCAGGAAACCACCGCGGCGCCGGCGGCCGCCGCCGCCGCCGCCACCACCACCAAGGCCTCAGCCACGGCCGCTACCACCAAGTCAGGCGCGTGCGCCCTCCAGTCTACGGTCAGCGTTGTGCTGGTGTCGCTCTTCCTTCTTCTCCACCTCCACTGTTGAGAAACTCAGGCCGAAAAACATTTTCACCTTTCCAGCTCATCCTTCGCAACCCCATCCTAATGGCCCCCGCGTATCTGGCGTGGCAAAAGGAAGCCACAGGTCCTCACGAAATCTACGAATTCCACCCCCTCTTTTACGGACGCGGACGGTGTTGAGCATGGCCGATCTGGTTCGGAGAACATCTGAAGACGTTGCCCGGGCACTAAGTCTGCGGCGTTTTGTGCACCGGACTGAATGGGCCAACAGCCAAACTTAGCGAGCGATCTTGTTAACGGGGGGGGGCTTAAGGAATGTGGACTCTGAAAACTCTGCCATGCCAAGAAGAATCAATTTCACCTGGATCTAGAAAAAAAAAAAAAGAAAAAAGAAAAAAAGGATGAGATGTAGAGGGGAGATGTTTCGTTTTGATTCACCAGATGTGTAAGGCCATTAAAACCATGTGGTGATACCAGAAGCTTCTGTGGTTCTTTGGACGTCCATTGGAAGGGGCGTCCAGGTGTTACTGGAAATCAGGGTGAATTTGATGCGGGCCTACCTGTAAAGTTTTACATTGTTCAGCTTTCACCGTTTCCTTGGGAACTGAACCCTTTCCTCTGTGGTTTTGGATTTAACGGCACGTCTGGCTGTGTATGGAGGAGTCGATAATGTGCCAGAGCAATGGTGGGTTGGAATCTACCCTCAATCCAAACATAACGAGGTCCATCTTGCTAAGGCCCTTATAAAGGCACGTGGTAGACACCTGCCATCGAACATTCCCATCCACCAAGAGTGTCAGGTTCATTTAGCTGCCGCACTTAACCTGCTTCTGTAGAATAGAAATGCTTTAAGTTTATTATTATTTTGTTTTAAGTTTATTTTTGAGAGAGACAGAGCGTGAGTGGGGGAGGGGCAGAGAGCGAGGGAGACCCAGAATCCGACACAGGCTCCAGGCTCCGAGCTGTCAGCACAGAGCCCGACGCGGGGCTCGAACTCGTGAACAGAGAGATCATGACCTGAGCCAAAGTCGCTTAGCCGACTGAGCCACCCAGACGCCCCAAAATGCATTGACTTTAATCTTAAAATGCTGCTTTTCATGAACAGATAGATGGGGCCCTGCTTTCTCTGAGCCATGCTAACACGAGTCGTACCCCACGGAGGTAGGTGGTGGGTTGTTTTTTTTTTCTTCATTTCTCGAGAAATGGTGTTTCTTCTAAACACCATCTCTGGTCACAGGGTTTGACCTACAGCGTGTGTTCTGCTGAGCAAAGGCCTGGGTGGGAGTCCAGAGGGGCCACGAAGCGGGCACTAGGCAGTAACCAGTCCAAACGCCAACGCAAAATCATGGGTTCCTCTCCCCTCCCCGCCCTCCAGTTCGGGAAGCTGTGACGTCATGTGCTGCTCACAAGCCTTTTGGGTCCACGTCATCAGACACACCTTTCAACAAGCCATTTGTGAAGGGTTTCCTATTATTCCACCTTTTTGAATGTGTTTTTTAGGGGCACCTCTATGGTTTGCAATATGTGACTTTCACATAGTATATAGCGTATCTGCCAGTGATTATCACCCCACATCACACACAGCGCGAGCACCTTAGAGCAGTCGGCTTTCACGTCTGCCATTCACGCTATCCTTTCTGCCACTGCGTTACGTCGCCACGTTCTAGATCCTCTAGTACACTGCTATCACTTTTGGCTTTGCAGGGCTACCCTTTTAAGGGAATCCTAAAAATGAGAAAGGTATCTTCTATGTTCATTCACATATTTACCATTTCCAGTGCTCTGCATTCATTTGGTAAATCTTAGCCTTCCTTTGTTACCCCTTTCCTTCCTCCTCTGTGTCCAGTCTGCGGACAAGCCCAGTAGAGGCATCTCATTTCAGTGTTTTGGATCCCTGGCATTTCTTTTGGGTCCTTTCCTAGGATTTTTATCTCTGCTTCCACTGGCCACCTGCTCCTGTGTGCCGTCTTTTTTGTCTGCTACAACTCTTAGCACGTTAACCATAGTTTTCAATTCCTGGCCAGGTAATTGCCACATCCCTGCCATGTCTCATTCTTTTTATTTTTTTAATGTTCATTTATTTTAGAGAGAGAGACAGAACACAAGCAGGGGGGAGGGGCAGAGAGAGAGGGAGGCACAGCATCCGAAGCAGGTTCCAGGCTCCGAGCTGTCAGCACAGAGCCCTGTGCGGGGCTCGAACCCACGAGCCGTGAGGTCATGACCTGAGCCGAAGTCGGACGCTTAACCAACTGAGCCACCCAGGCAGCCGCCTGCCTTGTCTTATTCTGATGCTTGTTCTGTGTCTTTAAATCCTGCTGTTGCCTTTTAGTGTATCTTGGGTTTTGTTCTTGATAGTCCAGCGTGACGTATTGGGTAAAGGGAACCACTGGAAATTGGCCTTTGGGAAAGCAGTGGCGAGGGGTGGGGAGAGGGGAAGGTTCTGTAGGTCCACAGTTAGTGCTCAGTCTGTTGGTGAGCTTGTGCCTCTGGACTGGGAACTTCCCAAGTGTTTCTTAGTTTTTCTCTCCCCTCATGGGGGGGGACAAGATGGCTAGCACTCGAACAGAGGGAGTTGGGCAGGTGAAGCTCTGCTTAGTTTTTCTGGAGGGCAGGCTTTTTGTTAAGAGCAGAGTTCTCTGGTGTATTTCAAGATGGTTCCTTTCCCCCCTCCACCTGCCAGAGGCACGAGGGGACTTCTAATATTCACTGTGAGAACCTGGTTTGAGCACCTGGAGGTAAAACTCACAAAAGTGTGGGTGCCCTTCTAAGGCAGGGTTCCCCTGTAGATTTTCATCCTCGGAGTTGTCCACACTGAGCCTCCAACAGTTCAGTCCAACTGAACTCCAACCTGTTCAGGTTTTCCTACCGAGGCACTGGTTCCCATAATGGTGTCCACCCAGGAGTCCCTGCACTTACAGTCACACAGGTAAGCTGTGATGACCTGTCATGCCTGTCTGTCTCTCCAGTCTTGGATGTAGTTGTTTTCCCCATGTCCTCAGCCATTTTATTTTATTTTATTTTATTTTATTTTATTTTATTTTATTTTATTTTATTCTATTCTATTCTATTCTATTCTATTCCATTCTATTCCATTTCATTCCATTTCATTCCATTCCATTTCATTTCGTTTTGTTATTTTTGTCCTCATGTATTGTACGTCTAAGAAAAGTTATTGGTTTTTCAGTTCAGCTTTTTATTTGTTGGGATGGAGTAAGGGACTGGAAGTCCCACCATTTTCATTTGACCCGAAGGACTTGTGTTAACGTTTGCTGTAGGGGCAGGTCTGGAAGCAAAAGCATTCTTTGGTTTTTGGTTTGAAAAAGTTTTTAGTTTGCCTTCATGGGTGAAGGATATTTTCTCTGGAGATGAAATTCTAAGATGATATGTAATATTGATTGATTGATTGATTGATTGTCTCTGCACAGGTGTCATGCTGAATTTGCCTAGTTTTTTTGGCTTGCTTTGTTTCTGACGCAGTCTGTGGTCAGTCTTATATTAGTTCCCCGAACAGTAGGTGTCTTACTGCTCTATCTGTTCTCTATCACTGTTTTTCCAGCAATTTATAATGTGTGTTGGTGTTGTTTATGGTAGACTTTTCTACACTGTCCCACTGGTTAGTGGTACTTGTCTACACTGTCCCACTGGTTAGTGATACTCTAGTCCTTTTTTTCTTATAAGTTGTTTTCTCCGAGTGCTTCAGTTTGGATAGCTTTTATTGCTCTCTCTTTTTTGTTTTAAGTTTATCTTGAGAGAGAGAGAGCACACGCAGGGAAGGGGCAGAGAGAGAGGGAGAGAAAGAGAATCCCAAGCAGGCTCTGCATCATCAACACAGACAGAGACCGACATGGGGCTCAAACCCACAAACCTGAGCTGAAATCAAGAGTCTGATGCTCAACTGACTGAGCCATCCAGGTGTCCCTCTTGCTCTATATGTATGTTCAACTTTTCTTCTGCAGTGTCTGTTCTGCTACTGTTCCCACCTAGTGAAATTTTCATTTTGCTTCCATTGGATTCTTTTTAATAGGCTTCATTTTTCTCTTCATCATGTACATGTTTTACTTTAAGGTTGTGAACTTATTTACATATATAGTTTGTTTTCCTCCATGCTTAGTTTTTTTCAGTTTTTTCCCCCCTCCCTTAAGTGAGGGAACTCTCTCTCTCTCTCTCTCTCTCTCTCTCTGTAGTTATTAGGTGATGAGTTATATGACAGTTATTTTAAAATCCTATGTTGCTAATTCTATCATATTTGCTATTTCTTAGTTGGTTCCTATTGACAACTTTTTCTCCTGGTGGTTTTGGGTCACATCTTTGCGGTTTTTTTTTTTTTTTTTTTTTTGGGTGTGTCTGGCAATTTAGGATTGTAAGCTGGACATTTTGCAGGTTTTGTTTCTGAGTTTCTGGATTTTGTTGTCTTCCTTTAAAGAGTATTGAAATTGTTTTGGGCAGGTAGTCAGGTTGCTTGAAAATCAGTTCGATCTATTTGGGCTTGTGTCGTAGCTTTGTTATGATGGGCTAGAGTAGCCTTTACTTGAGGGCTAATTTCGCCTCATTTCTAAGGCATTGTCCTTAAAAGGCTCTCCTTATCATCCCAAACGTTCAGTGGAGTCTCTCTACCCCGGATTGTCAGACTCAAGTGTTGCACAGCGCTGTGAATGCTGGGATTTGGGCTCCGAAGTTATTCTCTGCTTGGCTGCGTAGACTTCCATTCTGTTCCTGCTCAGCTTGGTATCCAGAAACAGACTCAGGAGGCCATTGGTGCAGGTTTTTGGAATTCTCTCTCTGTGTAGCTCCCTCTTCTCTGCTACTGCCCTGGTAGGTTCTAGCCACCCCTACCTCCCCAAACTCAGATCTGCCTCTTCAACTCGGTGAGACTGCCCCTTTCTAGATCCGTTACCCCCTGCTTGTGCTGTGGCCTGACAAACGCCTCCCGGTTGAAAGCTGGTGTGTTTTTAGGCCTCCCCTCATTTGCTTCCCTTCTCTCAGAGATCACAGTCCTTCACTGCTTCTTGTCCACTATCTGGAATAACCGTTTCATGAGTCTTGCCCACTTCTTTGTTTATTTACAGGGGCGGCAGGAGGGAGTGTATATACTCCATCACGACCAAAGCCAAAGTCACAAGTGTAGGTTTTAGCGTCGAACACACTTGCTTTTAGATTCTGCCTCCGCTAATTACTTGCTGTGTGACCTCGGGCATGTCACTTGGCCTCTCAACCTGTATATTCTCATACGTAAAATAGTTACTGGTCCGTATGATTGTAGAGATGAAATGACTTCACATGTGGAACACGCATCACGTGGTCGGTACATGGTGGGTAAATGTTCAATAGATGAAAAGCATTATTATGAATAAGAATGGTCCCCGGGCTTCTACAAGATGCGACAATAACTAAATCCTGGCAACGAAGATCCCAGAAGACCACTATCTCTCTGCAGCCTTAACTGGCCCTTTAAGTGATGGATTGTACTTGTAAATATTTAAGCAGCCTTGGTTGCTCTGCATTAAAAGTGTATAAGTTTCTATTGAGCTCCTGTCGGCTGGTTTTAACATCTTGCCACTGACCCATTCAGAGTGTGGTATCTTCTCGGGTGGCTCCAAGGGGCCCCTCGTGAATTCCGAGGTGTCTCTATGAAGGGGCTATTGCCGGAATCTCATTCCGAGGCTGTTTTTCCCACCAGGCTCCTCCCTCCAGTTTACCAGGAAATCAGAGCCTTTCATGGTAACTGGCTTCCAATCACGGTTAATGCGGGAACTAGAGTTCCAGAAGGCAGGCCCTGGAGGGTGCATTCATCTCCCCCTGTGTGGGGAGCTGTCAGGGCAACCTCTGAGTGGGTGGGAAGGAGGATTGGGAGGGAGAAGTGAGGTGAAATGGGCCTCTAAGCATGTCTGTTTACTCCCTTTTGCTCCCAGCTATCTTTAAATGGAATCAAAATATCCCCTAATCCTCTTTATCTCAATTCAGTGCTTCTAGAGAAGAGATACTTGACATTTAAGGTTGTAGGAAAAGGGAAGAAAGTACCAGTGTGAGAGAGACATAATATTTGCTGGAAACCATAGCATGGAGAAATTTCAGGGAACTCACGTTAGGAGCCTCCTTAATTTCTTGAAAACCAAAACACCAGATGAGAGAAGGCGGGACCACACCGGGGTCCTCCTGCTGGGACAGGTTGTCAGGATGCTTGACGTGCAGAGTTTTGCCCTTAGTCTTCACACTTGGCGTCCCCCATTAGCACTGAGGCTGTGATGTCCCCTGATAAGACTTTCTGCCTTCTTAGCCCTGCGAAAGCTGGTCCTTTTGTCGTCCATCCCCTGTCAGCAAAACAGATCTTTGTAGGCTGAAGAACTGTGGCCCCTGCCACCCCCTTCCTCCCCATTTGTGTGTCGGTTTCCCAGAAATAGTGAGACACGTGCTGCACATGAGTGGGCCATTTAGCAGGCGCTCAGGATGCCACATCACCCTGCGGCTGAACACTGCGGGGGCTGACCGCACTGGGATCCAGAAGAGGGGTCTTTGGTCCTGATCCTGAGAGAGACAGACATTCTCAGTGTCTTTTTTTTTTTTTATTATTTTTTTTAACATTTATTCATTTTTGAGACAGAGAGAGACAGAGCATGAACGGGGGAGGGGCAGAGAGAGAGGGAGACACAGAATCTGAAACAGGCTCCAGGCTATGAGCTGTCAGCACAGAGCCTGACATGGGGCTCGAACTCACGGATCGCGAGATCGTGACCTGAGCCGAAGTCGGACGCCCAACCAACTGAGCCACCCAGGTGCCCCTTCTCAGTGTCTTTAAATGCTCTGTGTCAGAGCAAGAGTTTGGCAAACCGCGTGTGTGATGCCCACATCAACGGACCCAGAGCAGGTATCTGTTGGTTAGTGGAGAGACAGCGCACGCCTGGTCTGTGTTCTTAGAAACATGGAAACATGGCGGCATTCACTTTGAATGTGTTGTCCCCGGATCGTAGTCCTTTCTTAGGACTTCGGAGACGTACATGTTATCAAATCCAGAGCTTTCGGAGCATGTTGCCAGACTGTCCGTGTTCAAATCTTGGCCGTCTGTAAACTATTTGACCGTAGGCAAACGACTTCACCTCTCTGGACCTCAGTTTCCTCATCTGTAAAATGGGGATAATAACAGTACCCACCTTCTAGGGTTGCCCTGATGATCGAAAGCATTTGCCATTATTATCTTTAAAATGGTTATCATCGTAATTAGGATGCCCATGGGAAACTTGTGATTGATGTGCCCATGGGCAGATTATGAGAGCATTTCTGACTGCTGCAGAAACAACTGTGAACGAGGCAGGAGAGCTGGGTTCTTGTCCTGCGCCTGCCTCCAATTCACGTATATTCTTGCAGTAGTCTTTCCCCTCACTCTAAGCCCAAGTTCGCTCCCCTGTTAAAGGGGACTGTGGTCCTGTTTGACCACTAAAGCGCCTCCAGGCCAATAGGTTTGCGAATAGAAATTTCCAGAAAATAATGTACTTCTTTGAACAGGACAAACAGCTCCTTGACCGTCTTACTGACTCTTCCAAATAGTTCCGCAGAACTCGTTCCGTGGGCAAATCCAAGATGAACATCATACCTGATGTCTGATAACTTCTGAGGCAATTGTGCTTCCAGCCAGGATTCTGGTCCACTTAATCGGCATTTATTGGAAACCATCATGTGCTAAGCAGTGTGATAGGATTGGGGATCATAGGAATTCATTCATTTCTTCTTTCATTCATTTATTGATCCAACCCATAGGTATCTTGCACCTGCTCTGCGTCAAGCACTGTTCTAGGGACTAAGAATACAACCATGAAAAAGTAGGGACAAGGGTCTCACCTTGTTGCGACACTCCAGAGGAGAAGGCAGCTAAGAAACGATCAGCAGTCGCGGGATGATTTCAGACAGTGGTGGTGCACTTGAAGGAGACATACGAGGACCATGCGCGGGAAGGAGGCCTGGGGCGGCGGGGGGCTGGGGAGGGGGCATGTAAGTTCAACAGGATGAAGTGACAATTAAGCAGAGGCCTGGATGTGGGAAGGCGCTGGCCACGAGGGACCCGGTGAAGAGGACTCCAGGCAGGGATCAGTAAATGCATAGTCCTGGAGGTGAGTTTGTTTTTCTTTCTTTCTCTCTTTAATTTTATTTTTAAGCTTATTTATTTATTTTGAGAGAGAGAGAGAGAGAGGGAGTAGGGGAGGGGCAGAGAGAGTAGAGAGAGAGAGAGAGAGAGAGAGAGAGAGAGAGAGAATCCCAAGCAGGCTCCTCACTGTCAATGCAGAGTCCATGTGGGGCTCGAAACCATGAGCTGTGAGATCGTGACCTGAGCCAAAGTCGGGAGCTGGCCACTCAACTGACTGAGCCACCCAGGCACCCCCGGAGGTGAGTTTTTAAAGAAAAGAGGTGGCTTTTAGAAGATTTTTTTTACGCAGGAGAATGAATTGGTTAGCTCTGTCATGCGGGGTGGCACTGGAGAGTATGAGAGTGTGCCATGGGGCACAACTTTCTGGGATGGGATCCCAGCTCAGCCGCTGACTGTGTGATCAGGGGCAAGTGACCCAACCTCTCTGTGCCTCAGGTTGCTAATCTGTCAGATGAGGCCGACAGCAGAATCACAGTCTTGTAGTTACGGGTAAAGCAGTCGTCCACGTATGCGTCTACTTTCTAGCACACAGCAGGCGCTGTCCAAATGTGGGCCATTATTACATTTCGGAGAGCTGACCTGTGTATACAGGTAACACGGGGCAAGAACAGAGGGTGGAGACCAGCGAGATGATGGCGGGGGTCCTTCTAGGCTGGCGAATTTCTGAGTGAAAGGCTGGACAACTATTTGCTTGCTAAAGCAGGATAGAGATTCGTACTTCTGTCTTGTTTACATTAAGAGGTTTAGCAAAACATTCTTTCTAAGTAATGCAGAGGTGCCCAGAATTAGGACTAATTTGAATTAATGAGACTCTGTTGTACCTTTAAAGACAAATCTTTCCAGGGGCGCCTGGGTGGCTCAGTCAGTTGAGCCGCCGACGTTGGCTCAGGTCATGATCTCGCAGTTCATGGGTTCAAGCCCCGCGTCGGGCTCTGTGCTGACAGCTCGGAGCCTGGAGCCTGCTTCGGATTCTGTGTCTCCCTCTCTCTCTGTCCCTACCCCACTTGTGCTCTGTCTCTCTCTCTCTTTGTTTCAAAAATAAATAAAAACATTAAAAACATTATTTAAAGACAAATCTTTCCATATTGCCCTTGAAAATATGAAAATGTAATTACAATATTCAGAAAGTCCTCTTGAGTTTTAGAAGAATCTTATCAGAGCGTACTAGGAAAGCTTGTAAATTCGGTAAAATCCTCCTTCGGGACACTTAGACCTTTTTCACACCCCAGATGCCCGGGGTTCAAATCTCAGCTCTGTCCCTCACCAACTATGGGACGTTGAGCAGGTCACCAAAAGCTACTCACCCCCGTTTTCTCCTCTGCTGATTGTGGACAACTATAGAACCTACCCTTTATGGGTTCTAGGGAGAATTAAATGAATAAATATCAAGATCTTAGAGGGGCGCCCGGGTGGCTCAGTGGGTTAAGCATCCTTCTCTCGATTTTGGCTCAGATCATGATCTCACGGTTGGGGGGAGGAAGCCGTGGGCTGGGCTCCACAGTGACAGCACAGATCCAGCTAGGGATTCTCTCTGCCTCTCCCTCTGCCCCTCCCCTGCTCACGCTCACTCTCTCTCTCTCAAAATAGATAAACTTAAAAAAAAAATCTTAGAATAGTGCCTGGCCGATCGAAAGCGCTCAAGAACTGCTGGCCGCTAACTGTTAGTCCGTATTGTGGGTTCCCACTCGCTGTCTCTGCAGACCTCTGGGGCTCTGGCCCAGGTCGGCTGGTTCAGATCCTTAAGGGTTGGCTTGTGACCCCAACCCTGGGATGTGTGCTCCTGCCAGGCCATGCCCTGGGTCTAACTGGATCCCGGGCCCCGGCCTGCCCGGGTCTGTCTAGCTATCCCACGACGACGCGATCCCCGACCTCGTCGGTTATAATGCAAACATTTGTAGCACCCACTGGGCTCCAGGGAGAGCGTAATTCTGCAGGTGCAGGGGCGAACCGGGGCAGTGTAATGACCTCTCTTCATCTTTAGGATGAACTATGAGGAAAGCTATTATTCTCCTCATTGTACAGATGGGGAAACTGAGGCTCAGAGAAGGGAGGCTACTGGCTAGGGTCACCGGGCCGGGAGAAGATCATCGTGGCAGCTCTGACCGGGGCGGCCTCTGTTCCAGGCACTTTCCCGGAGGCTTGATTTAACCCGCGTATCTCTAGGCCCCTGAAACTGATGCTCCATTCCCCCCGCATTTGTGCTGAGGTCATGGAGCCACGGCCGGATCTGTCGTGACAATGAAAAGAGAGTCTCTGCCCTTGGGCGCCAGGGCAGCCAAGCACACAGCTGACCTGGTCTGGACCGGCGGGTACGAGCCCAGGTCCTCCGAGAAGTGCTCCACAGGGGTGTGGGGGGAAGGTCTACATACTCTCCCCCAGCGCTCCCTTTGGGCACAGTGTCCTAAGGAACCAAGAGTCTGCTTCTGAGGATGACGACCACCAGTGGCCACCGCAGCAGTAGTCACCTTAGAGAATGAGCACGTGTCGCCTCCTCCCCCAACCCTTGTCTTAAGCTGGGAGACCCGGACAAGCCTGTGCAGGGCTCCCCGCGACCCCCAGCGTCCTCCCCTCTGGCCCCACTGAATCTGCCTGCCCTGCTGCCCCATCCATCCGATTCCCAGCCGTCCGGCCCCTCAGCTCCACTCGGCTTGGAGCACGGCCCCCGGGGGAGCCTGATCGCATTCTCTAAAGATGCCTTTTCCCGGCGCGTCAACCCTTCACCTCTCGCCGCTACTCCCTGAGCAGCTCACAGCAGAGAACAGGGGAGAGGAAACGGCCCAGACTTTCATTGATTGAAATAAATATTGGGAACCTGGGAGGCCACATGTTACAGGTGTACCTGTGGACGCTGCCCTTGCCCGGATGCTGCCCCGGGGACAGAGTTCATGCCTCACTCTCCACCTGCCGGCCGGTGGGCGGGCTGCAGGACAGTCATCGGCCCTGGGCCACACGAACCAGCTGGCACCACCTTTCGGAGTCTGCAGCTGGGTGCCGCTGATTTTCCCGGGTCCTCCGGGGCAGTGACACCTGCCGAGAGCCTCCTGGGGTCAGGCCCTTTCCTGGAGTATCTCTTGACATCGCTATAGCTACCGTGTCAGGGAGGAGAGGGAGTGGAGAGGGCCCACTCCCTCATCCCTGCATTTGTTTCCCGTCTGCCGGGCATCTCTGAGTCCTGGACACTGTACTGGCTTGGGGCAGGTGACAGTGACCCAGACACCAGTTCCTGCACTTAGAAGGCCAAAGGGGGGAGTGGGTGATGACAAGAGGGAGACCCTGGGGTCTGTACCAAACCCAGGCTCGGAGTTTCCTGGGAGGTTCCAAAGGGAATGCTAGACGGGGGTGGCAGGTGCCTGGAGGTTAGCCAGTGAAGAGAGATGGGAAGGGTGTCCCAGGCAGAGGGAACAGCACCGCGAAGGCCTGGAGCCAGGGGAAGATCGAAAAGGCTCAGGATACAGAAAACAGGCGGGGGTGGGGGGCGGTGGTCTTTCCCAAGGTCACAGAGCTGGCTAGAAGGGCAAATCCAGATCCTGACCCAGGCTAAGTTGCTGCCAGCATGGGGCTCACCCCCACTCACCGGGGTGGGTGGAGCAATCCAAGAAGACAGGGGACTCCCTGAGGTCCAGGGGCTCTGGGGGTGGTCAGGAAGCCGGTCACAGGGATATGGCCAAGGGCAGGGTCGGCGGGCTGCAGCCTCAGATCCTCACGAAGCGGAGCGTCCTTGTGCGGGTGGGAGGGAGGCTGGACTGGGTTGGGCTCCGCATAGCTCCCCCTCCCCAGAGGCGGCCATGGGGGAGCCCGAACCCTGACATCAGGATGCATTTGGTTGTGAGCAGAATTTGTGGACGTCACACCCGCCAGAAAGCGGGGGGGGGGGCTGCCCAGTTCCGAGGCTTCGCTGTGAGGGGAGCAATGCTGTTTTGTGGATGTTCAAAGCTCCCAAATCTTGAGCAGTTAGTTACCATCTCCCTCGTAGAGATGAAAAATCCGGGGTTCAGAGAGGGAAGCGACCGGCCCGGGGTCACACAGCATACTTCTGACTCCACTGCCTCCGTTTGCATTGTGATCACCCTTCTGCCTCCTGTAACAGAGGGCAGCCTGTCTTCAGGTCCCAGGAGCATTTTCCCAATGTGACTGTTACCACGCACAGACGAGTCAGCTCTGGAAATAGGGCTCGGAGACAAGAAAGGCGTTCATATCCACTCAGGCCACAGAGGTTTGCTGAGCACCTACCATGTGCTGGGATCCCCTGCTGGGCCCTGGGGACACAGGTGTGGATAAGACACCACCCTTGCCCTCAGGGCCCAGGCCCATCTGCCGTGTCCCAAGGAAGGGAGAGGTTGCGCCGGTGAGATGTGACCATCTGGTCACTAGAGGGGAGTCTGGGCTCCATTCATTGAGCACCTGCTACGCGCTGTGCTCTGTGCGAGGCGCTGGGAATACGGCAGTGGATAGGATAGAGTCCGTCCCCGCTCTCATGAGAAAATGAACCTGAGACCTTTACAGAAAATAACGGCAAGTTCAATTGTGAGAGTGCTACATGAAGACCACAAAAGAGGGTGATGGGACAGGGGGTGCTGGATGGTTGGGGGTGCTCCCCCGGCCACCGGCCAGCTTAGGGGAGGAGTTCTGCCTTCCTCCAACACACTTGGAAGGACACATGGGAGCTGGTGGAATTGGGAGCTTCTTTTCTGGAAGACTTGGGTTCTGCGGTGGGGGGGGGGGAGTCTCACATCAAAGCTCACCCTGCAGTTTGCAGGGGGATTAGAGCCCACCCTGAGCCAACCCCCTGCTCCGTGGTTCTGGCTCCGGGGCCAGGGAGTCTGCACCACCATCCCTCCACAGGGAGTGACTGTCCTCCCCGGGCACCTGCCCGAGCAGGGGTCTCCTAGGGGACCCATATGGCCGTCCTCTCGAAGCCTCACGGTTTTTGGACTTCCAGACCCTTCTGCCAAGTACTTCCCAGGGCTCACTCTTGCTTCTGTGAGGTCCTTCTCTGGAGGTGGCTTTGTAGGCATTCTGGGGTCCCCACACTTGTCCCCCCAGCCCCCCAGGGCAGACAGGACACGAGGGCTCACTGTGTCTGGGTGCCCTGATACACCGGTGGCCCCAGTGCTTGGCCTTCTCTCTGGTTCCTGGAATCTGGGGCGTGTCCAGCTCAGCACGAAACATAAGAAATGTAAGAAACATTCTGCACCCGAAAGTCTCAGACCTTCCTGGGGTGCGGAGTAATTTGTTCCTGATCAGGCAAACGCTATAGGTCACCGTGTGACCATTTTCAAGGTTGAATCTTTTCTGATGACCTCACTCCACACCCTGCTCATTTCTGACTGGCTTCTCCGCCTCTGGTTCCGTTGGTGCCTCTGAAGTGAGGTCCCTTAGTTCCCCCCTTCTTCCTCCCATTTGGTATTCCTGAGCTTCTGCTGTGAGCTCTGGAATGTTCTGGGTCCAGGGAGGCTTCCTTTTTGAGGGAAGACAACAGCAGGAGTTTGAGAGGTGACTCTGCCTGTCCTCCAGAGTCCGGCTCCCTCCTGAGACCCCAGAGGGGTGGGAGTAGGGGTGGGGACGGGGGGCAGCCCAGGAATCAGCACTGACAATCCAAGGACACTCCCAGCGGCATATGGAAGTAAAACAAAAGATCAACTAGCCCTAGAATCAGGGAGGGATTCCTGGAGGAGAAGACATGTGAGCTGAATCTTAAAAGCCAGGGGACTTTTGTCATGTCTAGAGGACTCAGCTCCAAGGTCATATTTATTGAATGAATGAATGGATGAATGAATGAATCTAATCCAGACCCTCCCTTTGGAAGCAGAGCTGGCTCTGGTGCCTCCAGGTTCTGTCGGAGCCTGGGGAGCACACCCCTCTGTCCCAACAGCCCCTCTGCCTTCCTGGAGGAGAAAGTCCCTCACCCCCAGCTACCAGAGACTTCAGGCCACCTGACACAGATTCACAGGAGCCTCTCTGCATCTTGGGGCTGTCTTGGGCTCTCCATACTGAAAGCCCAACGTCTTGAGTTTCTCCGTGGGTTTGCTCACAGCCTCCAAGAGGCTGGAGAGTCGTGGGGAAGGGCACAGACCCAGCTCAAACCTCACCTCTGCCCCTCCATAGGTATGTGACCTTGAGCAAGTGACTGCACTCTCTGAGTCTCAGTGGGGCATTATGGTAATGGGGACTTGTGGGCGGCTGGTTGCTGAAGGACCCTATGCGTCTATTCCTCCCAGGGCCTATGTTCCCGCCATGTCGATTTCAACTCTTCCCATAGAAAGATGGGGGTGTCTTCCCCACCCCCCAAGATCTGGGCTGGACTGTGGCTTATTCTGGCCAACAGACTATGGTGGAAGAGACAAGGGGCCCCAGGCCTGCAAAGGCCTTGAGCTTCTGTCGGCTGTCTTGGAACTCTGCGGTCTCCAGTGCTCCAGCTTGGGCCAGTGGGCCAGAGGACGAGATCCCGTTTGTTTCTACCAAGATCCGCAAAGCCTACCTACAGCCAACCCCTGGGGCTGAGTGAAGTTGCCTGGGCCAGCCAGCCAAACTCAGAATCCAACCACCCAGCTGTCCCACAGGCTTGTAAGATGAGTGAATACCTACCGCTTTAAAGCGGTTTTTGTAGTTGTTTGTTACACAGCATTATACGGGCTGATACATCTTTATAGGGTTTTTGTAAAGATGAAATAAACTAGTAGGTATAAAGTGCTTTATATCTTTACCATGGACACAGAGTAAACATTCAACCGACATTCACCATAGGTATCACCTTGGGGCTACCTGGCCCTCGGGGGTAGGTACTTGTCTTTGTCATCAGACTGAAGATCCAGGTGGGCAGTGCCTTCTGCTCACAGTGATTCCTCCTCAGGTGCTGCCACTCAGGAGCTGTGTGGTCTTGGGCAAGCGCCTTTACCTCTCTGAGCTTCAGGGTGGGGAAGAAGATCTCCGCCTTGCAGGGTTGCTGGGAGCCTCCTTCTGCAGCTGAGACCACTGGGCTGAGCTGTGCAGGTTCCTGCTCCCGGACGGCAGATGTGGCGTCCAGATAAGGGGCATATGTGTGCCACCCAGCCAGAAGGACACCATTTGGGTGTGCTCAAGATGGATCACATTCCAGCAAAGACCATGGGGCTCCTCAGGGAGTGTGGGCAGAGTGAGCCCGATGACTCTCCAGGTTCTGTAAGGCCCGGGTCTGCCTCGATGGATCCCACAACAGCTGCTCCGCCCTGTCACCAAAACCCTCAGACGTGTGCCCACACGAAGGGTTTTTCGCTTGCATGGGTACCTCTCTGGCTGAGACATGAGGCCCATGTCTTCTTTCTCACCAGATGAGAGAGACTGCTGATTTCCGCAGCTTCCTGGTGTATCCCTTTGGGCCGGACCTCCTTGAGGCATTACAAAAGTGCTTGTTCCTTCTGTCCCACTAGGCCAGTGGCTCGGTCATCCCTATGTGTCACCGGGGCCCTGGTGCCGTGCACAAGGCCGAGTAGAGTAGGTGCTCGGAGAATCTCAGTGGAGCGACCACATGGATGTCAGGCTCACGTAGATGCTTATTCTCATCTCCTCTCGTGTCCCCAGCCGTTCTGCTCCCTGGAAGCCAAGGTGGCCACGCCCCTGTCAGCTTTCACCGTCTCCACACCTGCCTCCATCACAGTTCACCTCACTTCATCTTGGGATTGTTCTGGAAACACAACTCCTGTCCCGCCAATTCCCCTCCCTGACCTTTGGACTCCACACTCCAGTGGGATCCTGCTGTTCTTGGGGCAAAGCCCCAAATCTCTTATGTGGCATTTGAGGCACCACCCAGCCTGGCCCTCGCCTCCGCCACCTCGGACTCATGTCACACCAGGCTCCCGCCCACCATCTGCCCTCCAGTCACACAGGCCTTGGAGTTCTTCGTGATTGCCAACAGCTGTCCACCCATAGGACCTTTGCACATGCTGCTCCCTTGCCCGAATGCTCTCCTTTGCTCCCAAACTCTCATGATAATTCGTATTCTTCATACCTCCACTCTGCCATTCTGGTCTGCAGGGAACCCTCTGGGGCATGCTGACCCAGCACCGTGTCCCCTAGACGGCACTTCTGACCTTACACTTGATGTGATTAATTAATCTCTGTGTCTCCCTCTAGACTGTGAGCTCAATGGGGCAGGAGCTGCGGCGATTTGAATCCTCCTGACGCAGTGGCTGTCGAATAGCAGGTGCCCAACAAACGCATTGAATAAATAAATGCATATTGTCACTGCAGGGTCCCCTTCAGTTAGTGAACTTCTCTCCCCACGACAGGGATGATGGTCTTAGTGGTTCCCATGCTCTGGCGCTCAACTCAGGGTCTGTGCCTAACTGGGATCCATAAATATCTTTTGAAGGAAAAGACGAAGGGAGGAGGGGAGGGGGGATTTGGGGTTTGAAGACTCGTTGACTCAGCTTCCGGCCCAGTCTGGAAAGCCGGGGGGGGGGTGCAGGGAGGGGACGCGGAGCCCACGCACACAGACATCTGCTCCCAAAATAGCCTCAACTTCTCCGGCTCTGCCCGCTCACGAGAACAACCCCCCCCAACCCCCACCCCAGCATCGAGCTGCTGTGTTTTCATGCTGTGGGGTTTTACTTCTATAGGCTCATTACCGGGAAGTGGGGTTCAGGGGCAGAGCAGGGAGGGAAAGGGACCCCTATCCCCGACTGGGGACATAATGAGGGGGGTTCTTACCGCCCTGGGATGCTGCTCCCTCGGGAGATTTGCAAGGGAAATGGCAGGGCCCCAGGCAGTGCAGGTGCCCTGCGAGGAGACGCTGTGGGATTGGGGCCGCACAGCGTGTGGGGCTGACAGAATGTGGTCTGATGGCCTCATCGGGACGTGGGTGAGACCGCTGTCCCCGCACTGCAGACGGGCAAGGACGCTGCCCTCCTCGCTCCCGTTCAGCAACACTTGGGACAGAAGCCAAGAGAACAGAGGTGCCCAGGAGCTCCTGCTCCGCCCTGCCCACCACCCCCTACCTGGGAGCCGCCTCCAACCTGGGAGGGACTCAACTCCACCTGCTCTGGGGACAGGTTCCTGGGGCACCTGCTCCAGGAAGACCTTCAACCTCCTCATGGAGAATTCTAGAGCCAGAGGCCTAAAGAACTGGGGGGCGGCAAACTAGGAGCTGCTTCATCCCCCTATGTGCTCTTCTCTGGTCTGTCCTTCAGGGCCCAGCCTGGGCTCCCCCTCCTCCAGGAAGCCCTCCCTGATGCCTCCAGCCCATGCTGCCCTCTTCCTTTCCTACCTCCTCTCCCATGTTCTGTGGGGCAGGGCGAGGTGGGGGGAAGGAACCTGGGCCTTAGTGGTGGACGCCTGGGCTTTGGACCTGCTCCGCCATCCCGAGCTGTGTGGTCTTGGGCAAATCACTAGACTTCTCTGGGACCCCATCTCCTCCTTGTAAAATGGGGGCAGTAGTTACAGAGACCACTGTCGTGCCGTTTCCCCTTTGTTTCCAGGTCCGCCTCCTTCATGGGATAAATAATTAGGCTTTCACAGTGGGGACCCAGTCTGACCTTTGCCGCGTTGCCTGGGTCAACGGACGAATAAATGGCTGTAAACGTAATTGTGACGGCACAGTGTTCAGGTGGAATGTGGGGACGGCAGCCGGGCCCTCTCTGTGGGGCTCACTGTGCATCTGTTGTAGAGTGTTGGGGGCGCGTGCAGAGCTCATGTTTACCAGGCTCCTGCATGTCCTGGGCGCTGTGTCTCACCCCCCCGGGGGGGTAACCCAGGGGAGACGGCGCTTCCGTCCACCCAGCATCTGTTCCCAATTGTTCTTTTCGTGATAGCGTCCCGGTTCTCTGTTGGCCGAATCACCTGACTGCTGACACGGGAGGTGGCCCCTCCGCTCGCAGCCAGGGACTGGCCCGGAATCTTGCCCAGATGCTCTCGCTGCCCTGGAGGGAAAGGGGGGCAGGCAGTGGTGGTGGGGAGCGTCTCCCCCTGCCCAGATGGCGCAAACACGGGGCACTGGTTCCTCCCGGCTCCAGCGGCTGCCCTGGCGACTCTTCCCTGGGGCCCGAATTGTCCCCTTTTCTTCAGTTCTAGGATCAGTCGATCGTTCAATGCCTGCCTTTTCTGTCTCTTTTTCTTACATCATCTAGAATCCTGTTCCATTGCCGCAGACAGGCCGAGGGCAAAGGACAGCAGTTCCCAGGGCCCCCGGGCCACCCATGGGTGGGAGGACTCCAGGCTCGGCAAATGGGGAGGGATCTGGGAGGGAGCTCCCAGCCACTTGCCTGGTGACAGTCCCTCCCCCGGCCCCGCCTCCAGTCCTGAAGCATTGGGCCTCCTGACCTGGGTCAGGTGCCAGGATGTGTCAGGTGACAGGTGTGATGCCGGTGACCCCCACCTGGATCCTGATTCTGTTGGCAGCTGGGTTCTTGTCCTTGGGGGACAGTGAGGGCTGTGAGGTGTCAGCACATCATCTTCTAGAACAAGCATGTAAGGTCATGGCTGGGGCTCAGTCCTGCCGTGGGCTTTTTAGAGTCGCCCACAAGCTTGGTGGCTTGGGGTGAGTCGTGTAACCTCTTGAAGCCTTGTTGTCACCTGGAAAGCAGAGGTGGTGATAACATTGCCTTCGTCACAGGGCGTTATGTCCTCTGTCACCTCCCAGAGAGACATAACCATCAACACGATCTGCGCTGAGCTGGGCAGGAGGTCGCGGCCAGAGCAGGGAGCATGCTGGGAGAGCAGGTGGTCTGATCTGCTCGTGGGAGGGGAGTCCCAGGCAGGAGGAACGGCTGGAGCAGTTGGGGAAACTGAGGCCCGGAGTGGGCAGGTGGCCTGCTCAAGGTCGGACAGTGAGTGGGTGACAGAACAGACCCAGGGCTGGTGCTCTGTCTGCCTTAGCCCTTGGATCTCAAGCCTGGAGCAGACGAGGGAGGGCGAGTTTGGACCTGGGTGAAGGAAGATGAAATTAAACCCATGAAGTAAAGGCCTCACACCGGGGCCCCTTGGGCTCTGGAGGGACGGGGAATGAGGGTCTCCCCAGCCCTGACTGGGCCCATGGACAGACTTGAACATGATGTCAGGGCAGCCCGGGACGAGATTGTCAGGCTCTCAAGTGAAATGAGGAAAAATCAGGCAAATGGTATAAGGTTGCCAACTGTTACCACCTCCCAACTGAATGTCACCTGATCCCAGCTTGGGAAATGCCGTGTGAAGACACTTAAAAGTCAGTGCCATTTAGCGAGGAACCGTCACAGAATTGGCTGGGTTTCCCCGAGAGTCTGAGCACGGTGTGAGCTCGTCTGCCCTATTCCTCTGACATGTGATGTAATAAAGGCCCCTGTCTCGGATGGGGCTTCTATTCTGGTGGGGGGACACAGGTAGCGAACAAGCAGTGTGTTCGGGCGGGGAGAAGTTCTGGGGGGAGATGGAACGCGGTGGTGAGGGTGGGTAGTGTAGCAGCCCGGGACCCAGCCGGAGACAGACGAAATGACAGTCAATCAGGTATTTGAGGAGGGTATTTAAAGGAACCTGTTTATGAAGGGGGGGGGGCACGGAGAGTAAGAAAACCCCAGAAGAGGAGGTACATTAGCCTCCTTAGGCTTGCCAGGGCCAGGGGACGAGTGATGAGTGGAACCAGAGAGAGAGAGAGAGCGGGGTGGAGGGGCTGGGCCGCGTGACAGCAGCTGACATTCCCAGTCTGCTGGGACAGAGCCAGCCCTGGAGCCCTGCGGGGAGGGACCAGCAGGGCTAAATACCCGGGCTTCCTCACCTCCTGCCCTGATCTCCTGCTGGGGCTCCCTGTTGACCAAACCCACCTGGAAATCAGAAGGGCACGGGGACCGCTTGATGCTCCCTGTGGGAGCCCAGAGGACGGGCGCAAGGGTGGATTGAGGATCTGAGGGGGCCAGGAGGGACCCCTGGAGCAGGGGAGAAGTGTTGCTTTGGCACTGTGCTCTGGGAAAAGGGCTTGGAGGAGGGGGCGGTGAAGTTGGCGTCTGAGAATGAGAAGGAACCAGCCAGGGGAAGGGAGTCCCTGGTGGAGGGAACAGCAGGGGTGAAGGGATGGGGAGACAGATGGGTGCCAGATGTGCGGGCCACGTGGTGTGGAGCTGGAGTTTTATTTTAAGCTTAGGGGATGAGTTTTAGGCAAAGGAATGATGTGGTCCTACCCGTCTGTGGGAGGAATGGCTTAGAACCGGGCAGGGTGGCCACAAGGGGGCAGGTGACGGGCCTGGACCTGGGCAGAGGGCGGGAGGTAGAGGCATGTATTCTGGAGGGGGAAGTGCTGGCTGATGGGTCAGATACTGAAGCGAAGGACAGGAGCCATGAGGGGGTTGCCAGCCTGGGCTTGGTCAGTGCAGGGTCGGGGTGGGGCTGTGTACTGTGCTGGGGCAGCCTGAGGAAGAACCACTAAAAGGGGGACAAAAAGAGTCCTGTATTGCATGCTAGAATTGAAGATGTCTTTTATAAAATTTTTTTAATGTTTATTTATGATTGAGAGACAGAGAGACATGGAGCACAAGCAGGGGAGGGGCAGAGAGAGGGGGAGACACAGAATCCAAAGCAGGCTCCAGGCTCCGAGCTGTCAGCACAGGGGCCGGCACGGGGCTCGAACTCACAAATCGTGAGATCATGACCTGAGCCGAAGCCGAAGTCTGCTTCAAGGATGGAGCCACCCAGGTGCCCCTATTTTATTTTATTTATTTATTTTTTTAATTTTTTTTTTCAACGTTTTTAATTTATTTTTGGGACAGAGAGAGACAGAGCATGAACGGGGGAGGGGCAGAGAGAGAGGGAGACACAGAATCGGAAACAGGCTCCAGGCTCTGAGCCATCAGCCCAGAGCCCGACGCGGGGCTCGAACTCATGGACCGCGAGATCGTGACCTGGCTGAAGTCGGACGCTTAACCGACTGCGCCACCCAGGCGCCCCTTATTTAATTTTTTTAACTTTCATTCATTTTTGAGAGACACAGTGTGAATGGGGGAGGGGCAGAGAGAGAGACACCCTCAGAATCCCAAGCAGGCTCCAGGCTCCGAGCTGTCAGCACAGAGCCCCACGCGGGGCTCGAACCCACGAACCGGGAGATCGTGACCCGAGCCGAAGTCCGACGCTCAACTGACTGAGCCACCCAGGCGCCTCTCTTCTCAATTCTTTTATTTGCTTAAAGCACGATTAACATACAGCGTTATATGAACTTCAGGCGTGCAATATAACGATCGAATAGTCACCTGCATTTCTCAGTGCTCGTCAGAAGTGTACTCTTCATCTATTTTACCCATCCCCCCTCCCACGTCCCCTCTGGTAGCTACCAGTGTGTTCTCTGCATCTAAGAGTCTGTTTCTTTTCGTTTGTCTCTTTTTTACTCCTTTCATTCATTTTGCTTCTTAACTTCTACCTGGGAGTGAAATCGTATGGTGTTTGTCTTTCCCTGGCTGACTTATTTCGCCTAGCATTACACACTCTAGGTGTAGCCACGTTGTTGCAAATGGCAAGGTTTCGTTCTTTTCTATGGCTGGATAATATCCCAGTGTGTGTGCATGTGTGTGCATGTGTGTGTGTGTGTGTATATACAGGATCGCTTTCCTGTCTTGGCCACTGTAAATCATGCTGCTGTAGACTCTGGGGTGCATATATCTTTTCATTTTCTTTGGGTAAATACCTACTAGGGCAATTGCTGGGTGGTAGGGACGTTCTATATTTAACTTTTTGAGGCACCTCCTTACCGCTTTGCACAGTGGCTGCACCAGTTTGCCTTCCCACCGATGGTGCATGAGGGTCCCCTTTCTCCACATCCCTGCCAACACTTGTTGTTTCTTTCTTTCTTTTTTTTTTTTTTAATGTGTATTTATTTTTGAGACAGGGAGAGACAGAGCACGAATGGGGGAGGGGCAGAGAGAGAGGGAGACACAGAATCCGAAACAGGCTCCAGGCTCCGAGCCGTCGGCACAGAGCCCGACGCGGGGCGCGAACCCACAGACTGCTAGATCGTGACCTGAGCCGAAGTCGGTCGCTCTACCGACTGAGCCACCCAGGCGCCCCGTTGTTTCTTGTCTTTTTGATTTTCACCATTCTGACGGGTGTGAGGTAGTTATCTCCTTGTGGTTTTGATTTGCTTTTCCCCGCTGATGAGTCTGTTAGCCATCCGGATGTCTTCTTGACAAAAATGCCTGTTCGTGACTTCTGCCCATTTTAATTGGATTATGGCATGTTGGGTGTGCCCTTGTAGAAGTTAAACGTGACGAATCTTAACTACGGAGAATGACGTGGCGTGAAAGGCATTTGAGGCCGAGGGAGAGATGGGCCTTGAGCAACCAGCGGCCAAATTGTTTTCAAGGAAAACCAGCAGTGGACTTTTGTTCTCTGCCCAACCGCCAGGGGAATGGGCTCAGGGGCTGGGGCCTCTGGATGTCAGTGCTGGCGTGGGACAATCCCGGGGTGGGATCGGCAGGGTACGGGGCCTCAGGGGAGCTGCTGCCCTCATGGTTGGGACCGTCTGACATTGCGGGACACTGGACCTCTCTGTGCCTCCCTGTGCCTCAGGAACACGGGACCGAGAATACTTCTCACGCACAGGCTGTGTGATCGGCACCCAGCGCAGAGCTCCACAGCGCTCGGCAGTGTCCCCGTGACCCTTAGTCCTAGTGACCACGTTACCCTCTACTGCCGCTTCAGAGACGCTCTGAATTGCAAGGTCCCGAGACATCATCCGGTTAAATGTCCTGTGAAAAAGCCAAGGCCTAGGCACAGGAGGGGGCTTGCCAAGGTCCGTGGAGGGGCAGGACGAGCCCCTGAGCCAGAGCCCTTTCTGGTGCCTCTGTCTGTGGGGTCCTGACCTGCCCTCACCCGGCATCGCGGGGTTTATAAGTGACGCACAGACATTGTTGATGTGGGCGATGGGGGGGTGGGGGTCATACGGGGGTCGGAGAAGGGAAAGGAGCGGTTTTCAGGCCGAAGAGGTCCACACTGGCTCCCCGCTGGTACATCTGAATGATTCTTGGTGGCTCTGCAGACAGGCCTGTGTCTCCGTGGCCCCAGAGGTGCCTGGCACCGAAGGCGGGACATCCTTGGAACCAGGGGACCGACACCATCCAAGCTATGCCCATCGTGGGGCAACGGAAGGGGCACAGGGGGCATGAAGACTGAAGGTTGACCCCAACTTATGAACGACACCGTAGCAACTCCCTTCACTAATACGGAGGGTTCATGCGCCCCAGGTGCCTCTCCCTGAGCCTGGGGCACAGTTCCAGGGGCTGGCAGATCGATGAACAGACCGGGTGTTTGCTCTGGCTGTGCCCCTCCCCCTGCCCCCTGCAGGCTGGCCGGGCCACTGTGGCCTGATACAAGGGTGGGTGCCAGGCTGAGGCCGTCTTGGGAGACAGGGTGGCTGCTGGGGGGAAAGAGGGCCGGTCGGAGCCAGCCAGACGGGAGGCTGGGGCCATGATGCAGGTGCAGAGGACGGCGGTCTGAACCCCTGTGGGAACAGAACCTATGGAAGCATTTGGAGGACAAGGACCCGGGTGTCTGCGGGGCTGGTGCTTCCTTTTTAGTGTCTTCCCGACTCCAGGCTCACGAAGGCCGGGCCACGGAACCCTGGCCCGAGTCAAACTCACCCCTCACTGTGGCCAATTAGTTTCGACTTGTCATAAATTTTTAACGGTTTGCTAATCGATAGGAACTGGGCAGCCGGTCCTGGTGTGTCTCAAAGTGAAGGGTAAGAGAACTGAAATGATGCCCGCCAGGTGAGTGCATTCAAGTGGGTCCATGCTGATCACTTGTTTTGAGTTCACTCCCTGAGTGCACGTCTTGTAAATCTCAAGTAAGGCTCTTGGGGTCTGCTCGTGGTTAGTGACCACAACTACAGGGCAGGGGTGTGGCTTGTGACACAAGAGAAGAAGGCGTGATTCCCGCCCTCAGGGCCGCAGGAAGGAGGGGCTGGCCTGGGAGAGGGGAGGGGGCACCTTACAGCCTCCCTTAACCCCGCCAGGTGATCTTGGTGACCCTGAGCAAGGTCAGGGGTCCCAGACTGCCACCTGCGAGCGGGGACTGTGGCCTCAGGAAATTACGAAACCTTCGTGAGTGGGAGTTTTCCGAGGATGGGGAACAACACCAAGGTCACACAGGGTTCTTCTTCCCTCCCGGGAAGTGGGTCTTGGGGCGGGGGCCAAACTTGGTGGATGTGCCAGAAGGAGGGAGGAGCGAGCAGAGAAGGAGCAGATCCCGAGGTCGGATCCTGCCCCCCAGCCCCCATGGGCAATGAGGGAGGACGCAGAGGGTGCAGGGATGGGTGGGGTGGGGGCTGCCCACGGAGAACACGATGCCTGGGCCTTGAAGTGTGAGCAGGAGTGCCCCAGGTGGACAGGCAGGGGAAGGGTGTTCTGGGGCACAGCATGAACAAAGGCTGGGGGCATCATCTGCATTTCCGTCTCCCGGCTGTAACCTGAGCATATCGGTCACAGCAGCAGAATGAGGGCTGGATCCCAGGGTGCCCGTGCTGGCATGTAGCCAATGCCTGGCACCCAGCGAGGGGGGTTGTGGGGGAAATTTAAAGGGTTTACAACCTGTTTGCAGGCTTTTAGAGCAACTCCCTGATGTTGGACAAGATACTCAACCTCTCCGTGCCTCAGTTTCCTCATCTGTGAAGGGGGTCGTGAGAGCCCCCCCTCCCCGGCTGGGGTGGGGATGAACCCGTGTCAAGCACTTCAGGTGATGCCTGGTGCCCACGCTGTCATGAGGGTGTTTGCTGGGACTGATGCTCCTTCCGGTCCCCATGCCCGGGGGCTTCCTCCTGTCCTGAGAACTTCTAGGCGGTGGGTGGTCAGGACCATCCCTCCCGTTGAAGAGGCTGAATCCAAGGAGGTGAAGTGGCTTCTTCAAGGTCATGTGGCTGAGCTGGTGCGTGAGATCTGGGATCTCAGACAGAAGTCTGACTTCAGAGCTCACCCGGTGCCCAGTGCTGTGTCTGACCCGTGGTGGGGCTGCCCTAGAGCACGGGCCTGAGTGGTCTAGGCCCGTGGGTCCACGGGAGACCCCAGATGCTGGGCAGAGAACAGCCCCACCTGCGTCCACATGGCCAAGGCTAACTGGGAGGGATGCCCTCCGTCCCGCCTCCTCCTACCTCGGCCTGAAGGCTTGGTTCACAAAGGCCCTTCTCGGTCCCTTCTGTCTCTGCTGGGCTCGCAGCGGCCCCATCATCAGCCCTGCCTTGCAGTGAGCGGGGGATTGGCACCCTGTGTTAAAATCCGTGTCTGGATGAGCCCCTGGCTGGAGGAATTAACTCATGTACACACAGAAAATCTCCGCAGACTTGTCTTCTAATATTTATTCCGGAAACTGGAACATGCAGATGAGGCCAGCGCCTGACTCTGGGGCTGCAGAAAAAAATTGGCATTCTCCACGCCGCAAAGAGCTGCACACAGCACGGGCGGAGGTGGGCAGGAAGAAGGAAAAACCGACTCTCAGCCAGTGGAAGACAGGCCTCTCTTCAGTGGCAAAGGCTCGTGAGAATCCCAACAACTTCGTTCTCCACAGTCCTAAAATCCTAGAGGCTCAGACCCCTCAAGCTTAGAATTGTCACTGCATAGAATCTTCAAACCATAACATTTCAAGTCAGAATCACAGGATTTTAGGGTTTAATCATTGTCTCGGCCAGGCCGCTGATCAGCGGTGGCTCCCAGGCTTTTGGTCCACCCCAGGGCCACCTCCTCAGGGAAGCCCTCCTTGACCCTCCATTAACTTAATGAGAAGACCTTTGAGTCTTGAGTGAGAAGAGGAGCGTGTCATTAAAAAAAAAAAAATTAGGTTTCCAACCAAACGGAACAGCAAGTGCAAAGGTCCTGGGGCAGGAATGCACCGGTTGTGTTTGAGCTGGTTTCTGAATGTGTGGTGCGACAGGAAGAGCAGTGACGCCAGAAATTGGAGGAGACCGTGAGTTGACCCTCTCCTCTGTTCTGGCCTCACTGTGCGCCTCGGGTGAGTCACCGCACCTCCCTGACCATCCATGTACCTTGTGGGACACAGGAAGTCACCCCTCTGCTCCTAAGACCCAGGGGGTGGGGCCTGATGAAGCCTGGAGATCCTTCCAAGACCAGGCATGTGTGAAATGCCCCAGATTCCTTGAAAAGGAGGATAGGACGAGGAGGAAGTGATGGTCTTTCTCGAGCTCTACAGAGCAGCACGGCGGCCCACGCTGAGATGCCGAGGAGGTTCCCTATTTGGAAGTAAACACAGGCTCCGTTTAAGGGTTCACGGCAGCGGGAGCGAGGGGGCCGGAGCACTTTGTTCCCGAGCGCGCTTATGTAAAAGCCGTCCCATTACCTATTCTCTGTAGCTTTTCGTTGCAAAACTCGAGAATTTCTAAACGCCCAGCTTGTGGTCCCGGGAAAGGAAGGCAGAGCCCAGGCTGGCCCTGCAGACTCCGCCCTTGGTGGTGGCCATGGTGGGAGTATTTGTGGGAAGCCCGAGCTGCCCCAAATACTGCTGTCTGAATTGGGTAGGTGGCTGGCCCTCTCTGGACATGTTTCCTCAGCAGTGCAAAGATGGGGTCGGATTTAGGTGGCCTCTGTCCTGGTCGGGCTCCTCCAAAACTGTTCTGGAAGCAAGGTGTTGAGTTGCCGCTGGTGTATTTGGGAGGGCACCCCAGGACGTGCAGCAAGGGGGCGGAGAGCGAGGGCCGGGGAGGGAGGAAGGTCACATAAAGGTGCGTCAAGCTGTGGGCGATGGGGGCCCATGACTATGGGGACCCTCAGAGGAACCGTGTGGTACATGCCTCTGCCCCCCACCTGCCCCTTATTGGTCAAGAGCCACCTCTGTGAGCCAGAAGCATCCCTGCCCTCCAGCTGGTCTGACTCCCGGGCTGAGCAAGCTCCCGTGGGTCAGAGAAAGCCAGAGCAACCCGGAGAAATGCGCTTCCTGCAGCGGGAGGTGGGGGTTCTCGGGAGCTGTCCGCTTCGGCCGGTGGTGAACTGAGCCACGGCTGCAAGGACTCTGGGATTGGACCTCAAGAGCCCCTCTCCATCCCCAAGCCCTCCGCTGCTCTAACATTCTGGATCCTCCCTTCTTTCCAGGCAGCTCAACTCGGGTTCCATAAGCATTTGCGTCTGTCGGGTTCATGGCTGCATCTCCAGAATCTGGAACAGTGCCTGTCAACACGTATTGCATGGAATAAACTGGCCGCCCGATGGGCATCTTTCTTGGTTGCGCGCGCCCGGTGCTCTGGGCCCCGAGCTAGCCCTGGGGATACAACGTTGAATCGGGCTTGGTCCCTGCCTTTAGGAGCTTGCTGCACGGAGGGAGCAATGCGATCGCCACCATTGATGAGACTCTGTTGTGCAGGCCAGCTTCGCGTCGGTCGCCTTATTTCAGCCTCCGATAGCCACGAAGGGCCCGTGCGGTCGTGCCTATCTCACGGGCGAGCAACTCAAAGCTCAGAGAGGTGAAACGACTTGCCTGTCTCACCACACACTCACCAGCATGTTATTGGGTTTTTGTTTGGGTGTTACTGATTGGATTAGCCAGAGAAGAAGCCAGGGGAGAGGGCAGCCCCCATGCAGGAAAGAGGAGCTGGTCCTGTTCCACGTGCTGTGTGCCGCGGTGTGTCCTTTCTCCTTCTCTGGGTCTCCAGTTACCCGCTTGCTGGAACAACTTCCCATCCGGTCCCCTTCCCTCCAGCCCATCCAGGGCCCGGCACAGGGCCCGACACGCTGCAGACGTGCCGCGAATATCTGTTGAAGTCCAAACTATGAAATGCTCTTTAAAAAGACGAGTTAGCTACGTCATTCTCGGGCTTATGTCTTTTGCTCAAGCTCTCCATCGCTTCCGTTTACCTGCCTTGTCTTCTTCACTCTGTTTCATGCAGGTACCACTGTGCTCGGGTGATCAAGGACCCAGACTCTGAAGCCTGGATGTGGCTCTGGGACTTCGTCCCAGTGTGACTTGTGGCATCTTACTCCACCTCTCTGTGCCTCGGTGTCTCGTTCTGTAAAATTGGAACAATAGTGACGGTTTCAGAGAGTTGTGCTGAGGAAGAAATAAGGGGATGGACATGGGGAGCGTTGAAAACCGCTCCAGGCACATATATATAGTCACTATGTAAATGCGTGCTATTACCATTTATTATTATGGTTATTATGGGTTATTATGATGCCACAGTGGGCTTCAGGTGCCCTGAATCCACTCAGGCCTGAACCTGGGGCAGCCCTTCTCCTCCTGGGGGGCCCCACAGCTCCAGACTCGTCTTCTTAGCATTTCAAGTTCACAACGAAGGGAGACATTCTCTATTGCCAGGAGTTCTGGAACATTCCTGGAGTTGGATTTCTCGGGACAGATTCGAGTCAGGAGAAACTTGTGAAGCCAGCAGTTTCTGTCTTAGGAAGAGGCCCTGGGAGGACTTGTCCCCCTCCCTGTCTGCCCCCCCCACCAGCCCCTTCCAGGGCCCCCCGCTGGCCCCTCACCCCTCCACCCTGGGCTGAGAGAGGGTGGCGGCCCCACCCCACTCCGGGCTGATGGGATTCTCCCTTCACTCCACTGTCCTTGTAGCCGTTCTTTCAATGCATCCGAGCCCGTGTGCGGCAGGGCCACGTTTGTTCCCTAGTGGGCACCTCAGACAAGGCTGGCCTTGGAGGACGCGGTACTCCATTGTCACTGACACCTGCTTCCCCAGACTTTCTCTAAAAGGGACAGTTGCCATTTCCATGCCGCCCTCAGAACGTGGGCAGAGTTTACATCTTACAGATACAGCGGTGCCAGCCAAGAAACTGGGAGGTTTCAGGCAGCATCAGAGCCGAGGGGACCCGCACTGGGGACAGGCAAGGGACAGCTCGTCTCTGAGTCTCAGGCTTCCTCATCTACCCCTCCCCCTGGTAGATGGAGCCCCTCCCCCCCGAGGCTGTTTTGAGGGTGGCGGGAGACAGAACGCGGAGGGCCACGGTGCCTGGCACGCTGATGATCACCGTCCGCAGCAGCAGCATCAGTTGCCCATGGGCTGTGGATTGCCCCTGTCCCTCATCCTCCGAAGCTCCCAGAACTACTGGCCTGTCCACCCCCAGGACCAGAGGCAGAATCGGGACTAATAAGGGGGAGCAAATGCATTGGACTGAAGCCCGTGTTCTCTGGCTGTGTCTGCACCCACTTCCCCACTGTTTGAAGGTTACCAGGAGTTCCAGAATATGCTCCTGAGCTCTGGCCACGGTCCAGTTACACGGTCCCCGACCAGGGAGGCCCCGTGTCTGGGGACAGAGAAACAGAAGGCAGGGGCCCATTCACCTGAGGGCCGGAGGCTCAGGACAGGACAGGACAGGACAGGACCTTTGCTCCTCAGAGTCTGGGGCCAGGTCCCTGTGGGTTCACGGGGTGAAGCTCCTTCCACTCCCGGGCCTCCTGGGCTGACACAGAGTCAGGGGCCTCCTGCCTCCCAGTCTGGCAGCCTTGTGTGCGGAGGGGTGATGATGCCCATTTACAGACCAGAACACTGCCCCCAAAGGGACCTGGGAAATGCCAGGGGCCTCTCAGACACGGCGTCAAACACGAGCCTGTCCCCATACGCCACAGACCCAAAGGAGTCAGGGGTCCTGGGGGGGGGGTGTCTCAGGCCACAGGGGAGGCTGGGAGAGGTCAGTAGGCTGAGATCAGGGAGGACACACCCAGGCTGCCAGCAGCCCTGGGGGTAGTGGGTGTGGCCAGGCCCACTTTGGGTGGGGCTACCATTGGTTGTGGGTGGGGCCATCCCAGCATGTGGGAGTGGCCAGCCTGAGCCCTTGAAATTAACCGTTGTCCAGACTGGAACTCGGGTCACAGCAGCTGGTCAGGTGAAAGTCTACCTGGGAAGACCCCTGATCACTGGGAAGCTGGTGGGGCATCTCTGTCGCCCGAGACCTAGCGCCCCCCGCCCCAGCCACGCAGCTTTCAGCACCTCATTACTGTGGCTTACATGTTCCTGTCTCCCTTTTTAGAGCGTGAACTCCGTGGCGACAAAGCAGGGACGTAATTGCCTCGGTCATGGCTATGTCGCAGGCATACAGTAGGCACTGGGTACCTTTTGCGACAATTGAGGGCAGGAATAGCTTAATTCAACTTTGGAGGGGATGATGAAGTAGGGGGCTTCTCAGGGCTTCCTGAGTCTGGGTCAGGGTCAGGAAACCTCAGGGAGGAGCGAGCTTGGGGACAGAAGTGGCTTTGAGGCCCTTGGGCCAGGTTGGCAGGCGTGAGGCGGCTGCGTCCTCCCCTCCTCCCTCTACCTTGAGAGCCTCTGGCTGTGGCCTCACCCCTTGCCTTTCACTTCCCCTCTGGGAAATGGGGCAGCTGTCCCTCCCCCCAGAGAAGCCAGGCACTGCCTGTGGGAGTGCAGGGGTGCTCCTCAGCCAGTCGTGCCTCCCCCCTTTATTTGGATATTGCTAAGGAAACTGACAAATCCATATCACCCTTAGGGAAGAAAAGGCAACAAAGACTCTGTGTGTGTGTGTGTGTTTCATTTGATAGTTGGGAAAACATAGTGCCAGGCCTATAAAAGGGCCACAGGAGGAAGCCGGTTTGGCATTTCTGCTGTGGCATTCCTGTCCCTGGGAACCCCTTCCCAGGCACTTCATCCTTCTGTCCCATCCCTGATCGCTCCCAGAGTCACCGCGACACCAGGCTGGGGCAGCTGGCGCAGGGGAGCCATCTGTGGCGGGGTCAGAGGTGATCCATCCAAGTCTCTGCAGGCAGGGCTTAGAGGGGGGTGGGGGGCACCAAGGAAGGAGCGGGGGTGGGGGTGGGGCAAGAGAGGCCTTGAGATGCCCAGGTGGAAACGGAATCCCTCGCGGGTGCTCCCCCTGGGCTCCTGCCACTCGTGTGCACGGCCAGCCAATTCTGTCTGCTCAGCCCTTCCCGTGATCAGCTTCGCAGGCACTCTGACAATTCACTGGGGAGTGGGGGCAGGTTCTAGACCCTCTGACTGTATTGTGGCCCTGTGCCGGTATGTTGAGAAAAATGTCCCGGGGTAGCGTGGGGCTTTAAAGCCATCTAGACGCTGAGGTGGGGCCCAGGCACCAGCGTTGTTGAAAAGCCCTGGAAGATTCTGATGTGGAGTCAGACCTGAGAACCACAGAACCACACCAACTGCCTCGGTATACAAATGGAGACAATGGGTCCGGGAGCCTGAGTTCCATGGTGCGTCTGGTCTCCGGGGTCCTTCCAGCTAAGAGTCTAGTAGGGGACTGTGTGATAGCCTGGTTTGGAGCCGGGCTCAAATCCTGAGTTTTCCTCTCATCAGCTGTGTGACCTTGGGCAAGTGCCTGCCCCTCTCTGAGCTCCTCCTTTGTGGAATGGGGAGGTTCACAGGACCTGCTGCACAGGTTGGGTGAGGATGAATTGGACTAATGAGTCCAAAGTGCTCAGCCCGGAGCTGGGCACACAGGGGGCGCCCGGGCACTAGGGGCCACTGTCACTGGGACTCTGGCCAAGTGCACTGGGCTGTGCCCGTGGCCCCACCCACACTGGGAGGCCGCGCTCTGAGCCTTTCCGGGACCACAGGGTCCTCCCTGCCCCCCTCCCCCCTCTCCCCTCCCCCCTCTGTCTTCTCCAGAGGCTCCGCCCGCTCCTCCCCACCCCTCCCTTTTCTTCTCCCGCTTAACAAACAGCTTCACTTAAAAAGCCATCTGGGAGGATGGATGGCACAGACACATTTTTGCGGAATAAGTTTTCAGGGAGAAACGCCAAGAAATTAAAGGGACAGCACTGTGAAAATCAAACACAAACGGAGACCAGATTTGAAAATTCCCTGAGCAGACAAAACCAGGTAGTTGGCAGAACAAGCGAGGTTAATTTGACCTGGGTCACGTTTTGTTTATGCCTCTGAAAATTCTAAGTGAAACTTAAATCGTCCCCCCAATTTTGATCAGAGGCAACCACTAGCCAATTCTTTTTCATTTACAAAAATTCTCATACTGTAAGCACTCACCATAAGGAATAAAAACTTGCTGCCTGCATGCTATATAAATATGCTGCTTTCTAACAATATACTCCCGAGCCTCGGTCCATGTTTTGGTTTGAGTACCCTTGTTTTGCAACCGGTCTTTTTGGTGTGTGCATAATGAACTTTTACTAATCACCACTTACGTGATGTTGGTTTTGCTTCTGTCTTTTTTTTTTTTAATGAACTTCTGATGGTTAACTGGGTCAGGCGTGGGATCCTGCAAAGATATCTCCTCGCTACCTGGAGGCTGGTGAGCAAAGCAGGTGCCAACGCCCACACAACTCCGCGCTCAGGGCTTTCTCGCTGGCCTGGGAGTTGTTGCTAAGTCTCTCTTGGGTCTGAGCTCTGCTCTCTCGGTGTCCTGAGCTCTCCAACTTCACTTGTTTTCCGTTTGTCCGTTGAAGCTTCTTGGTAAGGCACCCTTCTGTCGGGAAGGGGAAAAACCTGAGACTCGCTGGGTTTAAGGATGGGGTAGAATTACCGGGATCCCCATAGATTATTTGGTTTCGGGAATCTAAAGACAGAGGTGGGCTCCCTCCCCTGGTCTAAATCTTCCTTCTCTTCACTTAAAGACTCCTGCCTCTTATGTGTAGACCCAGTGTCCGAGGATCTGGTACCTTTCTGGAAGAATGGGTGAACTTCACAAAGGATAATTTGCAGTTGTAGTGGTCACTTTGGGGAACCTGCAGTTTAAAAAAGATAATCCATTGGTGCCTGGGTGGCTCAGTCGGTTAAGCGTCCAGCTTCGGCTCTGGTCATGATCTCACACTTTGTGGGTTCGAGCCCCGCGTCGGGCTCGGTGCTGACAGCTCAGAGCCTGGAGCCTGCTTCGGATTCTGTGTCCCCCTCGCTCTCTGCCCCTCTCCCACTCACGCTCTGTCTCTCTGTCTCTGTCTCTCTCTCTCAAAAATAAATAAACATTAAAAAAATTAAAGATAAAAAAAGAGTCTTAAAAAAAGGTAAAAATAATCCATTTTCAAGGGGTGCCCTTGAAAAAAGAAGAGCCCGAATCTCTTGAACACAGTGGAATGTATTCTTTGATTGGTTTCCAGAGGCCTCTGGAAGACAGAATGACTAAAAGAGCCTCTCTAAAGATTTATTACAATGGGCCAATGACAAACTTGAGACAAAAGCCCCGACTAAGAGTAAGGGCTTGACAGACCCTCCAGCTAGCCCCTCTGTGTTGTTATTTTCTGCCACCTGACTGTCCCGATTCCAACAATCCTTTTCATCTTCCCCCGCACCTCCCACCCCAACCTCCTAAGCTCCTGACACCCTTGAGAGCAAGACTTTCCCACGAATCGGGGCTTCCCAGCTACAGCAGAATTCAAACCCTGGTCTTGAGCTGAATGCCAAGTCATTACAAAGGATCTTCCAGATCCCCAAAAGGATCAAAATGAATTTATAAAAGAATTTCTGATGCGTAGAGCTTATGACTCTGGGCCCTCTGGTTTGTACCAATTTGTTCACGTGATGGTAATTCCAGGAGACACCCAAAGGTGGCTCCCCACAGCAGATTGAACAGACTCCTCTCAAGAGTTGGGGGACCCTACCAAGCAGGCTTCAAAGGATGGGATGAAAAGAGCAAGAAAAGTAGGTCAATCACTCCTTGAAGCTCTACCCGGGGTTTTTCCCGTGAGAATTAATTGGGCCATAATACAATCCTGTAAACAAAAAAGGGATGAATCAGTTGCAGACCTTCAAATTTGCTTAAAAGAAATATTTAGACAGCATTCTGGTCTCGGGAACTCTGAAGCTAATCTTGCCTTGTCTGCTCGTTTTATTAATGGGCTTTGCTCTGAGCTTGTGATTTATTAAAGAAGCATACATTAGAACAGAAGATCAGTCCCTTTCTGAGCTCCAGCATCTCGCTGAGAATTTCAAAAGAATTTCAGAACAGAAAAAGAGCCATCAAACAGATGAACTCACAGTCCTTAGGATTATAGCAACGACAGGGGCCTTGACCAAACTTTAGATCTAATTTCGCCCCTGTTGGTGAGGATGCTGGTCGATACTGTAAACAGAAAGGACATTGGCAAAGGGATGGTCTCCTCAAACACCCTAATTATCTAACAAGACGGAACCCTCAACCTCCAGGTCCCTGAGGTAATTAACAACACTGTCCAGTCAGCTACTCCTATAAATTATCAGAATGGAATGAAACTTGGCATAAATGGAGACATCTGCACTGGCTAATAGATACCAGAGCAGCTGTTGCCACTTTAATCCCTGCCGTGATACATCATGACCAAAAATGTTTTTGTGGTGAGAGCGTCCATCAAGTTCAAAGGGCTCCTTTATCAGAGCCCGTAACTGTTACCCTTGGCCCCTTCGCTGAAACCCATGCCGTTCTTTTACGTGACACTGTACCTGTTAATCTCCTGGGAAGACATTTACTTTCTAAATTAGAGGCCACAGTTGCCCGGACGGCTCAGTCGGTTAAGTGTCTGACTTTGGCTCAGGTCGTGATCTCATGGTGAGTTGGAACCATGCATTTGCACGGACAGCACGGAGCCTGCTTGGGATGTCTCTCCTTCTCTCTCTGCCCCTACCTCACTCACTCTCTCTCTCTTAAATAAATTGACTTTATTTTTATTTTTTTAAATATTTATTTATTTTTGAGACAGAGAGACACAGAGCGGAAGCAGGGGAGGGCCAGGGAGAGAGAGGGAGACACAGAATCCGAAGCAGGCTCCAGGCTCTGAGCTGTCAGCACAGAGCCCGACGTGGGACTCGAACCCACGAACCACGAGATCATGACTTGAGCCGAAGTCGGACGTTTAACCGACTGAGCCACCCAGGCGCCCCGAACTAAATAAACTTTAAAAAAATAGATTAGAGGGCAAATGAAACATTCCTCTGGAGAAATAACCTCAGAATTTCCAGATGCATAGATCCTGATGGGGCCCCATACTCTAAAGTGCTAATACAATATTCCAAAGCTTATTTTCAATAGGTCAAGGAGCCTTTCCGAGACCTTCCCCCCCGCGATGACCCCATGTTGAACCTGGAGACTGGGTGTTCCGGAAGAGACATCAGGGAGAAACAGCGCTTGAACCTGGATGGAAAAGACACCGCAGATGGGGAGCATCTAGTGGAGATTCCCAGGAGGCAGGCCAGCAGAGGGGCTGAGAACGTGGGACTATGGAGGTGGAGAGCTCCGGGCCGAGTCCTGAGCACATCCCGACCATGTCAATTGCAAGCTGTCCAACCTTTGGCAAAGACTCACACTCACCCGGCCTTGGTTTCTTCATCTGGAAAATCAGGCAAAGCAGTAGTTCCCACTATAGGGATTGCCACAGAGACCAAAGGACTGAGTACAGCGCCTGGAACAATTTGTGCATCATAAATAATGGAGATCGTCATTATTAGAAGCTTTCCACTCCCTCGAGCATGCTAAGATTCAAAACTGCTGTGGTTGTGGGGCTCCTGGGTGGCTCAGTTGGTTAAGCATCTGACCTCAGCTCAGGTCATGATCTCACGGCTCGTGGGTTTGCATCCCGTGTCAGGCTCTGTGCTGACGGCTCAGAGCCTGGAGCCTGCTTCGGATTCTGTGTCTCCCTCTCTCTCTGCCCCTGCCCCTCTCACGCTCCATCTCTCTGTCTCTCTCTCCAAATAAATAAATAAATAAACATTAAAAAATTAAAAACAAAACAAAACAAAGCTACTGTGATTTTAAAAACCCAAGCCTCTGAGATTCTGATTCCCAATCATCCCCAGATTAAAAGACCCCTTTAGATTCTAGGGCTTTAAGATACTATGATCTGTGACTTGCACTCCTGTCCAAGATGGACTCACAGGGAATGAATTGATCCTCCCACCTGAACAGCCAAGGAAAAAGCCAAGCAGATGGAACAGGGGTTTTTATGACACTGAACATCTGGTGGTGAAGGATGGCGGGCCCTGAGAAGAAGGGGGACAAACGGGGTGAGGCCGGTGGTGGCTGCAGGCTGACGGTCCCAGGAGAGTTTTCCATCAGACAGGAAGGGGGAACCCAGGTGGAGCCCGGCTGATCCTGAGCTGAGGAGGGGAACAGAGTCAGGCCAGGCCCGCCCCGGACTCACAAGGACAGAGAGCCGGAGAGGAGGGAGCTGTGCAGAGAGAGGGAACGTCCGTCAGAGCTGTGCGGTGGGGCGGGTCCTTCGAGTCTCCACTGAGTATGGATCAGGTGCGTGTGAGAAAACGCCAGGGAAGGAGTGATCTGATAGTCGCACTGTTAGCGTGAACAGTGGCCAGCACAGGCACAGGGCTGGGCACGATGCCTGTACCCACCAACCGGACTGAGAAGCCCCAGAGTTCATGGGGTACCAGTTAGCATACTCGCAGGGCCTTGCCTCGGTGGTGGGGACTGATGAGTCTTAGACCAACTGGTGCACTGGCTCTGCCTGACTCACATGTGTTAGGTTCCTGGGGCAGACAGAGCAAATTGCCACAACCCACACGGCTTACAACAATCTATTCCCTGTAGCTCAGGAGGCCAGAACTCTGAAATCATCGTGTCTGCAGATCTGGTCTCTTCTGGAGGCTGTGAGGGAGAATGTGAGTGCCTCTCCTGGGTCCTGGTGGCTGCGGGCAATCCCTCTGACTCCTTGGCTTGTAGATGCGTTAGTCCCATCTCCGCCTCCACCCTCACATGACGCTCTCCTCTGTGTGTCTTCATAGAGCCGTAGAAGGACACCAGTCACTGGATTGAGGGCCCCCCTTAATCTGGCATGAGCTCACCTTAATTACATCCGTAGACACCCTGTGTCCAAATGAGGCTGCTTTCCGGTTTCTGGTGTGCACAAATTTTGGGGTTACACTAGCAGCTTACGACAACAAGCCAAAAGCGACACCCAGAAAGATACAATTGTTTCCAATTAATTGAACTATATATCCCAGAGCAAAGCTCGAGAATATTTATAGGATTACAAGGACATCCAATATGCAGCAGGGTAGAATTCACAATGTCTGGCCCGCAAACAAAGATGACCAGGCATAAAATGAGCAAAGAAGACACAACGCATAATGAGGAGAATAATCAACCAATTGAAACCGATCTAGAACTGACATCAATATTCAAACTGGAAAACAACTACATTAAAGTGGCCATTAAATTGCCCGTCAGGTGTTCAAAAAGTTGCACAGAGGCGCAGAATACATAAGTACATAAACATCCCAAATCGAATTCCTGTGATAGAAAATCCAACGTCTATAGTATAAAAAACACTGGATAAAATTAACAGCAGGCTAGACATTACAGAAGAAAAACATTAGCGAATGTGAATACAAACTATCCCAAATGAAACACACAGAGAAAAAAGAATTGAAAAAGAATGAAGATTGTTGACGATAGGGGGCAACTTCAAGAGACCTAGCATACATACGATTGGAGTTCCCAAAGGAGAGAAAAGGGTAGAGAAATATTGTTTAAAGCAATTACAGTTAAATGTCCCCCCCCCCCCCACTTTATGAAAACCACAAACCCACAGATCCAGGTGCAAAAAATGTGAAGGATACCACCCCAAGACACAGCATAATCCGGTGAGAATGAGGACATCACGAAAACAGCCAGAGAATGAAGACATGATACAGACAGAGGAAAATAAAAAGATTATGGTGACAGCTGATTTCTATTCTACATAAACCATGCAGATTTGAGAACCGTGGTGCAACATCTTTAACATACCAAAAGAAAAACTGTCAGCATAGGTTTCTTTACCTAGCAAAAATATCTTCCTAAGAAAATGAAGGCAAAATAAAATGTTTTCAGACATACAAAAGCTGACAGAATTCATCACATCACACTGCAAAAAATGACATATAAAGTCCTGCAGGAAGAAGGGACATGAAATCATATGAAAATATATATCCACCCCCGGAAATAAGGAGCATGGACGTGTTAACTACACAGGTAAATATAGGATATTTTTTCTTTATTTTTCTAATGTTTATTATTTATTTTCAGAGAGAGAGAGAGAGAGAGAGAGAGAGAGAGAGAGGAAGGCAGAGGAAGAGAATCCCAAGCAGGGTCTGCTAACAGCGTGGAACCTGCCTCGGGGCTCGATCTCACCACCTGTGAGATCGTGACCTGAGCTGAAATCAAGAATCAGATGCTCAACTCACTGAGCCACCAAGGTGCCCCAGGATATTTTTTTCATATTATTGAAATCTTTTAAAAAGAAAATTCACTGTTTATGTAATTTTAACAATATGGTTCTATTGTCACGAGGTATGTGGATTTATAACATGTGAATTAGTAAAACACATGACAATAGGATTCAGGGCTGGGAGGGGAGGAATGGAAGGGTATTGCTGTAAGGTTCTTATATTCTATGTGAAATAGTGTAATTTCGCTTGAAGATATGTCTGGAAGATAAAGGTATATCATATAAACCCCAAGGCAGCCAAAAATAAAATGAAAAGTTATAGATAATAAGCCAAAAGAGGAGATAAAATGGAATAATGAAAACTTCAAAAGAAGGCAGAAAGAGAAAGAAGAAAAGGAAATGGACAAAGAAGATGGGACAAAAGGACAATGGAAAAATGACTGACTTCTGCATAACCATAGCAGTGGTCCTATTAAATATAAGTGGTCTGAACCCCACCAAATAAAAGGCAAGGATTGTCAGACCAGAATTTTAAAAATCTTGAAATAGATTACATGCTTCCTCCAGCAAACATACTTTAAATATAAAGACATTAGTAGGTTAAGAAAGGATAGAAAATATATCACGCAAACATTAATTAAAAGGAAACTGGAGGGTTTATGTTAATACAAGACAATGTAAATTTCAGAGCAAGTAGTGTTAGCAAAGATAAAGAAAGGTATTTCATAATGAAAAAGGGTTCAATTCCTCCAGAGGACCGAATAATCCTATATGTTTAAACACCTACTAAAAAATCTTAAAAATACACGAAGCGGAAAACTGAAAGAGCCTCAAAGAGAAATAGATGATAAACCACAGTCAGATATTTAATATCCTCTCTTGATAACTGATGGAACAGGCGGACTGATAGTCAGTGAGGATATTTAAACTGTGAACAGCACCATCAACCCACTTTACCTAAATGACAGTTATAGAATACTCCACTCAAAAACAGCAGAATACACATTCTTTTTATGTCTTATGTGGAACATTTATAAAGGTAGAGCATATTCTGGGCCATAAAACAAGTCTCAAAAATTTGAATGCATTGAAGCCATAAACTGTACATATTGTGTCCACAGTGAAATTTAATGAGAGGTCACAAGTGAATGACTTTAGTTTCCACCTTAAAAAAAGTAGGAAAAGGAGGGGCGCCTGGGTGGCTCAGTTGGTTAAACTTCTGACTTCGGCTCAGGTCATGATCTCACAGTCTGTGAGTTCGAGCCCCACGTCGGGCTCTGTGCTGACAGCTCAGAGCCTGGAGCCTACTTTGGATTCTGTGTCTCCCTCTCTCTGCCCCTTCCCCATTCATGCTCTGTCTCTCTTTCAAAAATAAATAAACACTTAAAAAAAAACTGAGAAAAAGAGAAGTTTTAAACCTAAAACAAGAAGAGGAAAAAAAAGAAAATCACGTTGGAAATCAGCAAAACAGAATGGAGAAAGAGATAGAAATTCAATGAAACCAGAAGCTCACATTTGGGGAAAATTAATAAAACTGATGACCAGCTAGCTCAACCAATCAGAAGAAAAACAAATTGCCAGTGTCGAGAACAAGGCAGGTGGTATCACTACAGTTTCTATAAGCATTAAAGTGTTATTAAAGGTATATCATGTGTAGCTTTATGTCAATAAATTTAGTAACTTGGATGAAGCAGACAAGTAATTTAATATATGTATGTATATATATATGTGTATATATATATATATATATATATACACATATATATATACACACACATATATATATATACCAAAATGGACTCAAGAAAAAAAATCACCTTAATAGCCCTTTATCAATTAAAGAAATAAATTTAGTAGTGAAACCTTCCAACAAAGAAATTTCCAAGCCCAAAAGGTCTTCATTGGAGAATTCTACACAGTGTTTAAGAATGAAATTATACCACTTCTGCACAAAATCTTTCAGAGAATTGAAGAGGAGAAAATGCTTTCCAACTCATCCTATGAAGCCAGGGTTATCCTGATACCCAAACCAGACCAACACGTTACAAGAAAAAGATAAAACAAACAAACTACAGGTCATTATCTCTCATGAACACAGATGCAAAAATTCTACATGAAATTTTAACAATTGAAGCCATATATAAATATAAACCCAATATAAACAAGGAAAATATATCATGACCAAGGAGGGTGTTACCCCAGGAATGTAAGATGCCTTTAACATTTGAAAATAAATGAATGTAATTCACCATGTTAATTTAAAAAAAGAAAAATTATATAAACATAAAAAAATGTGATAGAATCCAACATCCATCCTTCATTAAAAATTTTAGCCAAGTAGGAATAATGGGCATGTCCTCAACCTAATAAAGGACATTTATGAAAAAAAACCTACACCCAGCATGAAGCATAATGATAAAAACCAGAATTCTTTCTACTTAAGATCAGGAAAAGGACAAAAATATCTGACCTCACTGCTTCTATTCAACATTATACTGGAGGTTCTGGATGGTGCAGTCAGGCATAGGAAATTAATAAAAGTCTAGAAGGCATCTGCATCGGAAAGGAAGATGTAAAACTCTTTATCCTCAGATGACATGATGGTTTAAGTAGAAAATGGAATGGGATCTACAGGAAAAAAAAAGCAGACAACAGGAATAAATGAGTTTGGCAAGATTATAGGCTGCAAAAGACCAATATACAAAAATCAGTTTTATGACTATATGCCCAAGACGAATGATTGGAGATTGAAATCAAATACCATTTCCAATTGTGCCCAATGTTAAGAAATTGTTTGGGGTAAATCTGACAAAACACATGTAAGTCTTATACCCTGAAAACACAGAACATTGCTGACAGAAGTTAAAGATGATGACTTACATAAATGCAATCATGGGTTGGAAGACTGTCATTAGGATGTCTATTGTCCCCAGCTGATCTGTAGATTCAATGCAATTTCAACCAACATCGCAGGAGGACTTCTGGTAGAAATTGACAAACTGATTCTAAAATTCATGTGGAAATGCAAAAGAGCTACAATGTCAAGTACAACTTTGAAAAAAAAAGATCAAAGTTGAAGGGCCAGCATTGCCTCATTTCATTACTTTTAAGCTCTAATAATTTTTTTTTTTACATTTATTTTTTTGAGAGACATAGAGAGAGCACAAGTTGGGGAGGGACAGAGAGAGAGGGAGACACAGAATCTGAAGCAGGCTCCAGGCTCCGAGCTGTCAGCACAGAGCCCGATGCGGCGCTCGAACTCACGAACTGTGAGATCATGACCTGAGCTAAAGTCGGACGCTCAACCGACTGAGCCACCCAGGCGCCCCAAAGCTATAATAATTTTTAAAAATGTGGTACGGGGATCTAAGTAGATGCATAGATTAATGGAAAAAATAGAGATTCCAGAAATAGACCTTCATGTTTAGGGACAACTGATTTTTTATGAGGGTTCAAGGTAATTCAGTGGAGAAAGGATAGTTTTCAACAAATGGTGCTGGAACCCTTGGATATGCATGTGAACAAACAAACAAACAAGTAACAACAACAGACTTTGATCCTTACTTTCCCCCTGTGCAAAAACTAACTCAGTATGGACCATAGACGTAAAACTATAAACTTTCTAAAAGAAAACACGGAAAAGCAACCTTTGTGGCCTTGGTTGTGGTAAAAATTTCCTAGATATGACACCAAATGCATAAGGAAAAAATTAGTATGTTGGATTACATCAGAATTACAACTTTTCTTCTTTGAAACACACTGTTAGATGCATGAAAATAGAAGCCTCAGTTGCAAGAAAACACTCACAAACTATCTACATTATAAAAGACTTTTATATAGACCATAAAAAGAACTACCAGTACTCAACAGTGAGTAAATGAATAACTCAGTTAAAAAATGGGCAAAAGATTTGAATGGATGTTTCATTAAGTAAGACATACGGATACCGAATAAACAATTGAAATGATGTTCAGCATCATTAGCCATCAGGGAAACGCAAATGGAAACCACAATCTGCTACCACTCCATACCCATTAAAATGGCCAAAATGAAAAAGACTGATGATACCAAGTGTTGATGAAGAGGGAAACTCCTGGAACTCTCATCCATTGCTGTTAAGAATGTGAAATGAGGGGTGCCTGGTGGTTCAGTTGGTTGGGCATCTGACTTCGGCTCAGGTCATGTTCTCACGGTTCGTGTTCGAGCCCTGCATCAGGCTCTGTGCTGATGGCTCAGAGCCTGGAGCCTGCTTGGGATCTGTATCTCCCTCTCTCTTTGCCCCTCCCCTGCTCATGCTCTGTCTCACTCTCTCTCTCAAAAATAAATAAACATTAAACAAAATTTTTAAAGGAATGTGAAATGATTGGAGAAGTTTGGTGGTATATGAAAAGTTAAACACACACATACCTGCCATAAATCCATCCATTCCAGTACCACATATTTACCCCAGAGAAAAGAAAGCATAGGTCTGTAATGCACACAAATATCCATAACACCTTTTCAAAAATGGCTCAAACAACTAGAAACAATTCAAATATCCAATATTTGTGGAGTGGATGAACAAAATGTGGTTTATCTATCTATGCAATTGAACAGTACTTAACGGTAAGAAAGGAATAAACTGTTACTCACAGTGGCGTGGATTAATCTCAAATAATTATTCTGAGTGAAAAAAGCCAGACCCCCCCCCCCACCCATAAAAAGGACGTGCTATATGATTACATTGTATAAAACTCCAGAAAATAAAAACTTATCTAGAGCAACAGAAGGCAGAATAATGATTGCCAGGGACAGGATGAGTTTGGCGATGGGAGGAAGGGGTACAGGAAAACTTCGGAGGTGATGGGTAATATTTTGAGTGTGGTGATGTTTTCCATATTTGATAACATGTCAAAACTTATCAAATGGTGTGCTGTGCAACATTGATAGTATCAATCACACTTCACCAAAGCCATTAAAAGGGATATGAGTTTGACTGGACGGCCACACGGGCAAGAATGAAAATTGACCACCATCTTACAGCATACATAGAAATTAATTCAAAAACGAATTCAAGTCTTGAATTGAAGACCTGAAACCATAAAACTCCTAGAAGAAAACACAGGTGGTAAGCTCTCTGGCATCAGTCATGGTGATGATTTTTTGGATTTGACTCCAAAAGCAAAGACAACAAAGGCAAAAGTAAGTGGAACATGACGTCAAACTAAAAAGCTTCTGCACAGCGGAGGAAACCATCAACAAAATGAAAAGGCAACCTATGTAATGAAAGGAAATATTTGCAAATCATGTGTCTGATGAGGGGTTAATATTCAAAGGATCGAAAGATCTCATACAATTTGATAGCAGGAGAACAAACCATTCAATAAAAAAAAAATGGGCAGAGGACCTAAATAGACGTTTTTTTCCAAAGAAGACATACAGGTGGCCAAAAGGTACGTGAAAAGATGCTTAACATCACTCATCACCAGGGAAACGTGAATCGAAACCACAGTGAGATATCACCTCACACCTGTCGGAATGCCTAGTGTCAAAAAGATAAGACACACGTGTTGGTAAGGATGTGAAGAAAAGAGAGCTCATGTGCACAGTTGCTGGGAATGCAAACTGGTACAGCTACTATGGAAAACAGTATGGCGGTTCCTCAAATAGAACTTCACCCCCATGTTCACTGTAGCATTATTTACAATAGCCAAAATATGGAAACAACTTTTAAGCCTACACCGGTGGATAAATTGGTAAAGAAAATTAAATTAATCACATATGTAATATGATATATATATACTACAATACTAATATAAAATATAATTTTATATATAATAAAATGAATACCATATGTAATCGAATACTGTATAATGGAATATTATTCAACCATCAAAAGGGAAGGAGATCTCACCCTTTGCAGCAACATGGATGGATCTTGGTGGCATTATGCTAAATGAAATAAGTCAGACAGAGAAAGACTGCCTGCTCTCTTATATGTGAGATCTAAAAACACAAAAACCAAAAACAAAACCACGAGCTCGTAGATATAAAGAACAGATTGGTGGTTGCCGGAGGTAACCCAGAGGGGGTGGGGGTGGGGGTTGAGCAAAATGGGTGAAGGGAGTCAAGAGATACCAACTTCCATTTATAAAATAAATAGGTCCTGGGGATGTAATGCACTGGACGGAGGTATCGTCAATAATACTGTCATTGTTGCACGTTTGGAAGTGGCTGAGAGAATAGATTTTAAAAGTTCTCATCACAAGAAGAATTCTATAACTGGGTACAGTGAGGGATGCTAGCTAGATTTATGGTGGTGATCATCGTGCAATAGATGCACGTATTAATTGACGTCGTGCCCTTGAAATTAATATAATGGTGTTTGTTAGTGCTTCGATTTTTTTTTTCAACGTTTTTTATTTTTTTTATTTTTTTTAATTTATTTTTGGGACAGAGAATGAACGGGGGAGGGGCAGAGAGAGAGAGAGACACAGAATCGGAAACAGGCTCCAGGCTCCGAGCCATCAGCCCAGAGCCTGACGCGGGGCTCGAACTCACAGACCGCGAGATCGTGACCTGGCTGAAGTCGGACGCTTAACCGACTGCGCCACCCAGGCGCCCCAGTGCTTCGATTTTTTTAAAAAAAGATACCAAATTCTGTCTACAGCTTATTAGTAATGTGAGGCCGGGTGCTTCAAATAATATACTATGAACCCCACCCTCACCCCTCTCTCCCAGACGTGGTTTTAGCCAGCTGTCTGACAGACCTGGAGTATTGGTATCTGTCCTTCTGCCCTGTCGATATGTTCTGTCTTTGCTCTCACCAGCCTTACTGTTCCTCTGGGGTCTCATTTTCCTTAATCCAGGCCAATTTACTGCACCCTACCCTCAGACACATCAGGCCCCTCGGTGTTTCTGAATTGTGCCCCGTACTGCCTTGACTTCTTCTTGTCCTGTCTCCGCATGGAACCCCATCTCTGCCCATTGAAATCCTAGCTCATGATTAAGGGCAAGATCAAAGGTAGGACTTCCACGAAACTTCTTTGACTCCTGAATGAAACGAACATCCTTCACCTCTGTGTTTCCAGTGTGCTTTTTCAAACCATTACTATGGCAACTGTCACAGCCTGACTCATTGTTATTGTTAAGGAGAGGACTTCTGACTTTCACCCCATGGCAGACTCATGTCTGGTGTCCTTCTGAGACCCCTGTGCACTCCCCGAGGAAGGAAACTGTGTAGATCTGACTGCTCAGAGGCGGGACGCTGGTCGGCCCCGCTCACTAGCGCGGCAGGGTCAGCGCCCCGAGGGTGATGGCTCTGGACCTGCTCCCTCCTTCCCCTTCCTCTTCCCCTGCCCGTGGCCAGGAGGCCAGTCAGCTCTGTGGACCCAACCTTGTTCCTTTCAACAGAGCAGAAGTAAAGAAAGAACACAGAGTGCCAATTACTTTTATTTGTTGGGGGAGGATGGTTTTTATTTTGCTTTTGTATTAACTCACCGCGAGCAGTCAGAACTGGTAATTACAGTTCCCATCTCTGGTTTTTGCATCCTTGCCTCTGGCCTTGACCAGAGGAACCATCTCCTATCCAAGCAGTATCGGAACCGAAATACTCTCAGGAGAGTAGGCTCATGTTGGGGTGTAGAGTTTAATTATCCACACTGTTAAGAAGATTAGGGAGGCTGATCTCAGGGCGGGGCTGTGGTCTTCTGTTGACATGCCAGGGAGCCCGAGCCTTACCTGCCACACCCTTGTCCGCACCTACTATATCTTGCCCACTCCCGTCTCTGCCCCCAGACTTTCCCTGGAAGGAACAACAGCGGCTGATCCCCAGAGATGTAATTAGCCAACCCCCGAGTCCTCCTCAAGGGAATTCAGAAAAGCCAGAGGCTTCCTGGGTTCTCTCCTGCAGAGCAGGTGATATGGCAGGAATACAGATTGTAGGGGACAGCTCACAACATCTGTGGATTGTCAGCCTCCTCTGCTTTCCCAGTGGGAACAAGACATGTCCCCCACCAGTGTTCTTCCCCCCGTTAAATCTGTTCAATTCAACCAGTGTTCGCTATTTTCGTTACCATCGTCATCACTGTCACCACCATCATCGCCCTCGTTGCCCTGTTCTCATCCACTTTTGGGCTTCCTCCCACTTTCAAATTTTAGAATTTTAGAAACAGATCTGTGCTCTCTCCCCTCACAGTTCATGGGTTTTCAGTATTTGTATCCCCTCCTAGCTCTCAGCCTGGATTTTTGACTAAATAGAAAGAGTGATGGGACTGAGGTTCATCCCACAAATCCTGGGGCCAGTACAGGGTGGAACAATGGACCATGAGGGCATCTCTGGCAAAAAGGGGGAAAGAATGAGGAAATCCTGGCCCCCGGGACCTGACTTTGGTTACAGTCTGCTTGGGCTGCCACAAGAAAATACCACAGGTGAGGAGGCTTAAACAACAGACATTTATTTTCCTCAGTTCTGGAGGCTGGAAATTCAAGATCAAAGTGTTGGCAGGTTTGGTTTCTCCTGAGGCCTCTCTCCTTGGGTTGCAGGTGGCCATCTTGCTGTGTCCTCACATGGCCTTTTCTCTGTGTGCACACCCCTGGTATCGCTTCCTCTTCTTATAAGGACACCAGTTGTATTGGCCCCACCCTTATGGCCTCATTTAACCTTAATTACCTCTTTAAAGGTCTTACCTCCGAAAACGGTCACATAGGGGATTAGAGCTTCAATCTAAGAATTGGGGGGGGGGCACAATTCACTCCATGCCAGTCTCCATCATCTTTACCACCACTACTCTCATCTCTATCATCATCATCATCATCATCATCTCCACCTCCACCATCATCCTTACCATCGTCTCTATCATCATCTCCACCATCCTCTCCACCATCATTTCCATCATCATCTCCATCATCATCTCCACCATCCTCTCCACCACCATCCCTACCATCAACTCCACCATCATCTCCACCAGCATCCCTACCATCATCTCCATCATCATCTCCACCATCCTCTCCACCATCATCCCTACCATCAACTCCACCATCATCTCCACCAGCATCCCTACCATCATCACCATCATCCTCTCCACCATCATTTCCACCATCATGTCCATCATCATCTCCACCATCCTCTCCACCATCCTCTACACCATCATCCCTACCATCAACTCCACAATCATCTCCACCAGCATCCCTACCATCATCTCCATCATCCTCTCCACCATCATTTCCACCATCATGTCCATCATCATCTCCACCATCCTCTCCACCATCATTTCCATCATCATCTCCATCATCATCTCCACCATCCTCTCCACCATCATCCCTACCATCAACTCCACCATCATCTCCACCAGCATCCCTACCATCACCTCCATCATCCTCTCCACCATCATCTCCACCATCCTCTCCACCATCATCTTCACTGTCATCTCCACCAAAATCTCCATCATCTCCACCATCATCCCCACCATCATCTCTAGTATTCTTACCAGTATCCTGATCACCATCATCACCATGTTCACCATCCCCACTCTCATCATCACCACCATCACTGCCATCAACTCTGTCATTATTGTCAAGGTCACCTTCATCCTCACCACCATAACTATCACCGTCACCTCCATCATTACCATCACCACCTCCGTTATCTAACTCATGTTAAACACCCGCTTCATGCTGAGCACAGAGCTCTACATGGTCATCTCTCATTTCATCCTTTTGACAACTGATGAGGCAGGAACAGCTGTTGTCCTCATTTTCATACGTGGAAACTGAGGCACAGAGAGGACAAGTCACCTTCCCAGGGTTATGTGTTGAATAAGAAGGGGAGATGGACTTCACACTTACCTTCTTAACCACTATACTGTCTCCAGGGTGAGAAAGTTCTTCTCTGCGTCTAACTGCTCACTCTCCTGCTGCAGCCACAGTCCAGTTCCCCCTTCTGACTTCACAGGAGTCCGTGGGCAGAATCCAGCCAAGGATTCCAGGGCTCCCCTTGGTGAAACTTCCCCTCATCTCTTCTCCTCTAACACTCTTTCCTAGGGGACTCGTCCACTCTCGAGATTTCAATTATCACTTTCCTGTTGCTGATTCCCAGACTTCACACCCAAGACTCTGCCTGCTGCCAGGCCTTCCAACAATGGTCATGTGAACGCCTGCCCTGAGCTCCGGTGTTTTGCCGGTTTGTCACTGATGCTTCCGGCAGCCCTGCAAGGTGGGCCTGACCCCCACCCCACCCCCCACTTACAGATGGGAAGCTGGGGCCCAGCGAGGAGGACTAGAGCCCAGTCAGGGCCACTGGCATCTGGGCTCAGAGCCTGTGCCCTCCCTGCATCTGCCGTCATCCTACCCGCTGCCTCTGGGCTCTGTCCCCCGGATCACTAATGTCACTGAGCACTGGCTCCAGGCACCTGGAAGGGCACGCGGTGGGCTAACTCCCTCAGTCCCCACTCACCTTCTGGGCAGGGCCATCAGGGTCTATGGATGAGGTGTCACCCAGCACTGACCAACAGATGTCACCTCAACTGCTGACTCTGGCACCTGTGCTCCTGACCCTGAGCTTCAATGATGCACCTGCTGTGTCCTCTTCTCAGAGTGGCCTCCACCTGCCCCACGGTGTTTCCATCAGGGAAAGTACGCTCTTGGTTCAAGGGCCACACCAAGTGTCACCTGCTCTGGGAAGCCTTCCCTGATCTCTGCTCCCAGAGCCCCATCCCGGGGCAGAGTCCCTCTGTGACAGCATCAGTCTCCCCCTTGCTTAGGGTGCATCCATGTGTCCTTCTCCCCCTCTAGACCGTGGTCGCCAGGGAGTGGTTCATGGTGACATCAGTCAGCCCCGATGGGGGAATCTCCTTGTGTAATAGACACTGCACTGTCCCAGGGAGGGGCTGGTTGGGGGTCTGTGGAAAGTGGGGAGAGTAAACACTGAGCTGCCTCCACCTGGGTTATGGCAGGGGCTGGGGGATGTAAGTGATCTCCTGAGATCTCTTCCAACATGGGGTTTACGATTCTGTTATTTCTGCCAAGTGCCCGTTCGAGATGTGTGGGGAATATGGTTGGGGGTGGGTGGGGAGAGGAAGGTTGGTGGTCGGTGGGGAGGAGCGGTGGCTGCAAAGGTGGCGGGGCTGATCTGGGAGGACCACTGATGTCAGGCTGCAGCCGCCAAGCCAGGCCGGGCTATTCTGAAACCAGGGCAGGCAGACGGCCACCCACCCGTCTGCACCAGGGAGGCTGGGGATGAGCGGGGTGCCTCTGTGCCCTGCAGGCCTGCCCAGAGCTCAGGCCTCACAGCTGGGGGGAGGGCTGCTCTTGGGAACAGCTGGCGGGACCTGGCGGGGAGGCCCCAAGTAGAATCAGGCCTCAAGACTCAGACCCCGACCCTGACCTGCCGTCTGCGGAGCCCTTTGCCATGTCCCCTTCAGCACTTGCCACACAGCACGGTCATAGGGGAGGGTACCGGGCCCACGAAGTCATGCCAGAGATGTCCGGAAGGCCATGCATCAGGAGGGGTGAGCAGGACAGCGCTGGCCCGGAGGAGTGGCCTTGGGGTGTCTCCCACACGAGGAGCTGCGTCCCCAGGGTTTCTCCATCTGCACGCTGCTCTGGCCACCTTCTCCTTGGGCGCTGGCAGGGCGGTGACGCCCAGGCTGGAGAAGGCCGGGCCCAGGGAGGCCCCGGGAGCCCTGGAGGGCACCGTGAGGACGGGCAGCGCCCACAGCAACCAGAAAAACACTCACCCCTTCTACCCACACACCATGCACCAGGGAGAAACACGTGCTTTGAAAACGCAAGTTGCCTTGAAAACCAGATTAGTAGTGGTTATTGCTAGCAGTTTAATTAAGTGTCCTAAATACACTGGAACCTGGGCATTTAATTTAGATTTATAGGGATAATTTAGGTTTAGAAGACCAGTTATTATGCGTTAAGTATAGAAAAATGCTGTTTGAATTTCACAGGCGACATTCCTTGAAGTGTGAAAAGAACACTTTGTAAACTTAGATTCTCTCCCCCCACCCCCCACACGGAGGCTGAGAGCAGACAGGGAGTGTGGGAGGGGTGGGCACCCCCCATCTCCTGGCGCCCGCTTCTTTGGGGCATCCGGGTTTCCTCCCCTGGGTGGTTATGTAATCAAACGCGGACACGACACCGCGGAGGAGGCGCTCACTTAGTGCTGAGACCTGGATCTGCATCCAGAGCAGCTTGGGAGCTGATGGGCGGGGGTGGGCAGGCCGGCGGGAGCTCCCAGGATGGGAGTCTGGAGCCCTGTCTGCTCATTGCCCCTCTGCATTTTCTGGCCCGTGACCTTGGGGCGCTCACCTCTCTTCTGAGCCTCCAGAGCTCAGAACCAGGAGGGGGCAGGGGCCGGTGGTCCTGAAGCTCTCTGGCCCTGACGGTGGGTGGATCTGGCCCCACGTGCTCTTGGGGATGACCGTGTGGTTCCCATTGGCTGATGGATGCCATGGCCATGACTTCCTGAGCCGCCTCGCTCTGTCACACACACAGCCCCTGCAGTCCCGCGAGAGCTCTGTTCTCATGACACGGCCTCTGGCGACGCTGTGGGCTCTGGGTCGGGCAGGCCTCCCCGCAGGCAGGGTCAGGCCCAAGCTGCAGGGCAGGTGGAGAGAAGGGAGGCGGGGAAGACGTGGGACTGGGCTGGAGGCGCCCCTGGCCTGGGGGGACGTGAGAGGCCAGCTCCTCGGAGAGCCCTGAACGTGCTGGAGACCACGAGGGATGCCAGGGAACTAGGGAGGAGGCCTTCGGGGTCCTTTACTCAAACTCCCTTCATTCCAGGTGGGGGCCCTGCGCAGTTTCACACGGCCTTCTGCTGACAGGTGGGGACAGCGGGAGCTGTCCTCACCTGCCAGAGGAATGCCGCTCAGAACCACTCAAAGGTGTAGGCTTGGCTCCTGCCAGGGCCTCTCTCCTCACTCTCAGACTCCCAACACCTCACACTCAGTTCCTAGCTGTCCCTGTGGCTTCTCACCCTGTACCGATTGTGCTAACGGATCCCAAGAGAGGTTGGGGCAGGACAGTCGGCTCCTGGAGTCCAGGAAGAAAGGCTCGTCCCAGACCTCGGGTGGTCACTTTGCCCGAAGATTGGGTACCCATCTGTTCCCTGTCTCACTTCCCTGTGCCCCTGCTAGGACTGCCTGCACCACCCGATAAGCACGTGTCCCTGTATCCTTCCCTCAAGTTCTGCTTCTGGTGGGGGGGCCCACCCTGTCTTAGGTTGGGTGAAAACCAGACAGGGGGCACACGTGATGATAAGGGCTACAGAGGATAATAAAGCAGGACCAGATGGCCGACGGGAGGGAGGGGACGTGTTTTAGCCAGAGCGACAAGGGGAGGGCTGTCGGGGACAAGGGGAGGGCGGCCAGGGTGTCATATTTGAGCAGAGACCTGAACAGAGCAAGAAGTCGGGACAACGGAGATGTTGGGATGGGGTGAGGAGCATTCCAGGCTGAGGGAGGAGCAAGGGACGGGTGGGGGGCAGCGGTGTGTTTGGGGACCAGCAAAGAGCCCAGCAATGGTGCAGGTGGGCAAGGGCACGGGTGATAGGCAGGGCTGGTGCGGAGACAGGTGTGGGGCTTGTAGGTGGTGACCTGAGACTCTAATCTGGGTTATGGAATGTAAGAGACTCAGTGGTGTCCTTGTCCAGAGGGTGACGTGGTCCCAAGGATAAGGGTCCAGGGCTTGAAGTCTGGCTCCATCCCTGCCCCTTGGCTGCCGTCTGATGTCGGGCATCCTCTGAGCGTTGGTTTTCTCTTCTATAAAACAGAGATAAGGATACCCACTGGCCGAGCAGTGGTGAGGGAGGATGAGGGGCACGTCACGAAGCCCCTGGCTCCCAGGCAGTATTCAGTAAGTGCTGATTCCTCCACTGCCAGCTGCACATGACTGGAGAGGTAAGGAAGGGTCAAGTTCACCAGGCATCTGTGTGAAGGTCATTCTCACAGCCCCAGGAAATGTGCGGCGTGATCTCATTTCCCACATTTGCCATGGAAGCTGTGTACATAGGGCCTGGAGCCACATGGGAATGAATACCACGCCCCCGCCCCGTGCCTCGGGAAACCCACTGAGCCTCCCTGGGCCTCAGTTTCTCCTTTGTGACATGACATCATTATGGAGGAATCACGCATGAGGATTGAATGAGATCATGCGTGAAAACGGAAATCTAGCTACTACTCGACATTTATCAGTTCCTGGAGGGTGGGGACGAGGTTGACCGTGTCCCCGACCAGCGTCCCTCCTAGAGCACTGCTGGGCCAAATCCATGTGTCCGGCGTTCTCAGCCGAGCCTGGTGGCCCCTCAGGGCAGCCGCGTGTGAGGACATCCATACGTCCCCCGGTTTCCAATCCTGTTTTTTCCACGATCCCAATCGTGTCTCCAATCTGCTGCCCTGGAACCAACGTAGACCTTCATCTCTGGCCATCTGTCTGCCCAGGCAGAGGGCACACACACATAGATGTGCCGCTCCAAGTAATTCTGACCGTGGGGAGGCCCTTCCTTCCTTGTGGTTTTTCAGGGACACTGCTGGGTGGGGCTGAAATGCTGCAGAGGGTCCAGCTGGTGCAAGAGCGTCAGGGGCGACCATCTGAGCACTTTCCCTCATTTGACTTGGCATCGGGAGCCTCACATGAGGTCACCGGTGGGAGTGAAGGGAACAGCAGCGGGAAGGGGTGGGGGCTGGCAGAGTGTGAGCCGTCTGCCCACGCGATTTCTTTGCGACTCCCAGGTCTGCTAGAGTATGAACCTGTCATGCATGTCCAGCTTTACGGCTGCGTGGGTCAGGTGACTCCTGTTTTCTGATAATCCTCCAGTGTCTCAGGGTCACCTGATGCCACACGCAGACTATCTTTTAAGGGTGCAAAGATTTACTCCAATTCCCTGAGGACCTGGGCGATTGGGACCTGTTGCAGGTCCCATAGCTACCCCGTCTATCGTGGACACTTTGAGGCTTAGCCGTGGAAGACCGTGCCAGGAGGAGCAAGCTATCTGTCATCACAGAGGCGATATTCAAACATGCCCACTGCGTTCGACCCCAGCAGCTTCACCTAGGTGTCGGAGCCGTGACCTTGGTGGGGTTTGCTCCCACCAGCTGGTGCGCGTGTGTCTTATTCAAGCTTCTGGGGGTGTTGTCCGCTTCCTGGCAAGCAGGTCCAGAATGCATGGCGTCATTGGTCGAGTCAGCATGATGTTGTGCGACATGCTGACCGTCGAGGCCCTCTGGTGTAGATCACGTCCTAGCAGGAGAGGTGACACGGTCGCAAGGCAAGACAGGGTGTTCTGTTCTTGAGCTATAGCGAACTCCTTCTGCTATTGCGAGGACAACAGCCACCCGCGGGGTCGGGAGCCGTGTTGACTTTCTCCGCTGGAGGAAATACCACATCTGGACTAACAGGTGCCTTTGGAAGCACCACCTGAGTGAGTTTATAATAATTCATGGTCATTCTCCAAGATCGATCTGCCTTCAGCACACAAGGCACAGGCGAGTCAGATGCAAAATGCAGAGTTGGATCACCACGTCAACGTCTTTTATTATTATAGGGTCTTCAAGCCAGGGAAGGGTGTTTTCCTCGAAGAGGGAGCAGGGTCTGCCGTAGATGGGGAAGGAGGCTTGGGGAGACTCGGGGTTCAAGGTCCTCAGATTCATCTGAGTTCTCGTTCCAGTCCTCAGGACGCCTTTCTTTTTCGATCAATGCCTGATTGATTTCACCTACGGGATTCGGCAAGGCTGGGGGTCGAGTTCAATTTACACCGTAATTCTGCCATCCGCGGGGCTGGACTCCAATGTGCTTGGATTAAATTTTGGGCCTGATTTTCAGCTGTGTCTTCCCTGTGTCTACAGAAGGTAAAACACTTCTTTAGGGCCTCATAAAATCTGTGTTCCCTGAGGATACTTTGATCTGAGAGTTCAGAGTCCTTAGCTTGTTATTTTCTTTCCACACTCTCCCTGGAACATTCAGAAGTGGCCACCAAGCCCCAGGCTTCTTGTTGTGGGCAGCACTAACGGCCAAGTGCAGAGGTCACCCGGTGTAAAGCCGTGCCCTCAAGTGACATTTCACCCCAGGCAAACCCAAGGTTCATTCAGGAAAACAGAATCTCCAACCAGCCCACACAGAGAGGACGGTCCACAGAGACACGGGTCGTGAAGGGTTGTCGGGGCCGACGGAGCAGGAAGGGAAGGGAAGGGCCCCCAGGGCTTAGGGACTCGGCACGCTGCCGCCCGGGGCTGGGGAACCCGGGACGAACCCTGCACCTGCTGTGGCCTCCGGTGGAGCTGAGCACCACGGCCTCGGAGATCCCCAAGTCCCCGCTGCTGCTGGAGCCACAGGCCGCTGCTGAAAGGACGAGAGAGGCAGGAACAGATTCCTTACCTCTGCCTTCCCGGTCCTGGGCCAGCACCTCTCATCGTCCTAACCTGGCTGGAACCGGCAGTCAAGGGAGGCAGGGACACGTGACTTGCGGGTCCGTCATCGCACAGACAGTGGCCGCCGAGCAGAGAGCCGAGACGACTGGACGAAGGACGAGCACATCGAGACTTGACTTTTGTACCAGCCAAATCCGTTCAAAACCAGCTCTGTGGCTTCCTGCTGGGTCCTGAGAAGGGGGCGCTGAGACTCAGTTTCCCCATGAACATCACAGATTGAAGACTGAATTAACTGGAGTGTGGACATGCCATCATGGTGTTTGGCACAGAACACCCTCTTCCCTGGGGTTCCTTGCTTCGCCCTTAACTCACTCTCCGACCTCGCACGCGTGCCCGGGCCTCACCTGTAGACCGAATGGGGTTTGGACTGAGGTCCTGCTGTGCTGTGTCGTGCAACATCCCCTCACTGAAACCGGCAGGTTGGAACTGGAAGGAGAGGTCAGGGAGGCTCTGGAATGTTCTGAGCCGTGTGCTTCACTGGAGAACTTTTCAAATATTAGCTCACACTTCAGCCACCGCCCCACCCCCCACCCCCTCCATGCTACTGTCGCCCCGGCCACACCACACTGGTCTCTGTTCCTTTCGATGTGCCCCCCCTCGGCCCTGCCTGGCAGACAAGGAGCCCTCAGGGGCAGCGTGCTCTGTGCCCTGTGGGGGTGGCTGAGGGGTTATGGCAGGGACTTCAAAGCAAATCCGTCATGAAGATTAGGTCGGTAAGCTCCAGGACCTTCCAGGGGCTTGAGTGTCTGAACTTTGGGGATTGTCTTCTTTGGGCTGGAATTAATGAGTTTCAACCTTTCGGAACTCAGGTTTGGGAGGTGCTGGGGACGTGGTCCCAGCTGGGGTCCCTGGGAAAACTTGCTTAGCAGTGAAGGGGTTTTTGAGTTCCCGTTCTGCCAGCTACTCACCTCGTGGTCACTGGGGCTCTTTAAGGCCCAGTTTCCTCCTTTGTAAAGTGGGATTAATACTATCTACTGTAACTGACATGCGTTGCTTTGTCCCCTTGTCACCCCCTCCCCTGTCTGGGTGTGGCACCCTCTCCCCTTCCTTTAGGATACTAAGCCTCCTGCACCTGCCAGGCCATGGGATTCCAACAAGCCTCCTAACCTACCTCCTGTCCATAGAGACAGTGAAAGGTCCAGCCAGACCACTCCTAGTATCTCGACCCCTGGAAACAGTAAGTGGTCCAAGGAGTCAGCCCTGGATCCAAATTAAGCCAAGAAGAATCCTTGCCTGGGTTTTGATATCTGGATACTGGGAGGGAGCAGTGCTTTCTTCCCTAAGGAGTCCCAGACAGGGTGACGCAAGGTTACTGATGCCAATGGTTATGACTCCCTTTCCCCCTCCCTCCTTTGCCTGCCCCTTGATGGATTCCAGCAGTAAGGGGGAAGAAAGAGCCACCCCAATTCTCACCACAAGGGAAGGGAAGAACAGCAAAGAGATAGTAAGAAAAAACAGAGACCCAGTTCTCTAGTTTGAGCCCCTGGATCCAGCTATGCCTGAAGCAGGCATATCTCTGCTCATTCTCGTTCTATGGAACACTCTTTAGTTTGACCACTTTGGATTTAGTCTGTGACAAAAGAATCCTAACCAACAGACCTACTTCTCTGGGGATGGTGGGGAGGTGATTAAACGGAATACGTAGTAAGGGGCTTAGCGGAATGCTTAGGAACACAGGTTTTTATGACTACCATAGTCGCAGTCATCTGTGTGTTTGTTTCGAGCACAGGAGTGGCTGCCACTCACCTCTGTGGTCCCTGTTCTTCACATCCCTTACCTGAGAAGAGAATAGGAGGCTTTCCAGGCGAGAGGAGCAGCGTGAGCAGAGGCGTGGCTGGCTGTGGGCAAGCAGAGACAAACCTTCAGGCACTCGGAGCCACCGTTCCTTTCGCAGACCCTCTCTGGGTCCCGACGGGTCCATGCATCTTGACCAAGTTTCTTCCAAGAGAACAGAATGACCTGTTTGTTCCAGTTGGTATGCGGGGGGATCACAGCTGTGCCGACCACCTGCCAGCCTGGCCTTGCCCGGAGGTCCTGCTGCTCGTGCCATGCAGGTGCGCTGAGCTCCACACCGTTTCCACCACAGGCAGCAGGCACCTGGCCCCCCTCGACCTCTGGAAGGTGCCCAGGCTGGTGGAATGAGCTGGGCTGGCTCAGCTCCTCCTCCTGCTTCAAATGCAAGAAGCTCAGTATGGTGAGTGACCGTGGACTTTCAGGACAGACTCGTTTGTTTTACAGAAGGGGAAAGGGGCTTGTCCAAGGTCACCTAGGGAGGTGGGGGCACTGCCATTAATGTTCTTAGCTTTCTTGTGGTCTCTTCCCCCTGGCACAAGTCAGGATTTATCACTTTCTCCATCCATCCATCCATCCATCCATTCAGTTATAACTCAGCTTCTACTGAGAAGGTAGAGACTGAAAGGACCCTGCCCTCCTGGGTCTCCAGGCTGGTCCCCTGGGGTCCGCTGTCTTCTGTTGGATCATGCCTCACTGTCCGACCTGGGCTGTGTTGAGGAAATTTCAGCAGGGGTATCTCACATGACGGGAGTGACTTGCGGCCACACACATATCACCCCTTGTGGCCCTGGAGCCAGTTCAGCTGTCAGTAAGAGCTGGTGAACCAGGAATCCACATGGGAACAGATTCTGGAGCAAAGCCATGGATTTTGGTATCAAGAGGCCTGAGCCTCAGTTCCCCCACTGTCAGATGGAAACTATAAGCCCACCCCCAGGAATCATGATATGGAAACTATAAGCCCACCCCTAGGAATCATGATATGGAAACTATAAGCCCACCCCAGGAATCATGATATGGAAACTATAAGCCCACCCCCAGGAATCATGATATGGAAACTATAAGCCCACCCCCAGGAATCATGATATGGAAACTATAAGCCCACCCCCAGGAATCATGATATGGAAACTATAAGCCCACCCCCAGGAATCATGATATGGAAACTATAAGCCCACCCCCAGGAATCATGATATGGAATACCACTCGTAAACCATTGGGGCCCAGCGGGAGCCACGGTGAGTGTCACTGCTGTGGCCTGTAGCTCCCTGATCTCACTGGTCCCCCTCACTTGGCTGCGGGCTTCTCTGCAGGGGCAGGGGTCTGATGGGCCCAGCGCTTAGTCCTGTCTTAGGGCCAGGTGCACAGGAGCTGTTCAGCAAACCTCTGATGGACATGAAGGATGAAGCGAGGGGCCTGTGAGCTCCTTCTCTGCGATGCTGCCTTGGCCTCAAACCACCTGTGTCCTCAAACCATCCTGTAACCACAGGGAGGCATTTGCCACTCTTAACTCTCCCTGTTGCCCCTCACTTGACTGGGAGATCTTCACATCCATCCGTCCATCCATCTATCCATCCATCCATCCACTCATTCCCGTCACGAAGTTTATTGTGTGCCTACTACATCCCAGGTTCTCTTCAAGGCACTATGGATACCAAAGGGAACAAAGTCACATCCAGAAAGTGTCCTGCCTCACGGCACTTTCAAACTAGAGGGTCAGATCGATGGCTAACCAAGCAGTCTAGCCCATCATGCCAGGGGGTGAGGGTGCAAGGGGGAAGGGGAGGGAGGTGGGAGGGGTTGGGGAGGAGCAGGTGAGTGGAGGAGACGCTGTCTTTGTCATCACCTCCTCGACCATGACCCCTGGCCCTGCACAAGCAAGCGGAAGCCTGGCCTGGGAAGCAGAGCCCCTTGCCGGGGTGAGGTGAGGTGGGGACAAGGGAGACAGCAGCAGCCCCCCTCCTGTGGTTGGGGCCCAGGCGGGGATAAGCATGAGGAGGGGAGGTGGGGAGGGTCGGGCTCCCTTGTAGGCAGAGCCCAAGCTGTGGTCAGGCGGGCAGCCAAGTCAGCCCACGCTTCCTGGGGTTGCCTTTTCCAAGAACTGGCCTGGTCCCGGTCCCTGTCCCTGCCCTTCAAGGCACAGGACATTTACATCCAGGGCCAGCAGAGAACGCAGAGGGCAGGGCCTTGGAAAGTGCACCCATTCATTCTTCCTTTCTTCGTGCATTCGCTGAGCTACTGGCTCTGGTCCAGGCACCATGAGCAAGTTGGGGACGAGGCAGCCATGATGCCCTTTCCCGAGGTCTGGGGGATCCAGGCAGAGGGCGGTGAGCAGGGGAAGGGATGGAGTGCGGGCAGGGCTCACCTGGGGGTAGGTGGGGACTCGGCCTGGCCTTGCAGCAGTGGTCACCAGATCCTGTCCTGCTTGAGCCCCTGGGTCCCTCTACATCCTTCTCCCCGGCCTCTGCTACAGAATATGAGACTCTGGGGGACCCGGGTTGAGTCCCCACAGTCAGGAAGCAGCCCTGATGGTCTGTTGCAGGGTAATTAATTATTGAGTTACATTGCGGGGTGTGCCGGCCCTGCTGCCCCACTGATCAGGCTCACCTGGAAACACACGGTTAGGTTGGGGACAGGCCTGAGTCCATCACGCGGACCAAGCAGAGCGTCATCAGTCCCACTGGTGACAATGGCAGAGGCATACGGGACCAAAGAAAGAGGAAGCACAGGCCTGGGGGGCACACAGACTGGGCTTTAAATCCTGGCTTGGTCATTCACTGTGTGACCCGAAGACAAGAAGCCCGAGCCCCGAGCCCCAGTTTCCCCATTCGTAACGTACGGGTAACAAATGCACTCACCTCACAGGCTTGTCTTGAGGATGATACAGAATGGTTTGCTCCAAGTTATTTATGCTGACGCTCTTTGGCTCCTTCCTTTTGCCTGTAATGCCCATCCCCTTGGCTCTCTAAGGAGCTCCTATTCATCCTTCAAAACCCAACAAAGCTATCCCCTCCTCTGACAACATCCACTGTTTCAGTTTGGAGTATCCATTCCTCTTACGGCAACAGTATCTCGGTTTCTCCTGGGGAGTCACCTGTCGCCCCGCAGTGGTGGTCCTGAAGAAGCTGGAGCAAAAGTTCCCGTTTGTTCCCGGGGAGACCCATGGGGCTGACACTCCCCAAGCTCTTCCCATGGGCCAGGCTCTGTAAGGAGTATGTTACATGACATATGTAGGTGTGTGTTAAATGACATATCTAAATGTCGCTAAAAGAGAGAGTGAATGGTAATATTTATCACGGAAAGAGGGGTAGCAGGATCTCATCTGGATAAACCACAGTGATGGATATTTATGCTGAGGGCTGACGTAGCAGTCAGAACCCCCGGCGGGAAGTGCATTCGCTCTGGGCGGTTCAAACACAGAGGCTTTCATGTCGGGGCCGCTTGTGGAGGTGACGGCGGGGTGAAGGGAGCAAGCGGGGAGGGCAGGCACCCCAAGAGCGGCGGCACCGGGCAGCTGTCAGCACCCGCGGATGAGGGGACGAGGACAGGGAGCACCGTTCCTGGAGCCCCGTGAGCGCTGGGGCCGTGGAGGGGCCGCCCCGGGAGCGGTGGCCGCAGGGAGGGCGCGGGCACTCAGGCTGTGGCCGGAGCAGGGAGGAGAGACCCTGACCTCCCTCTCCTCCCCCCGCCCGGGCTCCTGGGGGCCTCCCGCTGGTCCCAGACCCAGAAAGCCCGTCTACCAGGAACCCCCCCAGTGCAGCGCATGCGGGTGGGTTTCCTCCAGGCACAGAGCAGGACGGAGCGGGTGGAAATGGGTCAGGGACGGGGACTAGTGCGGCGAAGCGCCAGGCATGGAATATTCCTGACCAGGTTAACGGTGTTACTTGGGTGTCTTGTAGGGATGTTAGATTCTTTGTATTTTGGTGTCATTTTTTGCAGCAAGAATGAACCACTTGAAAGCGGTGAAGCTTTTTATTTTAAGTGATCAGAAGGAGGAAGCTGGGGAGCCATAGAGAAACCCTGTGATGCCTCCACAGTCGGGGCCAGAGTGTGGGTGAGGCACAGGTGAACCTGACTTCATGGCCCCCCTGGGAAACAGAGTCTCAAAAGCTCACAGTGGCTTGGCAGGTGCAATCATGCTGCAGGGACAAGTGGGAGGGAGCCCTGTGTGGCCTCGAGCAGGTCCCGCCCCTCTGGGCCTCAGTTTCCTTGTGACCAGAGACTAATGACTCTGAACCTGTTTATCATGGGGAAGAGAGAACAGACACACGGCCCCAGAAAGTGCTTGGGGTGCTTCCGGGGTTATTTGAACCTAACGGTAAAGGCTCAGAATCAGCGTTCTTTGGGACAGGCCAGAGTCGAGGGCTAGGGCTACTGAATCGGTCTGGGAAGGGAAAGGGACGCCCCCGGGGCAGCGAGGAGGAGCCTGGCAGCTGGAGGTGATGCAGAGACCGGGACTGGGGCTGAGGCAGAGTACCCCCTGCCCTTACTTGGATGCTTGATCCCTGAGCCTCAGTTTCCCCGGCTATAAAACAAAGGGGTTGCACAGATAATCCCCGTGGTCCGGTCTAACTCTGTGTCCACATCGGGTGGGGAATCTGGCAACAGGTGAAACTCAGGGACGGAGGTTTCCATCGTTGCCCTCGTCTCCAGGAAAAGCCATCTCACGTCTTACTCACTAACAACAGCGTGAAGAGCTTTGGTCGCTTCCGTTCACTAAGTACTGTGATCGTACCCAATTCATGGCTAAGGAAACAGAGGCGCAGAGAACCCAGATGGTTTGCCCAAGACGAAGCCACTGAGGGACCAAGCTGGCAGGGACTGGAATTAGGAGCGCCTGACTCCAGAGCTCATGACGTCATTTGTGCACGGCACCTGCTCCTGTTTGTGTGATTTGCATCGGGTCTCAGCAGAGTCCTACCCGCCAACAGCAGGAACCACTTCCAAGCCCATCGTGGTCCAGTGGGGGAAACTGAGGTAGAGAGGAGAAGGGACGTGCTCCAGGGCCCGGAGCCTAGTACCTGGTGGCTCACATGTCCCAACTCTGCCCCCTTGGAAGCAGAGTTGTCCTTGTCGTGGTCCGCAGCCTCCACCTGGGCTCAGGTGAGGGAGAGCAGCCGAGCTCACATCACGGTGGCCCCGGAACCCCAGGAGCTGAGAAGCCCAGGGGGCCCGGTGTCCCCTCCACAGACGCACGAAGGCCATTGGGACGGGTTTCGGAAGTAAACACACCACACTGAGATCCCAGTAAGTACCTCCTGTCACTAGGAAGTGTGCCCCAGGCCCCCCAGCTCATCTTGCTGACCCTCCGCTTCCTATTTGTCAAGTGCACTCAAGACACCTGCCTCCTAGGCTGCCCTGAGGACAAAACAAGAAGACGTCATCTCCTCCATCCAGAACCGTCGTTTCTTGACACGTTGCTGATAATCCCAATCCTCCAGACAAGGTGGGCGCTGTGACTGTCCCCCTTTGCTGGCGGGGAAGCTGGGGCTCTGCCGGGTAAGTGGCACATCTCAAGTCCACGGCTACGGGTGGAAAGGCTAAGACACACAGCCAAGCTTCCCGCTGTCCTGCCTGTGCGCCCCCCCTGCCCTCGGGCGCGTCCTTCTGCAAAGACAAAATGCCTGTTGTTAAGGGACCTTATTTTCAGCAGAGCCAAGGCAGAGCTTCTGGACAAGCCTTGAGCCAGGCACAGCTCGGTCACGTACGGCTTTTATGACTGCCTTTGCTCGTCATGGCCACCGGAGAGCCAGGTAATCTGGTTACATGTGTTGCAATTCTGCTTGATGTTGCTTGATGGTCCCTCTGCGAGGGGCCAGATTGTCTTGACATATTGTCGGTGGGAAGAGAGAGAGAGAGAGAGAGAGTTACGGAAAGAGACTGGGACAGAGAGAGACAGAGACCAAGAGAGACAGAGAGAGACAGACAAAGACGGAGAGGGACAGAGAGGATATGCGCAGACTGACCTGTCAGGACATGGTAAATACCGAAATGAGGGGCTTTTTGCAAGACCAGGCTATCCAAGGGATTTTTTAAACACAAGATCTCCCAGATCCCTCCCCCACAGCAGAGACAGGAGGGCACATGCAGGTGTAGGGCCCATGGATCACGGGGCCTCCCTGCAGATGCTGTGGGCCGGGGACCCCATGAGGACCGGTCTACAGAGACCAGGGTAAGACCCAGGTGACCCGGGTAAGTCAGTCCTGTGCAGAGGCAGGGGTTGGGCAGAGGGCGAGGAGATGGCCCCACTCTTCTCTCCCACGTGGGGGACTCTGGGATGGTCCTCTGAGCACGGAACAAGAGGGGACGCCTCTGTGAGCTGGCCAAGGGGTGGGGGGCCCCTGCCTGCCTTGCGGCTGTGAGCGATGGGACCTCCCTTTCAAAGGGGCGCCGGGCACACACCGCGCCCTCCTCCTGTGTGTCCGTGCAGGAAACATCGTGCGGCCTGCGCTGGATGCTGAGGACGGGGTGAACTGTCACCGGGACAGTGCGGGAGCAGCGGGAGAGACGGGCGCACCCAGGGCAGTGTGAAAGCGCCCCCGCCCAGCGCCGGCAGCTGTTTCCAGGGCACCTGCTGTGTGGCAGCCAAGGCTCTGACTCCCAGTGCACGACTTCTCCCAGCCCCACCGCCCCGGGACGGTGCTCTGTGCCCTCCACCCCGGCTGCAGGAAAACGGGGCTCAGGCAGGCTGCCGTAGCCGGGGAAAGGCTCGTCTATTGCTGTGTCACAAACCGCCCCCAAAAGCACAGCTTAGAAAACAACACTCCACAGTGTGTCAGGATTTGGCAAGGCTTCTGTGTGCTCCCTGCCACATCAGTGGGGTGGCTCACCTGGGACTGTGGATCGTTTTCTAAGTGACTCACTCACCTGGCTGGTAGCTGGCAGCTAGGAGTTCCTGGGCTGCAGGGGTGGGGGAAGGGGTGCTCCGAGAGCTGCTCAGGAGTGAGGAATGCATTGTCTTTCAAGGTGTAGCCTGGGGAGTCACCCAGCATGGCTTCTGCCCTGGGGAGAGGGGGCCCGGAGACCCCACTTGTCACCCTGCATGCAGAGCAAGCGGGAGGCAGCCATTGTTGGGGCCCTTGCGGGCGACACAAGGTGCCTCAGGGGCAGAGCCGGGACTCGAACCCAGATCTGCCTGGGCCCTGGTGGGACCCGAGTGGGAAAATCCTTAGACCTGGGTGGCTCTGGACAAGCCTGGATGGCCTTTCCAAGGATCAGTTAAACCAGATTCCCCTTCCTGAGGCTGCTTCCTCATACCAGGTACACAGAAAGATCGAGATCGAGGTGACCCCCAGGGTCCCGGGCTTCCCGAGGAGGCTGGAGCCAGCTGCCGGCACCACGGGCCTCTCTCGGGGGCCGGCCTGCCTGCGCAAAACCTCTCCTTATTAGCCTTCCCCCTCTGGCCTCAGCGGCCCGTCCCATTCCCCACACCTGCCTTGCAGGACGTCTAGGGGTAAATAAAATGTTTCCAAAGAACTAGCATAGCCTGGGTCCGAGGTGGGGGCCTCTCGGACAAGGCAGCCTATAGCACGAGAGGACGGAAGGTCCGGCCTGGCTCTGCCCCGGGGCCGCAGGCCTTGCAGGTGTGGGGTAGGAGCCCCCGCCCACCCAGATCCCCGCAGAAAGGGTTTCTAGAAGTGCAGATGGGCCGGCTGCCTAGTACTGCCAGAAGCTGAGTTTGCTTTTTTATGTCCTAATCAATCTGGCCGTGGGAGCCGGCCCAGGCAACGATTACTTCTCACGACCTCTCTGCCGGCCCCTGAGTGGGACATGTTATACATCCCGGGCACCCAGAGGACGGAGCCGTGGCTTCGATGGATGCGAAAGCCGCTTGCGAGGCCCTAATTGAGAGCGGGGCCTGCCGCTGGGCCTCTGCCCCCGCCCCTCCCCCGGCTGACCTCTGATGGAGAGGAGCTTAATAGACACCCCATGGCCGAGGGCCGCACAGAAATAACAGGGCCGTTGCGTAGACAGAACCTACTTTGCCATGGGGTGGAGAGAGTGGGGACCGTGGTGTCAGGCCTCGGTCCGAGGGCCTCGTCCTCGCGGGGGCGCCGAGGCGTCCTGACCTTCCGCGAGCCTCAGTGTCACATCTGAGATGTGACAGGAGAAAAAGGCAAGGCGTGGTGGCGCCCCCAGGGCAGGGGAGGCTGGCTGGTGGGATGGGTTGCGGGGACCTATGGTTTCAACTGGTACGGGCCAAGCTGCGTCCTGTCGGTGGAGGACGAAGGCTGGGGACGTGGGGATCTGAACAAGGGAAGCCTTACTGGGCACTTACGGTGCCGGGGGCATATTGCCAAGAACTCTGTGTGGACTGTCATGTGTCCGCTCTGTGAAGCCTGAGAGGTAGGTACTGTTATCCCCATTTTATAGATGGAGAGATCAAGGCTCAGGGAGCATAAGTGATTTGCCCAACGTCACAGAGCCCCCAGGTACCACACACACTGCAGCAGCCACAGTGACTGAAAGAAATACGCCAGGTCACATCACTTGCGGGCTCGGACCCTCCAGGGACCTCCTACTGCTCTGTAAGTAAAGGCTGAGCTCCTGGCCGTGACCTCCAAGGCCCTGCCCGATGTGGCCTCTGCCCTGTCTCTGCCCATGTCCCTCCTGCCCGCTGTCACCTCATCAATCCGAGCTCTTTGTCTGGATGCCCTTCTCCAGCCTCTGCCTGGCTGGTCCTTCTTGGTGTGTAGGTCCAGCTCAGATGGTCCCTCCCTGAATGTTTGTCCCTTGTTGCCCTCTCACAGTGGGTGACTCGCTGGCTTTCCGTTGATTGGTTTTGACTGCCTTCCCCACCAGACTGTGAGAGGGCCGGGGCCATGTGGCTCTGGTCCCCTGTGTCCCCTGCCCTGAGCCCAGTGCCTGGCACATGCCAGGCATTCGAGGACTATTTGTTGAATGAATGAAAGATGCAGAGACAGGACTCAGACTCATGTCTGTCTTCCCCCAAAGCCCGTATTTAAATTTTTTCCCCCAGCTTTCTTGAGATATAACTGACATAACATGGTGCAAGTTTAAGGCGTACAACGTGATGATCTGGGACATGCGTATATTATAAAGCGATTAGCACGCTACGCTTAGTTAACACATCCCCCACCTCAGATAACGTCCATTGGTTTGGGATGATGAGAACACTTAAGATCTATTCTCCTAAGAACTTTCGAGTCTGTAACACAGCATTGGTACCTGCAGTCACGATGAGGCACGTTAGGTCCTCAGAACTTTCTCATCTTGCAGCTGGAAGTTTGTACCCTGTGATCAACCTTTCCTCATTTCCCCACCCTCCTGCCCTGACAACCTACAACCCTGACTCTCTGTTCCTATGAGTTCAGCTTCTTTAGATTCCACATATGAGATTATGCAGCCTTTGTCTTTCTCTGACTTATTTCGCCCAGCACGGTGCCCTCCAGGTTCACCTGTGCTGTCACAGGTGGCCGACTTCCCTTCTTTTTAGAGCTGAGTAATATTTCATTGTATGTACATTTCCCTTTTCCATTGATCCATTGATGGACACCATCTCCCCCCCGTGTCTTGGCTGCTGAAAATAATGCTGCCACGGACGCGGGGCTCTCTTTGGGAGAGCGATTCTGTTTCCTTAAGCCAGACACCTAAGGAGGTAGAATTGTTGGGTCACATGGTGGTTCTATTTTTACTTTCTATTTTTCAGCAAACTCCATACCTTTTGCCACGGTGGCTGCACCAACGTATACTCCCACCGACACTGCACGAGGGCTCCCTTTTCTGCACATCCTCGCCAGCCCTTGTTTCCTGTTTGTTTGTTTTTTAATACTAATCATTCTGACAGGTGTGAGGTGATACCTCATCGTGGGTTTGATTTGCGTTTTCCTGATGATGAGTGACATTGAGCATCTTTTCCTGTGTTGCGTCGGCCATCTGGATGTCTTCTTGGAGAAAAAAATGGCCATTCAGAGTCCCCTGCCTATTTTTAAATCAGATTATTTGGTCTTTTGCTGTTGACTTGTATGAATTCCTTATACCTTGTGGACGTTAACCCCTTATGGGTATACGGTGCACAGCTATTTTCTCCCATCCTGTAGGCCGCCTGTGCATTTTGTTCATTGTTTCTTTTGCTTCAGTTTGACGTAGTCCCACTTTTGATTTTTGCTTTTGCTGTTTGTGATTTTGGCGTCATATCCAAGAAATCATTGTCAAATTTTTTTTTTTTTTTTTGCCAAGATCAATGTCAAGGAGCTTTTCCCTTGTGTTTTCTTCTAGGGAGACCTGGTTTCAGGTCTTATGTTTAAGTCTTAAGTCTAATTTTTGTGAGTGGTGGAAGGTAGGGGCTAATTTTATTATTTTGCACGTGAATATCCAGCTTTCCTAACAACGTTCATCAAGAGACCATCCTTTCCCCAGTGAGTGTTCTTGGCTCACTTGTCAAATGTCAGTTTATTTCTGGGCTCTCTATTCTTCTTCTTCTTTTTAATGTTTATTTATTTTTTGAGAGAGAGAGAGACAGACAGAGCGTGAGCAGGGGAGGGGCAGAGAGAGAGAGGGAGACACCGAATCCTAAGCAGGCTCCGGGCTCTGAGCTGTCAGCACAGAGCTCGACGCGGGGCTTGAACTCACCAGCTGTGAGATCATGACCTGAGCCGAAGTCAGACGCTTAACTGACTGAGCCACACAGGCGCCCCATGGGCTGTCCATTCTGTCCCACTGGGCTATGTGCCCGTTATGCCACTGTCGTCCTGTTTCGAGCATGATAGCTTTGTGATGTAGTTTGAACAGGAAGTGTGACCTCCAGCTTTGTTCTTTCTCAAGACCGCTTTTGCTATTTGGGGTCTTTTGTAGTTTCATATAAATTTTAAAAAATTTAAAATTAAAAAGTTTTTTAAAAAATTTCTGTGAAGAAAGCTATTGAAGTTTTGATAGGGATTGTATTGAGTCTATAGATAGCTTTGGGCCGGTATGGACATTTTAACAATATTAACTGTTCTAATCAATGAACATGGAATTACATATATATAATATATATACATAATTATATATATATATTATATATGCATATATAATATACATACAGGTATATATACTATATATGTATATATATAAATGTATAAAATATATAATTACATATAATTTAATTATATATAATTTATTTATATATAAATTTATAAATATATTTATAATTTATTTCTGTCTTCAAATACTTTGATGAGTGTTTTATAGTTTTATATATATATATGTGTATATATATATATATATATATATATATACACATATATATATACCTCTTTCACCTCCTGGGTTAAATTTATCTTAAGTATTTTATTGTTTTTGATGCTATTTTTTCATGTTTGTCTATTTATTTTGAGAGAGAGAGAGAGAGCACGCACATGTCATGCGCAAGAGGGTGCTGAGTGGGGGAAGGGCAGAGCCTGATGCGGGGCTGGATCCCATGAACTGAACCATGAAATCATGACCTGAGCCGAAACCAAGAGTTGGATGCTCAACCAACAGAGCCACCCTGGCTCCCTTTTATTTCTTTTTTAGATAGCTCATTGTTAGTATATACAAATGCAACTGAATTTTGTATGCTGATTTTTCATCCTGAAATTTTACTGAATTTGTTAATTGGTTCCCACGGAAGAAGGGGAGGATTTGTGATGAGGGGCCGCTCTAATCAGCCTCCAAAGGACTTCTCCCATCAAAACATTAATTGATGTGATTCTCCTGGGGACCCCTGTGAAACTAGCTGGTCAGGTCTCATCATCTCAATGAATAGATGTGGAAACTGAGGCCCAGAGAGGGGAACGGACTCACCCAAGGTCACGAAGCAAGTGCCGAGAGTCCAGTCCTCTAACTCCCAGCTGGGATTTGCCTACCCCCCCTTCCCCCATCTCCCTGGACCTCAGGTGGGAGAGGCGATGGGGAGCCAGCAAGATCCCGCCCCAGATCACTCACCCGCCATTGGCCAGTGTCCTCTTTAGCTACCCATGTCCTTCCAAGCCCAGCAGAGGACGAACGTGACCATTTGCTTTCGCCATTCTGGTCCTGGAATGTGGAGGTGGCTGCCTTGGAAACGACTGTGCTGCTGTGAAGGAGCAGATGCCAACCTCAGCTGGCACTGTCCCTACTCTGACCTTCCTGTGGGTGGTGTCCACCGCCCTGCTCCTCAAATGCCGTTTTTGGCCGCCACCCTCTTGAAGCCCTCTGTCCAGTCATCGGCCCCCTCACTCTTGGCATTGGATCGGACGTCCTTCCCACGTGGAAAATAGCGCCCTGACGCACCCATGCCCGTCTCTTTACCGATGAGTGGTTTCACATTCTCAGACATCTCTGGACGAGACCCGCTTCCCCCGGTGGAAGGCCAGCCACCCGTGGATCAATCCGCTTCCCCCCTCTGTGGGGGCCTGTCCGTGCAGCCATCTCCTCTCTCTCCCATTCCCTCAGCTTGTCCAGCTCTACTCCCATGGCTTCTCTGCTTGACTTTCCCCACATGGAAGCCTGAAATAAATCCTTCCCTTCAAATCCCCTGGTCCCCTGAGTTCCTTCCATTTCCTCCCTGCCCACCCACTGGGTGTTCTCTCCAAGTGTAGGGGGCAGTTAGTGTCCTGGGAGTCAGCAGGTAAGTGCTGTTTCCCCCGCTCCAGGAGGGTGGCACTGGGGTGCTTTCCACATGGCCCTGGGTCCCGGGTGCCCATCGCTGTGACTCACTCACAGCTTTTCTCCCTTCCTTGCTCGGTCTCTCCATTCTCTTACCTGGGCTCATCTCCCAGGTAAACTATTGGTACCAGAGCCCTTGTTTCAGGGTTTGCTTTTGGGGACTTACCCTCAGACCCCCACCTGCCCTACCTACCCACACCTGCCCCCCCCACCTGCCCCACCTGACCCCCAAGGGAGTTCATGCTTCTTCTCCTGCTCCCTGGTGTCTATTATTGTATTTCTTGAGGCAGAGTATATCTCTTGTGACAGACCCTGAGCCCTTCGAGGGTAAAGAACAGCTCTTACTCACCTCTGTGTCCCCCTTCACCTGCACATCCCTCGGCCATCCCTGACTGCAAGTGTTTGTTGAGTGAGTGCATGAGAAAGTGAACGGATGAACGACAGTCTCCAGGGCGCCTATCCAGGGTGACGGACCCTGCAGAGTTAGTCATCCCATCAGTGTGGCCCTTTCAACCAGGCTCTCCTCCCCCATCAGGCCTATCCCTTGCCCCCCTGCCAGGCTCCGCGGCCCCTCACTCTGCCAGCATCACGGTTCCGTCCTCTGTAACACAGTGGGCTCCCAGGACCCCTCCTGCCAAAAAAAGTCCCAGACAAGGATGCGCGCCTCTCGAGGGGAGATTCCGACGCCGGTTAAATAAAGGTTACTGGAACCGAGTGAGAAGCTATTATAATGTGACAGAATTCAATGCCACCTTCCAGCAGATGTCGCTTTGGAGGGATAGATTTGTCCCAGCTGGACTCCGGGGCGCATTCAGAAGCACTCAGAGCACCCACCTGCTGCTTCTGATGTGAGGAGCTCCAGGAAAAGGTAATTTCTACAAATCAACTTATTCAGCCCAAACGCATGGAGCCAACTTTCCAGCAGGAGGAATGAAAATCGTTGCTGGGGAAGTGGAGCATTGTGCCAAGCCAAGCAGTGGTGTAGACCACGTCCGGCTTCGAGACCCCTGGGGGAACGGTGCGCTCGGAGCACATCCAGAAGGCCAGAGCCGCAGACTCAGCTCCTTGGTCCCGGGAGAGGTTTTACAGATGAGAAAAATGAGAAAACTGAGGCCTGTGGAGGCAAAGGAGGGGCTGTCCAAGGTCACACGCCCCAAGGCAGTGGCCGACCTGGATCTGAATCCAGGCAGATCTGCCCCCCCCCCCCCCACTTCCTTTCCAGCTTCTCAGGAGATCAGGCAGGCTGGGAACCTGCTGAAGCTAAAGAACAAAACCAAACAAAAAACCACCAACATCCGGGACTGGTCCGCGGGATGCCAGCCATTCTGTTTAGGCAACGGCCTGAGGACCGAGGGAGCCCGGGATCTGGTGCCAGCTCAGCCCCACTCGCTCTGGTCACTGCTCTCTGGGTTTCAGCTTCTTTATCTGTCAACGAGAAGCTGAAGGAACTCTGGAGTCCTCTGGCTTCAAAAATCACTGTGAGCCTAAGTGAGGCTCTACTTCTCAGGATGCTGTGAGGGTCACAGACGCCCAGAAGAGACGCTCCTTGGAACAAACGTGTGACAGTAACCCTGGGCACAGCGTGATCGTCACTCACACATCTGCAGCAGGTGATGCTCAGGGTTACCCTGGGTGCACGTCTGAGCCGCTAGAAGTGAAGGGAACACCCGTGTGTCATCCCCAGACAGGTGGTTCCCAAACCAGGGGTGGACTACGGATCTTGGGGGCACAGGTGCGTGAGGTCAGGGGGTCTCCAAAGCCAGGTTCCTCTCACAGTCCCAGCAAGTGACACGGCATCTCAGATCCCCAGCTGCCTGTCCAAGGGGTGCTGGGGGTGCTGGGCTGTGGGTGAAGAGCTGGGGAGGAGAGAGGAGGAACGGAAGAGGGAGCACTTCTGGCCCCATACGTTGGTGAAAAACATGGAATCGGAAAGACCCGAGGCCAATGGCTGGCTCGTCACTTAGTATTTGCAGGATTCTGGTCAAGTCGCTGGCCGGTCCAAACCCTGGGTTGCTGTGAACACTGTCCGGATGGTGATGTTGGCAAGTTCCCAGCATGCAGCAGCCAGCAAGCAGCGGCAAACCCGCGCAGGGTTTCCCCTCCTTCAGGGAGGGGCTGTGGAGCCCGCCCTGTGGACCGGACCGTGGGGACCGGAGGACAAAGGGGCTTGTGCGCGGGGTGCTGCAGCAGGACGGATTCCCAGACCACCAAGCCCGAACAGGTTGCATCTGTCTCCTTGTCACGATGTTAGTGAGAACAGGAATTATTTGTAAGTAACAGCCGTTCCAGGGGAGAGTTCGGTCGGGGGTTCACTGTCCAATGGTGATGATAACGATTATCGTGACGATAAGTCGAAGGCAAGCGTTAGCGTCGATAGAACAATCTGGAAGAAATGTCAAGGTCAACGACGAGTAAATGACGGTCACATGTGGAGACGGGGGGGGGGTGACCATTATTTAGATGGGCGAGGGGGCGACGGGCACTGGCCACGTGGGGTCATGAAGGATATTGTTCTGTAGTTTTCTTTACGGCAACTTTTGGTATCAGGTTAATACTGGCCTCGTAGAACGTTTCCCTTTCTATTTCATCGGCACCATCTGTGCTCGTTGAGTAAAAATGGGCGCTCACACCAATGAGGGCCTTGCCCCCTCCCCCACCCTCCCCTTCTCTGCAGAATAAACACTCGCCCTTCTTCCTGTGATCCTGAACTTGGCTGCCCCCGCCCACAGCTGACATTCGGGGCTAAAGCCCACCCCCCCATGCAGACTGGACTCCTCCCTCCCCTATCCCTACAGTCCTCCCTCCCTAAGTGCAGAGGCTCTTCTACAGGATATCCTTCCCTCCCCTTTCCTGGGTCCCCTCTGTCCCCTCCTGCTCCCAGACCCCGCTCCTCCCTCACCCGTGTTATTGCCACAGCTTCCTGTTGGGTCTCTAGTGTTCCCACCTCCAGCCCCTCTTCGGGGACAGTTTTCTGAACCCTCCCCCCACCCCCCCCCACCCCCACTAGAGCAAATCACAGCTCTGCTCTTTTTCCTGCTCCTTCATTTCCTGAAAAGCAGGGATTCCCAGAGGATTCCCCTGGGGCACCCCTCACGTGGAGGGAGGGCTTCTGTGTCCCCAGGGTGTCAGGAGGCAGAGACTGAAGCCACCAGCCACCGGCATACTTGTTGTTCGAACTTCCCAATTGAATGATATTTCAAAACCATGCAACTTTATCCTCTAGGACTTATCCATGGTATGTTGAATACAAAATAACGGGCATTTTCCTAGATCTTGGAGTAAAGGCGACGCCCTCGGAAAACGCCCCTCCTCGCTCCACCGCTCACGGCTCGGCATTCCCGGGTGAGGCCAGGAGGCAGAACAGAGGACTGAGACATCTTCTAGGGTGTCCACTTCGCTCCAAGTTGAGGAAAAACAAAATGCCCTTTATTTCATACTACAACAATCGAGAAGGGGTGCCAGGCTCGGCCGGTCGAATGTCTGACTCTTGATCTCAGCTCAGGTCTTGATCTCAGGGTCGTGAGTTCAAGCCCCTCGTTGGGCTCCATGCTGGGCACATCACGAGGGGCGCCTGGGTGGCTCAGTTGGTTAAGCAGCCGACTTCGGCTCAGGTCATGATCTCGCGGTTCGTGGGTTTGAGCCCCGCATCATCGGGCTCTGTGCTGATGGCTCGGAGCCTGGGCCCTGCTTCAGAGTCTGTGTCTCCCTCTCTCTCACTGAGGCTCCCTAGGGTTGCATAAGCCCCGGGCTTCTCTGAGCGTGCCCCTGACTCCCTTCCCCATGTCCCCACCTGCCCCCGGCGCCCCCTTCCTCTCAGCCTCACCCTCAGATCTCAGACACCACAGAGGTACGCACAGCATATACACCACACACAGGCCCACACCCACCCACACCACTGCTCACACAGCCCCTACACCACTCACCATTTGTCACCATTCCCTAGGTAGAGCGTAAACATCCACACCGTCCCCCTGAGTTGGGGGAAGGCTACCAGCACTGATTGAGCACCTACTGTATGCCACACACATTAAGCCCTTCGCATGTGAGATCTCTTGTAAGCTTTTCATCAACCCTTCCCAGTTAGTTTTACAGATGAGGACACAGAGCAGAGCCCTCTCTGGAGATGCCTCCTAGCACACAATGCGGGTGGCTTGCAGGGGATGGGGCCTCTGTCTTCTACCTCTATCCTTGACCCAGCCCCATTTTTTTTTTTTTTTTTTTTTTGCTGAAGAGAGATTATCAAAGGAGCAGAACCTTCTAATTATTAGCTTGACAAATGGAATGAGTGGTGAATGAAGCAGAGATGATCTCACCGTGGGAGAGGGGGGCTTGGCCTCAGCTGGATGGAGAAGGAGGGGCAAAAGCTGCTTCCTGAGTTCTCTGGGTGGGAGCCCCCCCCCCCCCCCCGCTCTCAGTGCCACCCCAGGCCCTCCTGCAGAGAGGGGAGGAGGGAGGGAGGGACGAAGGGAGGGAGGCCTAAGACCAGGCTTAGTGTGAGTCCCAGTTCTCCCTCACCGGTTGGTTGACCCGGGCAGGTTCTTCCTTCTCTGATGGTCAGTTCCCTCATCTGAAAAAAGGGTTGGCAAGAGTCCCCTTCATTCATGGGTCACTGTGAGGAGATGAGGCTTACGGGACAACAGGCTATGTTCCTGGCACATACAACATGTGGCTGTTGTTGTCACTTTTCTCTATAGGGTCTGATACCCCGGACTTTCTAAGCTGGACTCTGGCCACGGGTCCCAGGTGGTAGCTGGGGTCTGAAGGCTGCTTCAAAATCACGTGTGAGGCTCTTAGAACCGCAGGTCTCTGAGCCCCACCGCAGGAGAGTCTGATTCCTTGTTCTGGGACGGGTTGGGGAGACTTGACTGTCGTCCTCCCCTCAGCAGGTTCAGGCTGGTCCCAGCCCCGGGGCTGCCTGAGGACCAGCTCTGGGAAGGCCTTGACTGGGGGCCTTCCCCTGCCTCTGGCCCTTCTCCAAAGCACTGGCCGGGCTGGAAGTTGGATGCCTGCCACAGCATGTCCGGCTCTGGCTGGGGCCCAGGCTTGGGCCTCTCTCCTCAGTCCCTTGCGTCTGGTGGTAGAGAGGGTGGGAGCTCTGGAGTCAGGCTGCCAGCGGTTCGAGCCCTGCCCCATCATTTACCAGCTTCTGAGGCAGCTTTGCTGCCCCTTGGCTGAAGCATCGGCTCTGACATCGGGTGGCCCCGGGGTTGATACTCGGCTCTGTCACTGACAAGCTCTGAGACCTTGGGGCAGTCGCTGAACCTCTCTGTGCTGGTGTTTGCTCATCGGTACCATGGGGATCATGACAGTCCCTCCCGGATTAGGTGGTTGTGTGGACTGAGTTAACACACACAAGCCACACCTGGCAGAGAGCCTGGCCTGAGCCAAGCACCCCAGCTCAGACAGGGAATCAGCTGGGTGGCCTCAGGCATGTCGCACAAGTGTCACGGGCCTCAGTTCCCTCATCTGCACGATAGTGAGGGCAATCCTCGCCTTTGGGAGCTGGTGTGAGGAGGGACAAGATAAGGTCTGTGATGCACTTGAACTCCCGGCTCCGCCAGTGAAGCTTCGAGGTGGGGCTGTGAGTTTCACCTCCTCCGCCCCTGCCCCTTCGAAGACTCTGCGTCTGCCTGCCACTCACATCTGGCCTCAAACACCCTGTCGTCTCCATGCCCTTCCTGGAGAGTCAAAAGAGAACCCCGTGAGCAAATGCCAGCAAAACCCCCTAGTGCGGGGCTGGGTGCCCGGAAGCGCCCAGAGATGGGAGCTGAGTATCGCCAGCTGGGAGTGTGGATCCACCCTTAGGAGGCTGTAGTGACAGGTGGGGGGCCCTCAGCTGCTGGTGCCAGCTCTGCCCCAACGGGGAGCACGGTCCAGGCGAGTCCTGTCCCCCTGCTGAGTTTCAGTTTCCCCATCTGTAAGATGGGGCTGGAGCTGGTAGGAAAGGTTGTCCAGCCTTGACTCTGTGGACACAACACTCAGCGAATCACCTCCAATCTGTCCCTTTCTTGACTTATCCTTCCCCTATCTCCCCACCCCTGCATTAGCCCAAACTGCGAATGCCATTTGGGTCCCCCAGCCCACAACGGGAATGAGCCTATCGTGTCCCCACGAGCATCCATGCAGGTTCCCAGGACAACCAGCTAGAGGTCCATCACTGTGGGGCCCCTCCCCACTCTCCAGTTAGTTTTATCTCAGCCTGGATTCAGTTCACTGCTTTGACTCACCATGGGTAGGGGCTCTAGAATGGCTCAGCAGAGGGGCAGAGATGGGAAAACCAGGCTCCACGGGGTCTAGCTGAAAGTGAAGGGGGCGGGGAAACCCGTGATGCTGTGCCCCATAGCCAGGCTCCATATTGGTGATGAGCGAGTCTTCACATAGGAGGGAAAAGAGGCTCAGAGAGGTTGGGTCATTTGCCCGAGATCACCCAGCTAGTAAGAGATAGAGGCAGGAGACAAACCCAACCACACTTTCTCTTCCTTGAAAGCCGTTCTGGGATTCGGCTACGGAAGGCTGACAATCTGCTCTTTGGAGGCTGGGCTCTACGATTTTCCTGCCTCCAGGGGACTGGCCACTGAGTGAGCCGCATGACTCCCCACAGCCAGAAAGCAAAGCCTACCCTAACAGGCCCACCTTCTCTTGATTCTTTGGGGCCGCTGAGTTGGGACAATTTCTCTAGATGGCAAATACAGCTCCAGACTGGGTCTCATGCAGAAGAACATCACTCTCAGGGCCAAGTCAGAGTCCCCGGGTCCGATCCTGTTAGGAGGTACTGTGGACTTCTCCACCACGGACTTACCCTCTCCTGGGGTGGGGGCTGGGGTGCAAGAGGGAGGGGCGCTCCTGTGTGGTCCTAGGAACACAGACCTAACTTGTCAGGGGTCCCAACATCGCCACTTGTAAGCTGGGTGGCCTTGGGCAAGTTGCAAAACTTCTCTGAGCCTCAGCTTCCTGTGATCGCCCCTTCCTTGCTGGCTTACTGTGAGGCTTGAGATACACGCACAATAAATGTCGATTATGTCTGCCTTAACATCTTCCAGTCCTCTGTAGTTGCTTTCGTGATCCTTATTACAACTGGGCCATTATATATTTTCGTGGGATTCTCTGTTTGTGGTCACCTTCCTCACCAGCAACCGGAAATTTCTGTGCTGGTGAGGCGAGTCAGTGAATAAACGAAGGAATGAGTGATGGAATGTTCCGCGAAGACTCTTCTTAACCTTATAACCCTCCCAAGGCCACCGCACCCCCCTTGGAGCCCTCCCCCTCTGCGCTCTGCCTACTTCTTGCTGAGGCACCTGAGATGACCCAGAGCCACTGTCTCCCCGTGCCTGGCCTGTCTGCTCCGGCCTGTGAATGCAGACATGTGTCCCGCACTCTGATGCAGCCCATGCCCCCGACCAGGGCAGAGCGGTGGCTCTGCTATTTTAAGGGAAGAATTCTGGGTTGGCCTCCACTGATTTATTTCATTCTTTGAGTCTGGTCCCCAGGCATGGGCCCTCATTATGACTTCCTTCTCCACCCCCACTAATGAGCGGACCGAGCAGAGAATCCCAGAGCTTGGCTGCCCAGGTCAGCTGCAGCTAAAAAGTACATGGCTGAGCTCTGGCAGGGGGTGGGGGGGAGGGGGGGATTTTTCTCACCCTGCAGTATAATTGTGGCTCAGTGCACCTTCCAAAGCACTAGAGACTCTGTGTGAACTGAGGCCTCCGCCATGCGGCTTGCATGCTAATTCTCCTGTTACATCTCTTCCTGCTGGGCCAACACGGGGCTGGGGTTTCCAGGAGGCTCTTGGGGGTGGACACAGGAAGAGCAGCTGGTCCCTCTCAGCGTCACACACGGTCCTGACCGTGGGAGGTTAGAGCGGGAAAATGCAACTCCCATACCGACTGGTCAACAGCCCCACTGACACCTGCTCTTAGGGCTGCAGGGCTGGCTTGGGGAGCCTTCACCCTGCCCTTGGGGAGTTCCGTCTGGGGGCTGGCGGATGAATCACCAATGGAGGCCCAGAGAGGGTGTGTGGTTCCACTGGGCCTTACAGTCCGACAGAGGATGGGTTAGAATAGAACCCAGGACTGCTGATGCTGGCCTGTCCGACCAGGACTTGCCATCCAAGTGCCCTGCCAGTGTTAGGGGTCAGGAGATGTTTCCTGGGGAAAGAGCTTCACTCATGATAAGAACTGTACCTGGAGGTGGAATCCAAAGGAAAGGATTTGGCCAACCCCGCCCCATCCAGGTCCAGGCACCCGCAGGCCGTTCCTTTTCCAGCTCCACCCAATGCTGTCCTCCAGAAATGCCCGGCCCCAGCGAGGAAACTTTCACCTGAAAGTAACAACAAACAAGCTAAGCGAACAGGAATTTGCGGGCTCAGCTGAGAACAGCAGGGGTAGGTCTACTCAGACCCAGGTTCTCCAACATTCTCTCCTCTCTGCCTCCTCCCCATGTCGTCTTCACCCCTGGCCTCCACCACCCTCCCTCCCTGGAACCAGAAGGAAAGGGCAGAAGTATCTGGGAGCTCCCTTGGAGGAGAGGGGAGGAGCCCTTTCCCAGAACCCTGGCAAACATCTGGCCTTTCATTGGCCTGAGCTGGGTCACTTGCCCTTTCCTGAGCCAATCAGGTACCGGCAGGATGGGCGGGGCCAGACTACGTAAGCCAACCAGGCCCCACCCCTGGAGCTGGGGGTGGGTCATTCCGGCCACATGGCTGAGAGAGGCACAGGGCAGTTCCCCTAAGGGCAGGGCTGCGGGCTTGGTGGGAGGAGGTGAGGGGGGGAGCAAGAGAGGGAGCAAAGCGCTGTGACAGAAGCCGCCTCTGGTGATGACGTTTCATCCAATCAATGAGAAGCCCGCCCTGAGGCTCCGGTCGCACCTCTCCTGTCCTGCCTGAAGTCCAAGCCTGCTGAGTTGCATGTCATCCCCACGTGCCACCATACTGGCTCATGACCCCATTCTTTTGCCCTGGCCGTGCCCTCCCACTAGGATTCTCAACCACCCCTACCTGCCCTTCATCCTTTAGATCACTGCTTCAGCTCCAACTATGAAATGGGTCACCCTGCTGGCGGCCCCACCACCGTAACTTGCCGTGCCGCGCCATTATGGTCAGGGTGTCTGTTATCTCCCTGGCCTGCCCCCAGTACGCACGGAGTTTGCCAGTTCCTTGAAGGTTTGGGCTTGTACAAGTCATAATTAAATTTTTTTTTTTTTTTTTAGTGTTTTATTTATTCTTGAGAGAGAGAGAGACAGAGCACAAGCCGGGGAGGGGCAGAGAGAGAGCGGGAGACACAGAATCCGAAGCAGGTTCCAGCAGCCATCAGCCAGAGCATCAGCCATCAGCGTGAGCCATCAGCACAGAGCCCGATGCGGGGCTCGAACTCACCAACCGTGAGACCATGACCTGAGCCGAAATCGGCCGCTTAACCGACAGAGCCACCCGGGCGCCCCGTGACAAGTCGTAATTAATCTTTCTATTCCCAGCCTCTAGATACTGCTTGGCTTCCACCAAGAAGTCAATGAATATTCGCTGAATTAATGAAAATGCATCTGCGTTGAAGACATGACTTCTGTGCAGTCGTTGGCATTTTAATAAAGGACAAAGCCTCAAGCCTTAGGAATGACGCTCCAAGGGTAGACCTTCAGGCACCAGCGAGCTGGGGACGGAAGTTTCCTCCACGGTTTAGTGCCTGGAAAAGGGACAGCCACTGGAAGTTTCCATTCATGGCTTTCCAGCGCGGAAACGGTCACGTGGTCTCTTATAAAATACAAAGGTGTCATGGAAACAGAGCCGACTTTCCGGTGGGCGGAAATTTCTCCAGTCCCGTCAGGTTTCCCTGCGCCCGTTCTGGTTGACAGAATGTTCCTTCCTTCCTCACCTCGTGGCAAAGCCCTGGCGGACCTTCCCTTTGTCCCAGCTCTTCAGCTCCATGGCTGCTGAGCCCTGTCTGTCCGTGCAGCTGTAGCATTCGGGGAAGACACTGAAGTTAGTTGGGAGTTTGGAGAAGCTTTGTTCTGCCGCGTCAAGCCCATGACCTGGGTGCTGCTCCCACCCATGCTGACCTGGGGCCCGTCCTGACCACTGGGCCCCTCCCTGGTCCTCTGGCTGAATCCCCCTGGTGCCCTGGCTCCGTGCAGGAACAACCTGCAAGCCTGTGGCCTCCAGGCCACCCTCCACTCTGCTCCGGGGCGATCTTCAGCCGCACAAAGCTGACTCTCCCCTCTGGAAACCCTTCTCACGGCCCACGACATCCTCAGGTCACGGTCTAAACTTCTTAGCCCTGCCTCAGCCACGCAGAGGCATAGACATTAGCCGGGCACCCTCTCCCCGCGGCCTGGACGCCTCCCCCTCCCCGTCAGTCCTGCACACTGATTCCTCAAGACCCAGCCCCAACATCCCCTTCTCTGTGAAGCCCTCCTGGCGGAGGCTACTTCTGTCTCTGCCCAGGGCCCCCTCCTTACCGATCCCCTGGTCTGTTCCCCCTCCACTACATGGTGAACATGTCCAGGTCAGAAGCCAAGTCTCATTTTTCACGTCCTCAGCATCTGGCAGCGGAAGAAATGTCGGTGTGTGTTTGTTGAGGGCATGAACGGATGAACGAACAAACGAGCGGAACTCACTGTTCAGATAACATCGGCAACAGTTGACTTCTACCCAGTCCTGGGCTCCACACATGGGGTGGCCTTGGTCACCCCGAACCTGCCGCCGGGCTGGAAAGATCCGATCTCGGCGCCACATTCTCACGACGCGAAGGTGCCAGAAACGGTGGGTACAGCTTCTCACCCGCACCCTCCACTCTGGTCCTCACCGTGACACCATGAGGGAGGCCGGGCATCAGCCTCTTTTTACAGATGAGGCAACGGAGGCCGGGAGAGGTTGGGCTGCTTGACCACACCCTGTGAAGGAAGGAGTTTCCTTGAGGAGGGAGCTCAGGCCCAGAGAGGGTCAAGACCTCACCCAAAAGCCACACAGCACTGTTTCTAATGGGAGCTTTACCCCCGTCTCATGCAGTGGGGGGCTGAGCCTCGCTCCCCACCCCCATGCCCCTGGTCAGGGTGTAGGGCAAGGGAGGCTGAGTTTATAGAAGTCAGATCATATCACCCCTTGGTTAAAGGTCCCCAGCGGCTGCTGAGGGGACGTGGCCTACAGTGCGGACTCAGGTTCATGACCTCCCCAGCCAGACCGATGCGGTACTGGGACAGCGGCAGCCTCACCGTGACCTGGAGGCCCTGGGAGGCAGGATGCCGATCCCCACGCCAGCTCCGGCTTCTTCACAGCATCTCTGGTCATCGACGACCCCTGCGGGGTACACGGTGGGGACCCCTTTTACGCGGGAGTGGCTCCTGGCGGGGAAAGGGCCGCACCCAGGGTGCACGGCTGGGAACAGCAGGCCCTCGATCCATCACCGGGAGGCAGAGCTGGTGACACACAGAGGAGGCCAAGGGGACAGCCTGGCAAGCATATGCGTGGAGGTTTGGCTTGGCGACAGGCTCTGCCGTCCTCCATGGTGAGAAATGGCGATGCTGGGGAGAGCTGCCTGGGCTAGGAACGGGATCCCCTCCACCCCCCTCTTTTTTTTTTTTTTTTTTTTTTGAGAGATGGAAATAAAAACTGAAATTCCTTCTAAGACCATTCTTGGCTGCTGGACTGTTTCTTCGAGTTGGGCACCTCGCTGAGACTGGACTTGCTGGACGCCCAGTTGTAGTCAGGTTATCCTGCTCTGCGGGGACGCAGATGCTGTCAGTCCTCAAAGGGCTGGTGTGGGCCAGGACAGGGGAATGAGGGAATTCTCCAGCACAGGGGAATGTAGGAAAAATACGCACGGCGTTAACAAAGAAGCGAAGAATAACGGCAAAGAACAGTGCTTACTTTGTGGGAGTTCACTCCGCACCAGAAATATTGTGGACGCCCCAGTAACAAAGGAGAAGGTGGTCTAAGAGCGGTAATCAAGTTAACATTTATTGAGAGTCCGGCTACCGGCTGGTCAGTGTGTGTCACCTCCCGCACCTCCCAGATGAGACTCAGAGAGGGGCAGCGGTTCGCCCGAGGTCACACAGCCAGGCAGGGCGGAACTGGGTGCAAACGCCACCTGCCTGGCTCTGCCTCCATGCTCTTTTCTCCCACCCCCTGGGCACCTGCGGCTTTGGGGAATGGTGTCGGGGGAGGGGGGTTCTCCCCCTAGAAGCCAGAAGCCCCTCCAAAGTCATGGCTCTGCACAGCTTCCCCAGCCAACTGGAGCCCAATGTGTAGAATTCATTTGTATATTAAGAGCCACCAGCGCAGAGGTGGGAGAAGAGAACAGGGGTGCAGGCTGAGGGGTGAAGGTCCAGCAGAGTCGGGTCCCCAAGAATCCCAGGAATGGAGCCACCCAAGGGTTGTGCAAAGCCGGGGCTGTTTCCCCCGGCTGGAAGCCCACGTCCCCCCCGACCCCTGACCGGCCACCACCTCTGCCCCCCACCTCCCTACCACCCCAGCCTTCATTCCAGAGCTTAACTCACCCTCCTGGATTCTCTCCACTCTTACTTCTGATTCTGCGTCCCTCCCCCCAATTCTGGAACCCCCCTACAAAGGTAAGATTCTCCTAGGAGGGCAAGAGAAGGGAAGAGGCAAAGTGGGCAGAGGGGACATTCATCCTAGGCATGGCTGTGGATACATGCACGATCATAAGCCTGGCCCCGACACAGCAGGTAATCAGTCAATGCCAAGATCAAGGATCAAGGAGGGCCAGCCCCAAGATGCTGTGATTCTGTGGATTTTGAAACGCAGAAGTTGGTATTCCTCAAGAGGCCAGGAATGGGCCCCTGCCTTTCCTGAGAATGCTGTCAGTCCTGGGCAATTCCAGGCAGTTGGTCACCTGACTAAGGACAGAGTTGGCCAGGAAATGGGTCTGTGCTTAGACAGATGGGAATTAGGAAGGAGCCTCCAGGACTGAGGTCTCCATCAGCCTCCCACTCATGCAGGTGACAGGGTCCAGGTGGGAGTTTACCTGAGTACCTTCCAAGGTCCAGTCAGGGCTGACAGACCCAGCAAAACCCGCACCTCTTCCTTGAGCGGAACAGCCAGAAGCAGGTGCACGTGGGCAGACCTAAAATAAATTCAAAGCAAAATAATTCTGCGTGCTCTACAATGACCCCATGGTCGATGTCCTCACTTATGCTGAAAATAAATACGTTTTACAGAGTCATAGCTTCTCAAGAGTTCATGACTTTTCTAGATTCATCGCTCTTAATGAATCTTCCACATGAATGAACAAGAAACACTGTCACGAAAAAGAAAAGAAAGAGGAAAAGGTGACCAGCCATTCTGACGGGTGTGAGGTGACATCTCATCGTGGTTTTGATTTGCATTTTCCTGATGTTGAGCGATGCTGAGCATCTTTTCATGTGTCTGTTGGCCAACAGACATCCAAGAGATCTAGACGTCCTCTTTGGAAAAGTGTCTCTTCAGGTCTTCTGTCCATTTTCTAATTGGATGGTTTATTTTGTATTATTGAGCCGTGTAAGGTCTTTATATATTTTGGATATTAACCCCTCATGGGGTATATCATTTGCAAATATTTCCTTCCATTCCGTAGACGGCTTTTTGTTTTTTTTTCACTAGGTGGTGGTTTGCCTCGCTGTGCAAAAGCTTTTTAGTTGGATGTGGTGCCGTTTGTTAATTTTTGCTTTTGTCGTCCTTGCCTGAGCAGACTGGTCCAAAAAAAAAAAAATGTCACTCAGAGCCACGTCAAAGAGCTTACTGCCAGTTTTCTTCTACAAGTTTTATGGTTTCAAGCTTGCACTTGAGTCTCGAATCCCTTTCGAGTTTGTTTTTGTGTAAGGTAAACAAGTGGTCCCAGTTTCATTCATTTGCATGTGGCTGTCCAGCGTTCCCAACACCATTTGTTGAAGGGACCGTCTTTTCCGCAGTGTATATTCTTGCCTCCTTTGCTGTAGATTAATCAATCACGTACACATGGGTTTCTTTCCAGGGTCTCTATTCTTTTCTATTGATCTGTGTGTCTGCTTTTGTGCCAGGACCATACTGTTTTGATCACTATAGCTTTGTGGTATGTTCCTCAATACATTAAAAATACAACATACTGCAAGATATTTATCTGAAGAAAATGAAAACACTCACTTGAAAAGATATAAGCATCCCTATGTTTATGGCAACATTATTTACAGTCGCCAAGATAAGGAAGCAACCCAAGTGTCCATCAATAGATGAATGGAGAAAGGAGATGTGATATGATACATATATCTGACATGTATGATATATAAATGATGTATGTGATATATGGATATAACTCAGCCAGAAAAAGAATGAAATCTTGCCATTTGCAACAACATGGATGGAACTAGAAGGGTATCATGGTAAGTGAAATAAGGCAGCCGAAGAAAGGCAAACTCTGTATGATCACCCTTTACATGTGGCATCTAGAAAACAAATGAGACAAGCAAATGGAACAGAAACAGACTCTCAGAGACAAAACAAACTGATGGTTGCCAGAGGGGATGGACGAAAGAGATGAAGGGGATTAAGAGGTACAATCTTCCAGTGATGAAATAAATAATTAACGGGGATATAACGTACAAGAGTAGGAAATATAATCAATCATATTGTAACAACTTTGTGCGGTGACAGATGGCAGCTAGACTTATTGTGGTCACCACTTTGTAATGTCTATAAAAATAGAATCACTGGGCCGCCTGGGTGGCTCAGTTGCTCAGGTGGCTGACTTCGGCTCAGGTCATGATCTCACCATCCATGAGTCCATGGGTTCGAGCCCCGTGTCGGGCTCTGTGTTGACGGTTCGGAGCCTGCTTTGGATTCTGTGTCTCCCTCTCTCTCTGCACCTCTCCCTCTCCCTCTCCCTCCCTCCCTCTCTCTCTCTCTCTCTCTCAAAAATAAACACTAAAAAAATAAAAAAAAAATAGAATCACTATGTTGCACACCAGAAACTAATACAGTATTATGTGTCAATTATTGTTCAATAAAAAACAAGGAAAACATAAAAGGCCCCTGCAGAGCCCCAGCTTGAAGGGACACCAGCTGCCTTTGATCCGTGCATCTTCTGTGCCCAGCCCTGTGCCAGGCACTCTGCGAGGATTATCTCACTGAGTCCTCACCATGACTTGGAGGGAGGTGCTGTCATGATTCCCATTTTGCAGATGAGGAAACTGAGGTCCAGGGAAAGGGAGGGGGCTTCCCATGCTTCCTATGGTCCCACAGCCAGGAAACAGTGGAGCAGGGCACAAGTCCCAGAAGTGTGACCATGGAGCACACATTCCTGCCCTGGGGGGTGGCCAGGAGGGAGCCCTGTCTCTCTGGGACCTTCACGTGCCAGGCTCTGGGCGGGCGTGGTGTGTATTTCAGGGCACATCACTGGGTCCTGGGACCGCGGTCATCGGGGGCCGGTGTCGTTATCCCCTTCCCTGGCTCAGAGCAGTGAGACAGCCAGCCCGGGGCACAGAGGAGTGTGCGTGGGGCAGACCGCTCGCCCCACACCCGGCTCGTCCCCGTGGAAGAGCAGTCCCTGGGGTGCGGCGTCCACCTGGCACCTGCACCTGTCTCCCTCGGGCCCCCCCTCCTCCCGGGCTCGCTGGGCCTCGCGCTGCCTGCTGACCCCGCCCCTGTCACGCAGAGTCACTGCCTGGTCCCAGACGGACCCGCTGGGGGCTGACGGGGAGGGGCCGGCACAGCCCTTCCGGGGAGCAGGGAGCCGCTGGCAGGGGCCTCCTGAGACGGCACACCCGGCGGGAGCGACTCCTCAGAGGGAGACCTGAGCTGTGATGTTGTCAGAGGCTGATGCCTTGGTGGGACGGAGGCCCCAGAGGGTATCCCTCGCTCTCTGCGGCGTGGGGTTTGGTCCGGCTCAACCCTGACTCATGGTGCGAGCTGGGACAGGCCCCGGCCCGTCTAGACCGCAGTATCTCTGCCTGCCAGGCTGTGGGGCCGGCTTCTGTGCAGGGGCTTCCTGAGCCCCAAGTCTCTGGGGGCCCCTGAGCCCTTGACAAGAGGTTCTGTCACATATGCACCATCCAGGGTGGCCTGGACCCTGCAAGGTCAAGGAGCCCAAGGCTCGGCCCCAGAGAGGCCTGCCTTCCGGCTGCCGGCACCCCAGCCCCGCAGGACTGCACCACCTCCCATCCCCCTTCACCGTCTCACACCTGACTCATCACCCAGTGCCCATGGGCCTCACCGCCTCTTCTCCCTGAAGCTTCAGAGGCTGCGACCTGTGCTTGAGCCCGAGTCTGGCCCGGCCTTTCCAGCTCCCGCACCCTGCCCGTGACTCCGGCCCTGGCTGTGACTCAGCTCTTTCTCCACTCTGCCGGGGACCCCAGGAGCACCACGCCCCAAGCACAGGGGTCGGAGGGAGACCCAGCGCTCTCCCCTCCGACGGCACACGAAGGAAGCGACCGCAGAGTCCGCCCTGGCAGGCCCGGCCACAGAGTCTCGGGACCGCGGCGATTTGCCGGGGATGCCCCAGCAACAAGCCGTGCCCGTGGCTCAGAGGACACACGCCTTGTCTCACTGATGACGCAAATCCTTGTGTGCACGGATGAAAAGCCTTTGTGCGCACAGGACGCGGGTGCCCCTGTGTGCTCTAGAAACACCCTCCCGTGAACACAGCGAGTGCCTGATCTCAGCTGTTCCCAGACCCAGCCTGGAAGGGCAGCCTTTGGACTCTGCGACGGACCCTCTTGCAAATACACCCACTGACACCCTCCACCCGCGCCCCACTCCAAGCCCCGGGGGTGTCTCGTGACACGGTCCTTGACGGAGATGTTCTTTGCGTATCCCCAAACCCCAACATAGCGACCGCGGACACCAGGGGACCCGCAGACCTCTGCTCCTCCCTCCCCTTAATCTCGTTTGCCCTTTTACACACCTCGTCCTCACACTACTGCCAGCCTCCCACAGTGCCAGAGGAGGGAAATAGACGGAGACTCTCAGGCTTAATCAGCTCCGGCGTGAGGGGTCCAGACGGGGCGTGTGGAGGGGGCACTGGGATGCGAATTACGAGCTCCCCTTGCTTCATCACCCTCCGATACTGTCCTATCTTTATTCATTCTGGCAAATTAAATTAGCACCGTCTTCCCAACCTTGCTCCGCGCGAAGGATGAAACAACGGTGGCAAGAGACAATAGGCCGGAATGGGGGCGTTTGATATGCTTCGGACCTTGACTCCCTGCGTCGGAAAGGCCCACCGTGCTGGAAAAAGCCAGGCAGAGCTCTTGAGGATGCAGTTTGGGGTACTTGGGGTTGGCCCTTGGCCTCTTTCATTTTTTCCCTTTACCCTCAGAAGAGGAGGGGAGTCAGCAGCTCTCCTCCATTTCTGCTTACGCAGCTGTAGGAGCCCCTGTGAGAGGTAGCCACGATTATTCCCATTTCACGGAGGTGGGTGTTGAGGCTTGGAGAGGTCAGGTGACTCACCATAGTCGTACGCAGGAAGGGGCATTGGAGCCGGGGGTGCCCGCCTCTCAGGTGGAGGCTCCCTGGGGTGGGGGCTGCGTCTCGCCCGCAGTGGGCGCCCGACAGAGGCCCGCTGGGGTTTGCAGGTTGCACCCGCCTCCAGCCCCCGTGGCTCAGAAGTCAGCAGGGAGAACCAAGTGACTCTGAGGCCTGGGCCTGGTGAGCAGAGGGGGGCAGGTCTCTCTCCTTCCATCAGGGCATCAAGTTCAAGGTGAAGACAGAGAAGATGTCCCTGCTCCATGCAGAGGACTCCTTAACACTCTCTGTGTCAAGGGCACTCTGGCTTAAGGCAGATGGGGGCCGGGCCGCTGGGCGTGGGAGAATTCACCTGTCACCTGGGGCCAACGTTTCGGGCTCTCATGAGCCAGATCAGGAGGTGGTGGAGAGAAAGGGGTGCGATGGAGAAGGGTAGGGGGAGAAATGTGTGAGCTCCAGCCTCTGATGATTAGGCTGCTGGCTCCTGCCCCTCTCCTGCTCTCTTTCTCTCCCTCTCTCTCTCTGTGTATTAATCTCTCCCTCTCTTTTGTTCCGTCTTGCAGTCTGTGTCCCTTTTTCCTTCTGTGCTTCCATACCCCATTTTCCCCTCGGCCTGGCTTGTATCTGTCCGTCTTCAGCTCCGTCTGGATGGGTGTGTTGGGGCAGCGGCAGGGGGGGGTGGGGCGGGGGGCGGTTATTCCTCTCTCTCTTTAAGCCTCTGCCAGGCTCTCATTTCCATCCCCTCTCCCAAAGGTTCCTTCTTCGTCTGCGTGTGTGGGTATGTTTGCGGGTGTATGTTCTTGTGTCTTTCCCTTTTTATGTATTTTTCTGCCTTTATCTCCCTTGGTGTGTCCCCTCCCCCCACCCCCTCACGAATCTCTTTCCTTTTTCTCTCTGTGCTGGTGGCCTCTGTCTCTCCCCACTCATCCCTCCTTGTACTCGCCCCCTTTCTCCAGCCCCCCACCCCATATTTGCTGCTCATATCCGCAGGGAAACCTGAAAACCTCTGAGGGCTCATGAGAAGGCCTCACGTTGCCGGGCAGAATCGGTCATGATCTGGGGCAGGCGGGTGGCAGATGGGTGGCTCTCTGCGGATACTCAGGGAAGGGACTGCTGCTGCTGAGACCCATCACGGGTCAGCACCGAGGGGCAGATTCGGAAGGCCTGGGCTCCTTCCTGCTGCCTCCCTCCTGCTCCTGCCTTTTCTGGGCCTCAGTTTCCCTCCTCCGTATGATGGGGCTGCTTGGACCAGATGATTGTTGTAACACTACTAACTGGGGTCAGCCAGTCCCTCCAGTGTTTGCTGGGCCTGCACCTCACCGAGCTCGCCCCCAGGGCACGGTTAACTGGCCCTTGCAGAGGAGGGCTGGCCCAGAGAGGCTAGAGGGTGCAGCAGGCTGACTCCGTAGGCCCCAAAGCCCCCAGCCCCTTCCCATCACATGTGGGACCCCTCAGTGGCCTGAATGATGTCATCCACCCTTGTGTTACCCTTTAGGTGGCTGAGCTGAGCCTTACTGATGTTAGGGGTAGGGGGAAGGTACAAGAGCAGGGGTGGGGAACCCACCAATGGGGGGGCCCTTAGGTCGGCATCCGCGGCACCCCATCCCCTACCCCACGGGGACTCCCCACCCCGTCCTGTAACATGAGTGCTGGCAGAGCTCACCTGCCTTCCTGTGGTCCTGTCACCTCTGGGCCTGGCAGTGCCCCTGCCCGGCCCCTCTTCCTCTTGGGGCTTCTGTCTCTCCCCGAACGCAGGACCCTCTCCCTCCCTGGTCTCTCTCTTCCTCCCCCTTTCCGGGCCTCTCCCATCATTCCGTCTCATCCTGGGTCTCCCACCGTCTTTCCCCGTCTCTATCTTCTTGCTGTTGATCCACTCTCCGTGTCCCTCGGAGTCTCTCTTGGAATCTTTCCGGTTCTCTGATGTCTTTGTGGGTGTGCATGTGTGTGCATGTGTGTCTTTCCCTCCCTCCCCTGCGTGCACACACACATGTGCACACACATGCACACATGCACCCCCACCCCCAGCCTCTGGTCCCTGTCCCAGCAGGCAGCAGGCAGGCCTGGGCCGGAGGAGGCGGAGGGCCTGGCGGGCAGGGGTGCAGGGGTGGTCCGGAGGAGGGGGCTCTTCTCTTTCCAAGCCAGGCCTGCCCACCCCCTCTCCTCACTTATGGGGCCTCCCTGTCTGCTTCCCAGACTGTTCCAGCACCTTCCCTGGAGAGGAACCCCAGGCCCCTGAGTCTAAAACTTCTTACTAGTGAAACGAGGTCAGGAGTGGTCCTCCCCTCCCGGGCTCTAGCGGGAGGACCAGAGCGTCACAGAGCGAGTGCTGCCTGGCCAGGAGCGGTGGCCACTGCAAAGGAAGGAGCTCAGTGCCCCGCACACTGTGGGTACGTAATTCGCAGCACGGTGAGCGAACGAATGTGTGGATGGATGTGTCCGTGGCCGCCCTCCATTCCAGTGTTGTGGGGACCCCTTAAAGTGCTATCATGCCTCCGTGATGATCTATAGTGGGGTCCAGGATTGGCTGCTCCTGACTACTTCCGGCCAGGACTCACAGACCGTGGGCAGAGGAGAAGGAGGAGGGGGAAGGAAGAATCCAATCAGCTTTGTCCAGGCGCCGCTGGAGGCCAGGAGGGAGACCCAGCCAGGCCACAGAGTTCCCCTGACAGGTAGATCCAGGCCCGGGGTCCTTAGAGCTCAGTCTGGCTTCTCTCCGAGGCTCCTGGCTTGGACACCACCACCTCCCCAGTCCCCCAGCTCCAGGACAGAGGCTGCACCCTCTGCAGGGCGCTCCCAGCCCCTCCTCCACCCGGCCCTGCTAGCCTTCTCTCCTCTGCCCCTGGCTGCACCTGCCTCTGAACCTGGCCAGCCCCCGCTGCACCCTGGTCCTTGGTTTCACCTGTCCTTCAGGACCCACCTCCTCCAGGAAGCCCCCACTCCTTGTCAATCTCCCCCAGCAGAGACCGTCAGAGAGAGTCAGGGGTAGGGTCCAGAGGCCAGCCCAGGGGCAAACGGAGCCTCCCGGACCAAGTTCACCAGGTTCAAGTGCAGGCTGTCCCCAGCCCAGCTGTGTGCTCTGCAGCAGGTTCCCCAGCAAAGCAGGGACCATGATATGCCCTCCCTGGGCTTCAGGAAGGTTCAGTGAGGTTTGACAATGCAACCCACCAGCACACAGTAGGCCCTCGACCTGGGTATGTCCGCCCACCCCAGCCCAGTCTGGATGAGGAAACAGAGGACGGAGCGAACTTTCCACGAGGGGAAAGAGCCTGTCTTCGGTGACCTTCTAGTGATGACCCTTGCCCAGACACTGGCTGGCTTCCAGCACCAGCTGGGCCTCCTGGGTACGGAGCCCGGGCAAAGCCTTACTGTTGTTTTGGAGCGCACAGTAGGAGCTCACGAAGGCCCACTGCTATTCCTACCTTAGAGTAATAACACATACCAACCATGTACTGAGCACCGGGCTAACTGGTTCACCAGCTTGCCCAGTCGTGTAACCTCTCCCAGCCTCAGTTTCCCCATGTGTACCTGGGGATCATGACCCTGCATGCGTGGCTGCTCTAAGCGGTGGACGAGGGCACGGTATGCCACACCAGGAGCTGGACCCACATCTCTGTTGGTTCCCTGGTGGGGCCCGGCCCTACCGGCCAAGCTCAAAGCAGGGCCTTCCCCCGACGCTGGGCCCCTCTGCCCTTGGCACTGAGACTTTGCTCCCTGCCTCGAGGGCCCGGGGACCTGACTCAGGCGCTGCCCCCTGGGCCCTGAGCAGGCGAGATCACCTGGCTCTGAAGCTCTGTCCAGAGCCTCCCGCAGCCCGAATCTGGCTCCAGGAATGACCGTGATGACAAGAGTCAAAGTCGTAAGGAAAGTGAGGGGTGACCCAGGCAGAGCAGTCACTCTGCTGGGCTCCGTGGTCGGTGCCTTTCTGACCCATCTCACTCAGTCCTCACCTTACACGTCTATTATTGTCCCCGTTTCAGAGCTGACGCAACGCAGGCTCAGAGACGTGTTTGCTGCCCAAAGTCACACAGCCTGGAGGTGCCTGAGCAGGGCCTGGGGAGGTGGCCCGTTCTCCTTCCCCACGCCGATGACTCATGGGCTCCTGGAGAACAGAACCCATAACCGCTCACCTCTGGTCAACAGCAATACGAGCAAGGCCACCGAGGGCTGGGACTGGGGGACGAGGGAGGGCGGTCTCCATACTCTGGACTCCAAGGAGTCAGGCTTCCCGGACTGGGCACGAGGAGACCCCATTCCGGCTCAGATTTGGCTGCCATTTCTCTGGGTGACTGAGCAGGTCGCCCTCCCTTTTCGGGCCTCACTTTCCCCATCTGTAAAATGGAAGCGTCAGCATCCAGGATATGCTCCTTGGTTTTCTAAGTTGAATATCCTGGTCTCTGCATCTGGTGCTGGCGGGTGATAGCCAGACGACCCCCCTTCCCCCTAAAGTCCAATCCTCTGGAACCTCTAGCCTCAGGACAATCGTGCCCGCCCTCTACCCTTGGCACCTTCTGCCCCATCCCCAGACAGTGTGTTGTGTCTTCCTAGGACGCTCAGTCTGGGCTAGCTCACCCTGGGGGTCTGCCCTGTACCAGAGGGGGCGCCTGAAACCATAGAATAAGCAGAGGCACTTAGTTTTTATTTATTTTTGGTCTCAGGTGGCAAGGGATATAAAACATATTTTTGGATTAGAATTGAGATAGAGAGATCGTGGAGTAGATTGCAAAAGCCACGTGACTTTTACGAGCAAACACCAGACTTCAAGGGTTGTCCTCCAGGAAAAGTTAAGACGCTTTGGAGGAAAAAAGATCTTTGGAAGCACGGGGCCGGGGCTCCCCCCACCCCACCCCATCCCGTCTCTACTCAGCACCTGCACAACCTTGGACAACTTGTGGCACCTCCCTGAGCATCAGTTTCTCCATCTGTTAAATGGGCAGAGGTGTTCTGGGCAGATTGGAACTGGGTCCCTGTTCTTTAGTGGGTAGTTAGGCATCATCCTGAGTACGTGTTGGTCTCAGTTAAATGCGTTGGAATAAAGGAGAAGGGAGTTTATTTCAGGAGGCAGGCGTCTGGGCAGAAAGACGGAAGTGATGATGGGGGACGCGGGGGTGTTTATCAAGCTCTTTCCCTCCCCTGCCTCCGGGACAGGGTTCTGATTTCCTGGGCAGAGGGGTGAGGACTGGAGCCCGTTTGTGTCATGAGAGGCTGCATGAGGCCCCAAACCCAAGCCCTGCTGTGTGGGGGCCCAGGTCACATCCAGTGTGGGGACGGGTCCTTCTCTCCAGAGCGAGCCACCGACCCAGCACCACCCGGGGCCTTCTGGGGTCACTGCCTATCCGACAGGGAGAGACCCCAGCCCTCAGCAGGGCGCAGGCTCCCGGGGACCCCGGCATCGGTGGCAGGGGTGACGGGCCCCACTGATGGCCCGGAGGGGTCGGCAGTCCACGAAGAGGGCAGCGTGGACGGCTGAGGGTGGACGGAGGCCTGAGCATGAGTCTCCCAACCCTGTTCGCTCACAGATAATCGGGGGGAGACCCGAGCAGGGAGCGAGGTTCTGTGCTCCTCAGGTGGGAGAGGGACTGTCGTCTGACATTAACCAGGCCCGTTTATGTCTTGCTCTGAGCCATTCTGATTGCGGGAGAATAATCTCCCCTCCCAGAGCAGCAGCTCCGAGGGACGGGGTGTGCTGAGAGACGCTGACAGGTGTTTCCAGGAAAAGGACTGCCTTGTGAAATCTGCTTGCGTGACTGCGTTAGTTCCTTCTGTTTTACTTTTTGCTTTTCCTTCATAACAACCTCAAACATCTCAGGGGCTGATAGCAGCACACGCTGCTCTTTCTCAGGCTCGGGTCTCGGCTGCCTGGTAGGGCGGAGCTGCTCCCGGTTTTGCGTGCGCCACAGGGCTGCCCCGGGGGGGGGGGGAGCATCTCTCAGGGGCACCGTCTTGTCTGGTTGTCTTGTCTCGCGTTCTTCTCAAGGCCCACGGGCCGGGATGCAAGAACAGCGGGCACATGAGCCAGGGACGTCTCTTAAGGCCTCAGCTCAGAATAGGCAACTGTCACCCCTCCCCATGCTCCTTTGGCCAACACGAGTCCCACAGTCGCATCCGACATCACAAGGTCAGGGGAGGGCAGGCTTTGTCCACTGCAGCATCCTCTGGGGAGTTGGGTGGCGGAGGGCAGAGCGCAGGGTGAGGAGCTGGGAGCAAGTCCCACCTGCTCTCTCGGGCTCCTCCTGAAGCATCACAGAGCACCCAGGCCCTGCGTGTCTCCAGTGCGTCCCCAAGGCCCCGGCTCCTCGTCCTTTATCCCTGGTAGTATGGCAACTGCCTTGAGCCCCATCCCGTGTGCTGTGGGACATCCTAAGTGCCAGCACGTCCCTGGGGCCGAGGGTCCCTCTGGCTTCCTGGTTTCGCTCCGTGTACCCCTCTCCCCCTGGCCGTTGCCTCTACACCCCACCCTACATGAAGCTTAGGGCCCCGGCTCGAATGTTCCAAATCCTCTCTCCTGCCTGGCTAAGCAAAGAGCATCTATTTTGAGTTTCCATCCTTCAGTAATTACCACACACTATTGAAAGTTGATTATTGTTGTTGTCGTTGTTGTTGTTTTGCCTCAAACACAACGAAAATTCTTGCCCCCAGCCGTAAGCCAAGGAGAAACTCTGTGAAGCTTCATCTCCGGCCAGCGGTCCTGCTGGAGCAGGTGTCCACGCCCTTGGGACTGGGTCTTTCCATCCTGCGGTGCGCGTTCCCACAGGAAGTTGCGCTTGGCCCGGAGAGCCTCTGGGACTAACGCCTGTCACCTGCCAGTGGGCGGGGCCGGAGGAGCCCCACGGGATCCAGGGTGCTAGTGACGGATCGGTGATGGGGGGCTGCGTGTGCCTCGGGCACTGAAGGAGCCCGGCCAGTGTTAGTTCTCACCCCACCTTAGGGTGACCCACTATGACTGTCCAAGCCAGGACATTTGAGAGTGCAAGGGGACACTGTTCTTAATTACAGAATAAACAGACTGCTTCGGGCTACATGGGACTCGTGGCTGCTTTACCCCTCCCTGGACCTGATCGCACACTCTGGTTCCCCCAGCCCTGCCCTCCCACCTCCGAGGCCCCGTGCCCACCCCCAGAGCGCATGGCCGCCTCCCAGCCCCGGGGTGAGGCCCTGGGCTGGGCGGGGGTTGTGCAAGCCAGTCGGGACTCAGACTCTGACACGGCCTCCAGCCTTGTGTTATGCCTCAAAGGTCAGTCTGCACTCGGGGCTGGACCACCGGTGTGTATCCGCTGGTCTCCAGCTTTCCACCGCGCTGCCCTGAGCTGACCCTGAAAGCTGTCTTCCTGGTCCTTGCCAATGGTTCAAGAAAGACCCCTGGGAGAAGGCTGCGTCCCGAAGGGCCCCTTCTGCAGAGCCTCCCCCGGTACACAGAAGCCGACTCCCCCAGACCTCCGTGGACAGGCGACCTGACTTCCCCAGATACGCTGGGGTGAGAGTGGGCGACGTGACCTTGGTCAGATTCTGGCTCTGCCGCTGTGTGACCGAGGGTGGATCACCCCACCTCCCTGAGCCTCGGTTCCCTCAGCCGCAGAGTGAGAACAATTACACCTTCTCCCAGGACCGTTAGGAGAACTCGTGGGTCCCTTGAAATCATAGAATCTCATTTCTGCCCCCATAAGGCCCATCACACCAGTCTCTAAGCAAACACACACACACACACGCACACACACACACACACACACACACACACACACACTGGGTGCGTATGAGGTACGCCTCGAATGCATCTAGAATACATTCCCCTTCCCTCTGGTTCCTAAATCCTCTCAGTCCTTTGGGGGCCCAGCTCAGATCCCCCTCTCCAGGACGTCTCCCCAAGACTCCTCTGGAACATCCCACCCCCAGCTCACCCTGGAGTAGGTGACCCCATCCCATAGTGCACTCCCAAGGCTGAGGATGGGCCTCCTTGGCCCATGCATCCCCTTCCCCATCGATTTATGTATATATATATATATATATATATATATATATATATATATATAAAATTTATCCAATTAGGCAAGAAATGTGCACTAGGTCCCTACAATGTGCCAGCACTGTGCTGGCTTTGGGGATCCAACCTGAATGAGATTTGATTCCCGCCTTCAGAGCTCTTGGTATAGAAGCAGAGATGTCTGCTCACTGAACAAAGAACAATCCAGAAGGGTCTTCTGGTGGTGGATCCTGGGCTATAACAGAAAAAGGACCCCACGGCGCTGAGAGGCCTCAGCTCACTTGCACGGGTTCCAGCAACTTCCAGGCTGGAGTCATAGGGAGTTGGCAGAGTCAGGGCCACTTCCTTCCCGAGCCTGGAGCGCTAATCATGGCTCACCTGCCACTCTGGGGAATGATTACCCGTCAAGGTTCCTTCGAGGCCTTGGCCTCCCGGAGGCCCCTCCCCCCAACCCACCCACGGAAAGCCCTGATGGCCGCTGAAAAGCTGCTCCCCTGGGGGTGAGGGGAGAGAGATCACTTTCCTCCCCCCGCTTCCTTGTTCGATCTAGCAGGTGGGTACAGTGACATCCAGTCCTGCCAAACCTAATAATGGAACTGTCACGGTCAGACTGGCCCTGAGGTGAGCAGCGAGGGTTCCAGGAAATTGTGGAGATTGTCTGCAACGTGGGCCATCTCAAATTAGATTGGCTCAGCGAGCAATTTCAACCTCTGCAAATTGCATTTTGAGCTCGTCTTCTCCCCGCCGACCCTTCGCAGGGCCTGTCACTTTGCTTCTCTTAGACTCCAACTCCTAAAGCTCTCTCCGAGACCATCACCGTTAGAGACAGCCGGACCCGGGCTTGAATCCCAGCAACTGGGCACTAAGTGACCAGTGTGCAAATGGCAGCAGGTTACCTCATGGTGCTGTGGGCAAACGGGGATAATAACTGTTTTAATTGGGTCCGTTTCTGTTATAAGAAGATATTCAAATTGGCTTAAGCCAGAAAAGGGAATTTATAGGCTTCTGTAGCCGAGAAGTTCAAGGGAATTCAGGTATGGCTGGATCTAGGTGCTCAGATCTGCTTTCCTTTGAGCGAGCTTCCCCTCCAAGCAGCCCTTCTCCCGGAGGCCCCCGGCAGCTTCAGTAGGAAAGAGCACTTCGCTTGCTCAGTTTTCCAACACAGTCCCAGGATGAAGTCTCACTGGCCATGCCTGAGTCATGTGCCCATTCCTGAACTAGTTATACAGGAGATATACAGTATGTATACAGATATACAGAACTAGTTATACTAGGTATACAGTAGGGGCTCAATAATTGTTTACTGACAGAGGGAAGGGTGAGGGGGAGTGGGGAAGCTCTGGCACTTGTTCAGAAGGCAGAGAATCAGGGTTTGTCCTGGGCAGCGGCCATGGGGAAGGGGGGGACTCCCCTAAGCCACATCCAGCAGGAAACGCGTGGCCATCCCAGCCACTCCCTCCCTCTGAGCGCTCCAGATTCTGCTCCAGGAAACTGAGAACTGTCCAGGCAGCTCCACCTCGCTCGGCCTTGAATTCTCAGTCACCCACCTGCCATCCTTCAGTAAGGTGTCAGCCTCGAACCTGGGCTAGAATTCCTTTATGCATCGGGAAGGGGAAAAGACATCCATTCCCTGCAGAGAAGGGAGGTCTGGCAAGGACAGCATCTCTTTCTGGGCCCTTGCAGGAGCCCAGGGGAGGGGAAGAGAGAGAGAGGGAGACAGAGAAACCCAAGTGGGCGTCCTGCTGTCAGCTCAGAGCCTGACGCAGGGCTCGAACCCACAAACCGGGAGATTGTGATGTGAGCCGAAACCATGAGTCGGATGCCTAACCGACTGAGCCACCCAGGTGCCCCTTCGTTGTATCTTTTTGAGGGACAAAATGCAACCCATAGCCCCTCTCCGTTGGGTTTGAGATAATTAGTGAGGTAATGACCATGGGAGCACAGCCCAACCGGGGCCATCCCTGGGATGTGGAGCCTGGACTGGCCACCATGCCAGGGTCCCTCCCAGGCCCTTGACTTGGTGCCTTTTGCTTTCCCGGCTCCAGAAGCCTCCCGGGCAGGGAGCCCCGGTCACTCAGAAAGATTAACACCCCTCGGGTAGGAGACGTGGTGAATGGGCCATGTCTCCTGGTTTGTTTGCTGTGACTTTTAATGCAGGCTCCAAGCCCAGCCACTCGGTCACTGTCGTCGGAAACCCCACCCGGAGCTACCCCCCCCCCCCCAATCCTTCCCACTAATGAGGCTCTTCTTAGGAACTCCAGACCTTTCTCCAGACTCGTTTCTCTTCCCCTCCCTGTCACGTCCAGGAGAACGGTGGTGTTCAAGGTGTCTGTCACCCAGAGGAAATGCTAAGTCTTGCTGAAGTGACATTCTCCAACAGGCTGCCTTTCTGGTTTGGCCCTTTCTGGGCTCCGGAATCTTGACTATAGTCACTATGAGGCACCTCCCCCATCCCTACGGACGTGAGTGGCACTGCCTATAGCGGCTTTTTGACTTCTAGATTTGAGAAATGGCTCGAGGAATCCTCGAGAACGATGAAATCAAGTCAGTCTATGGGAAGAAAACTATAGACAGTTCGCCATGCAGGTGATTTAATGCAACCCACTTTGAATAATACTCATTGGAGTTGGTGCCTGAGACAGGATGCGTCAAATATCCCTGTTTTCCTTCCCCAGCAGCCCCTATAGTCAGGCTGTCACCATGTGACTAGTTCTGGCCCGTGAACCAAGAGCTGACGGCTCATTATTTTTTTTTTTAATTTTTAATGTTTACTTATTTTTGAGAGAGAGAGGGAGAGAGACAGAGCACAAGCAAGAGAGGGGCAGAGAGAGAAAGAGAGGGAAACACAGAATCCGAAGCAGGCTCCAGGCCCTGAGCTGTCAGCACAGAGCCCGACACGGGGCTCGAACTCACGACCCGCGAGATCATGACCTGAGCCACCCAGGCGCCCCTACCTGGCTCATTTCTGGCTCAAAGCAGTTAAACATGAGTGTGATGCCTCCAGGCCTCCTGTGCTCTGCAGTGGTTACTACAGGGACCACATGTCCTGGGTGGGAGAGACAGACCTTGCCTACCTCATCCACTTCGGGCCCCAGCACATACGAAAGTAAGGGGCACATAGCAGGTATCCGATAAATGCACCATGCATGAACAGATGAATGAATGAAGTGTCTACATACATTTCCAATGTTTCTTCACTAAGCAGATGGGAAAAAACAAAACAAAACAAAACAAAACAAAACAAAACAAAACAAACCCTCAAAAACCCTTCATCCAAGTGTGACGTGAAAAGTTTTCTGTCTTCTTCTGTCTTGCCCGGTTCAAGTTCCATAAACCCTTTCCTGGGGAGTCCCAGCTCCCACTCTGCGTCCTTGACCTTGCTTAAATGGCCCTAGTCACACTGTCAGAGAAGCCTTCTCACATGGGCTTTTCCAAAAGCAAAGATGTTATTTCCAGGGAGGTCGTCATTTATCAACATCTATATTTTTTTGTGGATCATCATTTTGGTGTCAAGTCTACGAACACATTGCCTAGCCTCAGATCGTGACGATTTTTGTCCCATATTTTCTTCTAGGAGCTTTCTATTTTTATGGGTTTCATTTACGTATATGATCCATTTTGATCCATTTTATGTCTGAAGATGGGTTGAGGCTAATTTTTTTTTTTTTTTTTTGCCTCGGGGTGGGTAATTGCTATTGCTTTGCTTGTCGAATAGGCAATTCTTCCTCCACTGAATTGCTTTTGCGCTTTTGTCAGAAATCAATTGAGCATATCTGTGTGGGTCTATTTCTGGGTTCTCTCTTCTGTTCCATTGATCTATGAGTCTGTCCTTCCACCAACACCTCAGTGCCTTGATTAATGCAGCCGCAGCATAAGACGTAATGTGAGGTACAGCGATTCTTCCCATTTTCTTTGTCAAGGTATGTTCACTGGTCTAGGGTCGGTGTTTTCCCCTAGAAATATCACAATAAGCTTCTCTATGTTTACAAAAGCTCCCGGTGGGATTTTGATAAGGATCGTGGGAAACCTACAAAGCAGTTTGGTGAGAACTGACGTCTTTACTCACGCCGAGTATTCAAATCTATGAACATGGTTTGTCTCTCCATTTATGCAGGTCTCTTAAAATTTCCCGTGTGGCTAATTTCTAAAATTTACAGCCTGCAGATTCCGTACATGCTTTGTTAGGGGTATGGCTCGGGGTTTGGCTTTCTGTGATACAACGGAACTGTGTTTTTAATTCTGGTTTCTGCGTGTTCTGGTAGCTCGTGGAAACAGCTGCATGCTTTTTCTTCCTTTTTCAGTTGACTTGTTGCTATAAATTCCAGTACCACGTTGAATAAGAGAGATGAGAATAGGCATCTTAGCCCCTGTTCCTAATCTTGGACAGAAGGCATTCAGTGTTTCGCCGCTAAGTAAGTTAACTACAGGCTCAGTATAGATGTCCCTTACTTTCTTGAAGAGACTGTGACGTGTTGCCATTAATTCTTGCCACAACGGGTAGAAGTCTCCGGTGAAGCCACGGGGGCCTGAAAGGGTTTCTTTGTCGGGAGTGTTTAGCATTATAAATTTAACTTGTTTGATGGCTGTAGGGTTGTTCAGACCACTTATTTCATCTTGGTTTTTAGCTCTACCAGTTTGGGGTTTGGGGGAATCGGTCCAATTCTTCTAATTTGACTGGGAGGTTGTCCATCTGGTGGCTTCATGGCTCCCACTGGTCTCTGCCGGGGCTGACGGAAGGCACTCAGGGGTTCCTGCAGGCTGGGCTGCTAGGGGGCTCTTGGTGGGGGAGGGATGTGGTGGGATTTCCACACCACCTGTCCACCTGCTGTCTCCGGGCTGGGGACGGCGGTGTCGGACCCTCAGAGGCGGGGAGGACTGACGTGAGATTTGGATTCACTGGGGTGTGAAGAGTCTCTGTAGAGCTGTGGTGTAGAGAGGTTGTTGCAATGGCACTCCCGAGTGAGCGCCCATCCGCTTGTCCTCCCTCTCCCGACAGATGACAACCACTGGCTTCTGAATGGCTCGAAGGGCTTGGCTCTTCTAACCCTCACATCCCGTCCCCAGATGCGCCTTCCAAACACTCCTTCTGAACTACATGCTTGACCCTCATATTCCTCCTGTGGAAGAGCAGTGCAGTGGCTGACATCTCAGGCTCCAGAGCCCATGTGCCCAGGCTCAAATCCCAACCCCACCACTCAATGGCTGTGTGGCCTTTGGTAATTTACCTCACCTCTCGCTGCCTCAGTTTCCACAGCTGCGAATGGAGAGGATAGTGACCCCTACCTCCCGGGCTTCTCATTGGATGGGTTCACGTAGGTCAGGTGCTTAGGGCTGTGCCTGGAGCATAGCAGGTGTTCCACAAACATTAGGGAGAATCAATGCCCTACTGGCATCAGGAACATGTCGGAATCTGGCTTGGCTTTCGTGGTTCGTCATCATCCAGCCCCGCAGACTCTCTACCGTCATTCCTGTTTCTTCATGAATTCCACGTGACCCTGCGGCGGCCCTCTAGTTCCTGAAACACCTGGTCTCACCGTCACCTTGGACTTGACCGGTTTCTCCTGGCTCCCCTTGAAGATTCAGCCCTCCCCAGCTCTACCCTCGCCCTTCACACGACTTACGCGCCCCTATTCTGTGTTCCCGGAGCCCTTATTCACAGCCCTGTCATGGCGGTAAAATTCACATGGTCAGTGTTATTTATTGAACATCTACTCCATCCTGGTCTCTATGCTCGGCTGGACTGGCAGCGGAGAAGACACATGTCGTGGTTCCTGCCTCTGAGGAGTGTATGTTCTAGAAACAGAGACCTGACGTCAGCTCCTTTGTCTGTGCCGTCCGAAGCTCTCAGCCCTTGTATTAATAATGCTTGTGCTTTAAGGGGTGGGACAGAAACATCTCCTGCCTTGAATCTGAACCAACCAGAGGATCCAGGGCATGGCCGGTGGAGAAGCAGTGTCCCCTTTATCACTGACAAAGCTGCGGGGCTTGTGGACTTTTACCGTGGACCGTAGGGTTAGACAGGGCTGACCTTACCATCCGAGGCAGCGCTGGACCCGTGGGGCAGGCTTCCCCGGTTTTGGGGTGTGGGTGTATAAGCCTCTGGTAGTGGGAAAGCAGATCGGGTGGGGAGCTCCCCTCCAGCGGCCAGACTCCCAAAGAGAGAGCGAGACGGATGATTTTTTCCTGCTCCTCCTCAAACTCGCTCAGCTCTGTGGGTGGGGAGGCCGAGGTATCCGGGGGACACTCGGGGGACACTCGGGGTGGGAGGAAGCTTCCCCGACACCGAATAATGAAATCACAGCATGACCACTCGCTAGGCATGGCTGTCACCATCCCACAGAGGAGGAAACGGGGAGCCGGGGGCATCACGTTAACTCGCTCGTCCAAACAAACCCCTGGGAAGTACAAGTCAGGAAATGAACCCAGCTATGACCTACAGCTGTCCCCACAGGGACCACGCCCGGCTCTCTACTCTGCCGGCCTATGCTCTCCCTCTGACATCAGAAAGTGCTCCTTCCCTTTTGAATTCCAGCCTGCCTTCTGGAAGATTCTCCCAGCGGGCCTTGTTTTGCCCTCTGGAGCAGCACAGTGAGCTTCATCTCCTCAGTAACTGCAAAATAAATTCAATAAAGTCCACTAAAGTGTGTAATCTCACAGCCAGGGTGGACAATTTCTGTGCTTCAGATTTGTTTGGTTTTTTTTTTTCATAATTACGAGCGCCATGGAAATTGCAGGGATTAGAGACTCGGCTGGAGACAAGGATGGGTTGTGTCACCAAGAAAACACAGAGGAGCCGAAACCCAGGGCAGGATAAGGTGGGCTGGGATTTGCATGAAATTAGGCGGCAGGTCTGCGCCCAGTAACTCCACGGTGGGGGGGGGGGGGGCGGGCAGACGGTGACCTTCTCTGGCCTGTTGAGGAATTGGGCAAGGTGATGGGGGAGGTTTGAGAGCAGCGGTTTAAAAACATGATTTGTGAAATGCCTGAAAGGCACATTGGAGATCTTGGCCAACCCCATTTTCCAGGTGGGACGACATTCCTGCCCTACCATCCCCCCTCCCCCGCCCCCACCAGGGGGAAGGGCCTTACCCCCCCCCCCCCCCCCAGCTCGCAGCCCCTCAACCTGGTGATACAAGCGGGCCCCTGGTGTTTTCCTGATTATTTAGACGGGGAAATAGGCTCCAGCTCCAGCCGTAAACGCCCAAGCAGGTCTGCCGCGGCCTGTGAGGTCTGGACAGCAGCCGCACAAATTTCCTCCAGCCTGTGTCCTCAAGGTCCCGTATCCCAGACGTGAGGGGTTTGTCTGAAGCCCCTTGGCTCGGAGTTCTGAGATCCAGAAAGACCCCCCCCCCCCCCACCCAGGGCGGTGGGGTATGTGTTCTCCGTGGTGACTGCAGACGGCTCCGGGGTCACCAGTGCTCACAGCGGGGGAGACAGTCAGCTAGCCCTGTGCCAAGGGGATGCGGGCGACGTGGGCACAAGCCGGGAGGAGGGGGGGATAATCCCAGTCCAGATCCCCTCTCCTACCACCTGCCTTGCCAACCCCACCCCGCGATGGGGGAAGACACTGGTGTTGGGCTTCATCGGGGTCTGAGACGCCCAGTGGGCACAGTCACTGGCAGCGCGATCGCGCCCCTCCTCCACAGCCTCCTCCTCCACTTCCTGTCGCTGCCGGTGAAGCAGCCCGAGTGGAGGAGGGGCCCAGTCCGGGCAGGAAGAGGGGCCCTCAAGTCAAGGTGCAGAGAGCAGAGGGCACTGATGAGAGAGTGGTTGCTCTGGTGGACGGGGCAAAACACCGTGGCACCATCAACGAGATGTCACCATGATGGCCTTGTCGTGGAGAAGACTCGGTGGCCTTTGAGGCTTTGGGCACCTTCAGGCGGGTGGCTAAAAACTCCACAGAGCCGCCAACCCCAATACACGGAGAGGAAGTGCTCAGAGCCATGACCTTGGCAGGGTCGGCAGGTGCCCCTTCGCTCCTTCTCTCTGGGCTGTTCGCTGCAGGTGGTCCGGGGGGGGGGTCCTCCAGGGCGAGGTGACCCTGCGAGGGTGCCTCCCCGTGCTGGGGGCCGGGTGCCCTCCTGACGCCACCCTGCCTCCTCTGCTCTCCATTCGCAGGCCAGGCTCTGGCCCCGCAGAGGTTAATGGAGGCCTGGAGGGAGCATGCGGGAGGGGAGATCACCGGGTCGCTTTCCTTCTCTTCCTTCTGCTGCCTCGCGCTGTCCTCCCCCAGACATCAGGCCGGGGCTCGGGGCTCATGATTTCAAAGTCCTGTTCACTTTTCTAGGTCAGATTTTCATTGCTTTTGGCCAGAGGCCGCGTCAACATTTACCGAGCACAGCGTGGGCCCCACGCGGCCTCTGGAGCAAGTCACGGGGTCCGAATGGAGCTCGTGGGTCCGAGTCGGTGGTGCCGTCGGACGTGACTTTCACCCGAGCTCTTCTGGCGCCGGGATCCCCGGTGCAGACGCGTCCGCGGGAGGCGGTTGCACGTGACCGCTCGTTCCCAGGGGTGCTCGCGGTGGAACCCCGAGATCCCTGCCCAGGAGCCATGGTGGCTCCAGGCCCCCTCACGGCGGGTGGCGCCAGGACAGCGCCGCGGGGGCGGGGGGCTCGGGGCCATTGCCTGCTGCCGGTGGGCCGGGATCCACGCCTCTCCTGCCTCAGTTTCCCCATGCACACCATGGGCGAGTAACAACACCCCGGTGGATCTTGTGACGGTCGGGTGGGGTGAGGCAGGTGAAGTCCGTGTGCCTGGCACAAGCTTTCGGGGACCTTAAACGGAGGGGTTCCAGAACTTTCCATCAGACCCAAGTCTCCTGGTAATGGACGGTGTGGAGGCAAAAAGCGGTGGTTAACTTTGTCTCTCTCCAGACCGCACACCTGGAGCCGGGTGCGATCCGGGAGCGATAATGGAAGCAGGAGGCGCCGGTCGGGCTCTGAGGGTTCGGGCAGGTGCTGGGGGTGCGGCTCCCGCGGCTGGATCCGGTCCTGGCGTGGACGGAGAGGGGCTGTGGACGAGCAGGTGAATCACTGCGGGGGTCAGCTGAGTTCCAGACCCACGGAGGGCTTCTGGATTTCGTTCTGCTGCTGCAGGACTGAAGGTCCGGGCCTGGGGGCTCGAAGCCCAGCCCCCCAGTCCCTCCTGCGGAGCGGGCGTGAGAGTTGGCGGGGCCTCTCCACCCAGGCCCCGCCCCCACCCCAGGGGCTGTACCAGTCTGTGCCCTCGGGCCTGAGGGTCGGGGTCCAGGGGGAAGGTCAGGGTGATGGGGTTGAAACCAAGGGCAGGGACCGGACAGTGTCAGGGTGGTGGCAGTTTGGGCCCAGAGCTGCTGGGTGGCTGGCGAGGGGCAGCGGGAGGTGGGGGGGGGAGGGGGTGGGGGGGTGGAGGTCAGCCCAGGCCGGCAGCTATGGGGAGGGTCCGGGGGTGAGGTGGGCGGGGAGGCGACAGACTCAGACAAGGTGCTCTCTCAGACCTTGGAGAGCATCAGACTCACTCGGGGAGGAGGTTAAATACAGATCCCCTGGTCGTACCCCACCCTTAGGGGTCCCGGTTCTGGGATCCGGGGAAGGTCCTGGGATCAGCATGTTCACAAGCCCCTCTCCCATCCAGGAGGCTGTCAGCCACACTGTGGGGACCCTGAGGTGTCATCTCAGGCACGGGGCCGGACTTGGAGGACCAAGGGCCAAGGCCAGTGATGGGTGAAGGTGGCGGGGGCAGCAGTGGCCTGGGGCAAATCACCGTCCTTCTGAACTTCACTTTCCTGCCCTGAGAAATCAGAGATAACACTCTCCCTCAAGGGTGGCCTGAGGACGAAACGCAGGCCAGTCACCCTCACATCCAGTCCGGAGCCGGTGCTCCGTAACTGTCAGCTCTTTCTGCTCTAAGTGCCCTCCCTCTGCTCGAGGTCAGCCCCAGGGACAGCGTGGCCGGTGCCTGACGCTGGCACCCTCCATGACCCTCTAAGAGGGGAATAAGTAGGGCCGAGCGCCGGCCAGCCCAGCCCGGGCCCTGTCCTCGAAAAGAAATCATTTTCCGGGCGAGCCAAATGGAAAGCATATTGCTCGGAAAGTGCTGTTCAAACAGAATTATCTGAACGTCGTATTGCTGGAGCGGGCGTCACACGGCAGACATCTGGCGAAGGTGTCAATTAGCATAATTAATTAGACTTCCCCAGGTTCCCGACAGGACGGCCTGTCAGCAGGAGCTGGCTGGTCTGCGGGGATGGGGACGGGGGACAGGCTGACCGCGCGCACCTGGGTGCACTCCCGCCCGTGGGGGCTCAGGTCTCAGTCTCCCCCGACAGCCCCGGGGCAAGAGGGGGCGGCTCTGTCCGAGGGGGGGACGGCGCTCACCCCAAACACCCCTCGTTGCCGGTTTCTGAGACTTTGAAACAGCAGGTGACCGGGTAGCACCTGGGTCCAGACAGAAGTAACCGGAGTGCAGGGGTGACGGCGGGGAGGACGTCACAGCTCTCGTGTCCCGAGCGCCACACTGGGTTCAGACATATGTGCATGAGCTCGTTTAGCTCTCTTGGCAAAGGCGACCTCCTGACTTATGTCACACCTGGGACACTTGGGGACAGTGAGGGGCTCTGTTAATAACGACCCCCCTCCGGCCCCCGGGGTCCTTCACGTCACATCCCAGCTCATGTGTCTTCCCTCCCCCCACCCCCAGCCCCTCCTGACCTCCCTCTGAGGTCCCGGCCCCCTCTGGTCACCCAGTGCCCCCCACACTGTTCCGTGTCCCCGTCCTGTCCACGGGGCCCTTTTCTTGTCCTGTCAGAGGCAGAGTCCTCCTCACATGCTCCTCACCAGCTGGCCTGTCACGGAGTTGGCCCGTCGTTGGTGAGTCTGTCACCTCTCCCCGTTACCGCGTGCGCCGCGAGGAGGGGCCGGGTGCCTTCTGTCCTCTGCCTCCCTGTCCTGTGCCTGGAGCAGTGCCGGCCGGAGCAGCTGCTCGTCAGTGATGGGAGGGCGGGCGGAGGGGAGGCGGGGAGGGCGGCAGGGTCGGGGGTGAAGATACTTGTGTCTCAAGCGGATGCTCACCAAAGGGAATCCACGGTGGATGAGGTCCCAAGGGATCAGGTGGACCCGATGACGCTTTCCGCACAGCCCTTTGCCCCACAGCCACCCCAGTGCTCACTCGATGGGCACATGAACAGAGTGGTCGTGGTGGCGGAGCCTGAGGCTGTGCTTGGGCTCTGGGGCCCTCACCGTGTGGCCTGTGCTGCTCCTCACCAAGGTGAAGGTCACCGAGAAGAGCCTAATCCCCCACCAGCAGAGAGCCACATTGGGGCCCGGGCCTGGCACTGTCTCCCACCTGGGGGCAAGGGATGCCGTGAGACCCGGTCCTCACGGAGGGGGCAGAGCTCATCCTCATCGGAAGGGATGCGTGTTCTGGGCCCGGATTTGTCTTCCCCGCCCTCAATTCTTCCAGCGTCGGCCTGCGTCGGCTCCCAGGATGCCTTGGCCACCATTGTGGCGTTCTTCAAGGGAAGAAGGGAGCTCAGGTCTCAGCGAGGGAAGTGTGGTCACTGGCTCGTGACCATGGAATTGACCAATCTTACCACGTACCCAGAGGGGTTGGCCTAACTGAAAGAGGGAACGGTGGGTGGAGACTCAGTTGTGTTCTCTCTTACAGGATGCGGGAGACGTTGTGAATCTGAGACCTTTATCTGGGGCTGTCTCCCCAGAACCCGGAGCCCTGGGTTCAAGAGACTAGAGAGAGTCTTCTGTCACTGTCACGCGTAATCACCCACTCACAGAGTCTGTTCTCATGGTGCCAGCTCGCTACTCTGCTGGCTCGGAGGGTTTGGCTCCCAAAGGAATAAGGCTTCCACCGGGGGACACATCAAGATGAAAACTGTCCCTTGGCTTGGGGCGGCTGGGTGGCTCAGTTAAGCGTCCGACTTTGGCTCAGGTCATGATCTTGCGGCTTGTGGGTTCGAGCCCCGCGTTAGGCTCTGTGCTGATAGCTCAGAGCCCGGAGCCTGCTTTGGATTCTATGTCTCCCTCTCTCTCTGCCCCTCTCCCACTCGCTCTCCGTCTCCCTCTCTCTCTCAAAAATAAATAAACATTAAAAAAAAAAACTGGGGCGCCTGGGTGGCTTGGTCGGTTGAGCGTCCGACTTCGGCTCAGGTCACGATCTCACGGTCCGTGGGTTCGAGCCCCGCGTCGGGCTCTGTGCTGACAGCTCAGAGCCTGGAGCCTGTTTCAGATTCTGTGTCTCCCTCTCTCTGTGACCCTCCCCCGTTCATGCTCTGTCCTTCTCTGTCTCAAAAATAAATAAACGTTAAAAAAAAAAAAAACAAAAAACTGTCCCTTGGCCATTCTGGACTTAACGCTATTGAACCAACAGTCAAGAAAGAGTCTCATCTTGATTGGATCTTGATTACCAAAGGGAAACGAGTTGCTGCTTCAGAATGGGGCGGAGGGGCGGAGGCTGGAAGGGGAACTCTGTCAGGGACAGGGGATTCTGCGAGGTGCCCCTTCCTGACCCCATAGGGAAGGTTAACGGAAAACTCCGGCAAACCCTCCTTGCAAAGAAGGGCAGCCTGATGGAGGGCTCAGACTCTCCAGTGCCAAAGCCTCGGGTCACTCCACCAGGCGAAGAACTCTGGGCCCCTGAGCATTTGGCTGAGAGGGGGTGGGTGGGTGGCGGGGGAGGATATGGAACGGGTGACGGGAGAAGGAAATCAGAGATATCAATCGTGGCCTCGTGGCCAACTGGAAAAAAACGAGCGTTGGAGTAGCGTTGCGTATTTTCCATTTGCTCACTACCCGTCCCGTTTGCTTACGTATGCCAGCCACTTGCTTCTCTCTCCTTTTCTTCTCATTTTATATACCAGAGGTCGCGAGTTAACACGGCAATTCAGTCCTTGGCCAGTGAACTGTGATGAACTTGAGGGGCGAGTAAGTTACAGCCAGCAGTGGAGGCAGTGAGTCTCAGGGCTGCGGGTCTCCTCGTTTTAGGGGAAGATCTGGTCACTTATAAGACACAGCTGCCTCTGGCTGGGTGCCGATAGAGCGCCCTGTTTGCCGTTGCACAGAAATTCAGAGGTGGGTCTGAGCACGCGCGGGGAAGGGGAGTAACCAAAGGAGTGGTCCATGCCTCTCACAGTCCCTTTGTCGCCTGATTTGTGGAAATAGAAACGGGCCCCACTCTCAGTATCTCCCTTTCTCAGTAGGCGTGATGTTAAACGCAGTCAATAGGGGGCAGTGGAGAGACGTGGCTTCCCAGGTCCCCAGGACCCCTTTGCTGGGCAAGCTAATGTATTACCACAGCACTGGCTTCCCCCCCACAGGACACGGGGATGCGCTGGCCACAGGGAGCCTCTGTGACACGTGTGGCTTTTCCGGCACTCACCTGCTGTGGCCTAAGCTTCACCGGGACCCCACTCCTGCAATATGGTCATGTTCCCCGGGGTCCTGCGGTGCAGGGGCTGACCCCCTGGCAGTGCACAGGGTAAGCAGCTAGCAGCTTCTCCCAGCAACCCCCTAAGGTGGTTTCATAATAGGGACACCCAGAGTCACCTCCCTATCAACAGCTCTTACGGGCATCCGCTAAAGAGACGATTTCTGGCAAGATCTGGAGGGCAGATTTTCCGGCATGTTCCATGTGAATGGCATCACAGTGACTTCTTTGCCACGCAGTAAGCCACACTGTGCCCTCTCGGTCCAGGTCTGGATCTCGGCCTCTGGGGTCGGGGGTTCTTCCTCGGGTGTCCTCCCTCAGCCTGAGCTAACGGCTGGCCCCTCATATTTGCTTTTTCGGATTCTATAGCGTTCACGTCTTACTAGCTAATCACTTGTTCTGACCCACGGTTGCAGTTAAATTTGTGTTCAGCTTTCGCCATTCATACTCCTATGTGGTTTCTGTCTCCTGGGGGGACTGTCACTTAGCAGGGGACTGGGTGACAGGCGGAGTGCCCCGTAGGGTGGTGGGGAGGGCGGGGAAGCGCTCAGGGACGCTGAAATCAGAGCGTGTTCCACCACCTGCGCAGGTGGGGATGACGGACGCAGGAGGACTCAGAGGAGGGGCCCCTTGTCCCAGCTCTACCTGGGGCCTGTGACCTCCCCTCCCCGGGTCCCGCTCTTGTGCAAACACAAACAGCCTGGTCCAGGGAGGCCCGGGGTGGGGGGTAGGTGGCGCTTTGAGCCAGGGCTGGGGCTCCAGGAGGGGAAGGGGGTCACTTTGGCTCTCCCCACGCAGAGCTCAGTTACAGGGCTTGGCCCGCCAGGCAGGCCGTTAACGCCTGGGTCAGCCGGTCACTTAGCGCCAGATGTGGCCAGACGGGGAGTGGGAGGCAGCTGCTGGGGGTCCAGGATGAAGAGGGGGGCATAATTCCTCTGAGAGACTCAGTTTCCCTAAGAGGTCTCATCCTATCCCTCTCTCACAAGTTTTATTGAGCCCTTATTACATGGTGGGCACTGTGCAGGGCGCTGGGGTGTCGTGAGCCATGGGGCAGACACAGTCACTGGCCACCTGGAGGCTGGGAACCAGTGGGAGGGGCAGACGTGAATAAAATAATCCCCTGCAGGGGTAGAGATGACCCTGGGAGATTAAAAGGTAGTAACGGGGCTGGGGCGCCTGGGTGGCTCAGTCGGTTAAGTGGCCGGTTGCAGCTCAGGCCGTGATCTCGTGGTTCGTGAGTTCAAGTCCCGCATCGGGCTCTGTGCTGACAGCTCGGAGCCTGGAGCCTGCTTCCGATTCTTCTCTCTTCTCCTTCCCTGCTCGCACTCTGTCTCTCTCTCTCTAAAAAATAAACGAACATTAAAAAAAATTTTAAAAAACAAGGTGGTAATGGGGGTGACCCTGGACCGGGTGCTGTCCCTGCACCTCTGTCTTCTCATCTGTGACACAGGCTGGCATGTATTCCCCCAAGGAGAGGTTGAGGGGGAAGTGAAATCTCATCAGCTAGCGCTGGCCCACAGCAGGTGCCCAAGCACTGGCTCTTATCATGATTATTATTCTAAGTACCTTCATCAGAAGCAGACACCCTAGTAAGAACTCATTGTCACCAATTTGCAAGAGGCCTTCCTCACCCTCCTGCTTTCACCGCCCCCCCCCCCCCCCCCCCCCGCCGCCACAAGGCGTGAGGGGACTCCCTGCTCAACCATGGGGTCAAGCTCCAAGTCCTGGCAGGTGCCCGGGCTCCTCCCCTAGCCTGGAGCTCCAGAGGGCGAGGTCACAGCAGACCAGCAGGTTGATGGGCAGACCAGGGGTGGGGTGGGGCACACGCTTGGTCTTCTCTGGAAACTCTCCCTTGTCTGGGGGGTGAACCCGCTGGGGAACCACCTCCCCCTCCTCGATGCGTCTTCTGCGGCCTCTTTTCAACCCACTTCCCAGACGCCTGTCGGGCCCTTGGCCGAGCCCTTAGCCTGGCCTCAAGGAGTCGTTGTAGAGGGAAGGCTCCAGGCTGGCTGGAGAGGCCCCGGGACCATCCAGGTGATCCCCCCATTTTACAGAGGAGGACACTGAGGGTCACGGTCTGGCTTTGCTCACCGTGGCGTCCTTGCACCTTGCACGATGCAGGGCACTCTGCAGGGGCTTACTAAAGATCTGTAGAATGGCTTGGTGAATTAATGAATGACCGAGGGGGACCTGAGCCAGCGGCCGAGAGACAGAGCCGGGCCGGGAGCTCGGTCTCTCCGCTCCCACCCCTCGGGCATCACCGATACTCTCGGGTGGTCACAGCACCCTGCAGTTTGCAAATCCTTTGTGTCCGCTGTGCCGTTGTTACTCTTCGTTTGCTCTCAGAACGAGCGTCACTGAGCCCATTTTACAGAGGAGGAAAGGGCAGCGCCGAGAATGGAAGGGTCTAACCCACTCAGCTGGGCCAAGAGGGGCTGGGAAGGAGCAGCCAGCAGACCCGCCCAGCAGGCGGGGAGGAAAGGGGGCCTGTCCCCGCAGGGGACAGTCCCCGCTGCTTCCTGGGCTGCTGCCTGAGAGCTGACTCTAAGTCCTGCAGGGGCCTCTCTTAATCCTCAGCTACTGGCTTTTCCCCCTCACTGCCCACGCTGCACTGGGCCTTGTGCGTGCATGTGCGTGTGTGTGTGTGTGTGTGTGTGTGTGTATGTGTGTGTGTGTCGAGAGAGGTGCAGCGGCAGGCGTCTAGCCCTGAGAGCTTCCAAACTGGAGAGAAACAGTTCTGGGGGGCGAGGTGGGGGGCATTTAACCAGGGTGCGGGGGGTCGTCTATGGATCTGCTTTGGGGGAGCAGAGCCTCATTCCTGAGGGTTGTGTCCCTCAGGCCACCTGTCAGGGCAGAGAGAGACAGAGGTGAGGAAATGAGAAAAGCAGGAGCTTGGAGAGAGGGAGAACAGGAAGGGGAGAAACACACACACACACACACACACACACACACGTACACACGGTCATAGGAGCTTCCTCCTCCAGGAAGCCTTCCCTGACCTCGCCTCGGGCTGGCTCCTGGAGTCCTCCCTCTGCCTCTCCCTTCCAATTCCTTTGCTCTGCCTGGTGTTCCCAGCTGGCTGCCTGTGCCCGGGTGTGTCCCCCCACCCTGTACCAGGAGGGGAGGCACCATGGCATGCCCACCACCCTTACGGTGGATGGGACTTTGAATGAGCACCCACGAGTGGTCATCTGTTCACAGAGTGGGAGGCGGAGGTTCAGGATCTGAGTGACCTGCCCAGGGGGACCTAGTGTCAAGAGGAGAATCGGGATTCGACCCAGGTTGGGCTGACTGAGCTGAGGCCCGGGCTCCGACCTGTTCATCCTGACACACGTTGAACAGAACCACTCAATGAATCGTTTTCAAACGGGCAATGGCTTCTTCTCACGGTGGCCAGGAAGAGACAGGTGGTTTCCCAGGGCCCCAGCATAGCAACCTCGTCTTCAACGCCAAGCAAACTCCTACTTGCCCCTTAGGAACCAGCTAGCTGAGACCCACTTCATCCCTCCAGCCCCGGGGCCCAGCCTCAGCCTGGCCCACAGTGGGCACTAGAGGGTTTTTTGTCTTTCCTCCTTCCCTTCCTCCCTTCCTTCCTCCCCTCCCCTTCTTCCTTCCTCCTCCTTCCCTTCCTTCCTTCTTTCCTTCCTTCCTTCCTCCCTTCCTCCCTCTCCCCTTCCTTCCTTCCTTCCTTCCTCCCCTCCCCTTCTTCCTTCCTCCCTCCTTCCCTTCCTTCCTTCTTTCCTTCCTTTTCCTTCCTTCCTCCCTCCCTCCCTCTCCCCTTCCTTCCTTCCTTCCTTCCTCCCCTCCCCTTCTTCCTTCCTCCTCCTTCCCTTCCTTCCTTCTTTCCTTCCTTTTCCTTCCTTCCTTCCTCCCTTCCTCCCTCTCCCCTTCCTTCCTTCCTTCCTCCCCTCCCCTTCTTCCTTCCTCCCTCCTTCCCTTCCTTCCTTCCTCCCTTCTTTCCTTCCTTCCTTCCTTCTTCCTTCCCCTCCCCTTGTACTTTCCTCCCTTCTTTCCTTCCTTCCTTCCTTCCATTCCTTCCTTCCTTCCTTCCTCCCTCCCTCCCCTCCCCTTCTTCCTTCCTCCTCCTTCCCTTCCTTCTTTCTTTCCTTCCTTTTCCTTCCTTCCTCCCTCCCTCCCTCTCCCCTTCCTTCCTTCCTTCCTTCCTTCCTTCCTTCCTCCCCTCCCCTTCTTCCTTCCTCCTTCCTTCCCTTCCTTCCTTCCTTCCTTCCTTCCTTCCTTCCTTCCTTCCTTCCTTCCATTTCTTCCTTCCTTCCTTCCTTCTTTCCTTCCTTCCTTCCTCCCTTCCTTCCTTCCTCCCTCCCTCCCCTCCCCTTCTTCCTTCCTCCTTTCCTTTTCCTTCCTCCCTTCTTTCCTTCCTTTTCCTTCCTTCGTCCCTCCCTTCCTCCCTCTCCCCTTCCTTCCTTCCTCCCCTCCCCTTCTTCCTTCCTCCCTCCTTCCCTTCCTTCCTTCCTTCCTTCCTTCCTTCCTTCCTTCTTCCCTCCTCTCCCCTTCTTCCTTCCTCCCTTCTTACCTTCCTTCCTTCCTTCCTTCCATTTCTTCCTTCCTTCCTTCCTTCTTTCCTTCCTTCCTTCCTTCCTTCCTTCCTTCCTTCCTTCCTTTTCCTTCCTTCCTCCCTCCCTCCCTCTCCCCCTTTCTTCCTTCCCTCCTTCCTTCCAAAGTCTGTACTGAGAACGCACTATGTTCAAGGCCACGTTCTAGGACTGAGGCACTGAGCTAATCGAATGAAACCCTTCCCCTCTGAGGAGTCTATTAAGCAAACCCACAAATTTGTGTGTAATTACACTTGTGTTAAGTGCTCTGGAGGAGAGGAAATGGATTTGAGAGACAATCTGAGGAGGGAGAAACTAATTTAGGACAGGGATGGTGGTCAGAGAGGGTTCTCTGAGGAGGGAGCTTTAAATGGAAAAAACCTGAAGCATGGGGAGGCATCAGCCCAGCCAGGAATGGGGTCAGGGCGCCCTTCACCCTAGTCCTGGTGGCCGCGGAGGGCCGGGACATGGCCTGAAAGCAGAGGGAAGCGCTGAAAGGTTCTGAGTCAGGAAGTGATGGGGGCAACGTTTGCACTTTGGGACCATGACTCTGCTGATGGATGGGAGTAACGAGTAATGGGGGGGGACAGGTGCGGAAGTGGGGAGGCCACGGTCAGGTCCGGGGGGTGGAGGACGGGGAGGGGGGAGATGGATGTCAAATGTGGCTGTTGGCTGGGCCATGACAGAGGGGGCGCGATGGCAAAGGTTGTGGGCGAGGGGACCACAAGCTGCCCCCTGCCCCCCCCCACTGTCCCTCCACGACCCTTGTCGGCCCAGGTTCTGCCATCATCTGGGGTCCCTGCCCTCATGCTTGTAGGAGCCCCGGCCCCACGGGTGGCCTGGATGATCCCAGGCCCTGGACACTCCCCACATCATGCCCTCTCTCAACCACGCAGCCCCCGTCCTGGCCCGGCTGGGGGAGGGTCAGGAAGGAGCCTGGGGGATGAGAGACGGGCGTCCCCTGACTCTGCCCTGATGGGGAAGGTGACCTTGGACAAGACTTCTCCCAGGCTCCCCACAGGACAAGGGCTGCAAGAGAGCAAAGGGGTCCGGGTCAGGTGACCCCGGTGAGGTCCCTCCCCCCCAGGGAGGCCCCCAGAGCCTCAGCCCTGCCCGCGGGGCCTCGGTGAGGACACAAGGGTTAATGTCTGAGATGCTCTGATGGCTGCCGGAGCCTGTCTGCCCCTCCTCACCTGGGATTAATTCAGTTTGGTAAAGCGGTATTTATGCTGGAAATTTAATCGTCATTTCTGATGGTAAAGGAATTGAAAAATAAATTGAAAGTGTCAGACGACGCATTAGGGTGGGTGATGGAGTGAAGAGGGGCCGCCCTCCTGGCCTCCCTGTGGGGTGATTTTCGGGCCCAAGAAATTAGCCAAATTGCGATCCTCCCACTTGTAGGAACAGGAACCAGGGGGGATGGGGCGAGAGGGGTGGGGGCGGGGGGACCTGAGACAAGGGGAGGAGAGAGATTCCAGCGTGGGGGTGGGGACAGCATCAGGTCACTCCCGGCCCAACCCCAAGTCACAGATGAAGAGAGGGGCCCGGAGAGGGGCAGGGGCCTGTCCATGATGACACAGGACGCCGGGGGCCCAGTGGGGCTGGGGTCCAGGCTCCCTTTACCAGGCCAGGAGAGGACACTTCTGGGGCCTGTGTCCCTGGGGAGAGCTCTGCTTTAGCTGGGAAGGTTGTCTCTCTACCTGCAGTGTCCTTGTGCCTCTAGGCCAGAGCCAGAGGGGGGTGTCCGCCTATAAGAAGGGCCACCTCACCGATGGTCTTTGTCGGGACAATGTGAGCTCATGCCTCTGTGAGTCTGCAGGGGCCCTGGGTCCCCTCAGGAGTTCCTGGTCCCCCTCGGAGGGCTCATGACCCCAGAGGGGACGAGGACTCTGCCAGCAGACGGCAGCTTTGTAAAGGCAGGACTGTCACCTCTAGCAGCCGAGTGTCTCCTCAGGACGGGCCCTGACTCCCCCGCGAGACTGGGGTCTCCTTAGTGTAGGCCTGTGGGCGAGCCTCCCCCTTGGAGTCTCCTCTCCTGCCCTCCCACCGTGCTGGCTGGAACCCAAGGCGGGCGGTCCGTGGAGGTCCCAGTGGCCAGGTCAGCCGTGGCCAGGCCTGCGAGACCTCTGGGGGAAGTAGAATGATACATGGGGGAGGACGTGCCGGGAGGACCAAACCCAGGCAGTTCCCAGGAGACAGGTCCCCACCGTGTCCTCCAGCCCCTGACCAGGACCGGGTACATCCATAGCTCCCAGTTACCTTCACGATGAGGTCCAGACTCGTGGATCCGGCATTTAGGGTCCGGCAAAGTTACAGCTACCACTGCCCTCTCCCGCCCTCCCCCCTGTGGCAGGAAACTCGTCGGCGTGTCTTCTAAACACAAATTTTTATTTTCCTGCTCAGCTCAGGGTGGAATGAATGCAGTGGAGCCGCAGACTTGATCACCTACATGCTCCTTCGTCCCCACTCGCACCTCCGTCTCTGTCCCCGGAGCAGCAGCTAATTAGCACGGGGGTAGGGGAGGGAGCTCAGACCCAGAGTTGTCCCTTGTTTTCTAGAATTTAGGGTATGAGGCTAAGGGGCGGGAGGGCTCTGGGCCCTGGGCAGAGGAGAACAGGTGCTCGGAGGGAAGTGAGATCGGCCGCCAGTGCCCATGCCTGGGAAGGGCCAGTTCTGGTGGGCGGGAGGGGGGAGGAACAGGGACGGTGGCACTCCCCGGGCGCGTCCCCAATAAGCTCCCACGCACTCCATCTCCTTTCAAGTGCTGTAGAAGGGGCCGAGTCCAGAGCCACTTATTCTCACACCGGGCCTTGCCCTATGTCCGCCAACAGCCGACCCCCGGCACACCTCGGTGTCAGGGACGACATGATCACGCTCCTCCCGGTTTGACAGCTGGAGGTAAAGCAACCAGCTCAAGGCTGCGCTGAGGGCTGGGTCTGAACCCAGGCCACTGGGCTCCGTGTCCCAGGTGTAAACACTGCACCACACGCTCCCTGTGTAGACCCACTGCCCTCCAGGAAGGGGGGGGGGGTCCTCGTCCTGATGGGACAGGTGAAGAGACGGAGGCCAAGAGGAGGGGAGGGACCCACCCAAGGTCATACTGGACGGTCCTGCAGAGGAATCTGCACCCCGACGGGGAGGGAGTCCCTGACCTCCTCACGATCTCTCTGCCACCCTGACCCTTTAGCGAGAGATGCGGCTCACCCCGGGACCCCGAGGGAGTGATCCGTGGAGGGGCCCTGGGAGAGGAGCAGGCCCCTGTTTTCCGACAGACGTCGGCTCATGTCCCCACCCTGCTATTTAGTGGCCTGTGACTCGGGGCCAGTCACTCAGCTGCTCCGAGCCTCAGTTTCCTCCTCTGTAAAATGGGACAGCAGGAGCTTGTGGGGAGGATGGCAGCCGAGGCAGGCACGGGTATTTAGCACATAGTAGGTCCACCTTGGAGGTGGGAAGCTGGGCTCTGGACCTGGGGCCTGATGGTCCCTTTTGTGGGGCCCTAAGCCCCTGCAGGGAGATGCCGAGGGTGGGAGAAGAGGCTAGGCTGGGCCTGGCACAGTGTCCCTGTGGCCTCAGGAGGGCTCCGTTGTTGCACATACACTGCACGAGAGGGTGGCCCTGTGCCTGGCTCGGGACTGACTCAGGTACCTGGGGGTCCAGGCAGCCTCGTGGGCACTTCCCAGTGAATTCCTACTCTACACGGCTGGTCCCATGATGGCAACACTGGGGTAAGATAGGGACTTCCTGTGGATTTATGGGGAGGACAGCTAGTCCCCAGTCAAGCCAAGAGGCCTTAGGGCTGGAACCTGCCACCTGGACCTCAGGACCCGAGTCCTCATCACCCACCGTCATGCTCTGTCACCTGCGCGGTCACCACACTGACCCTCCATCCCGCCTAAAATACTGATAACTAACCCCCTCGAACACTTACCCTGTGCCGGCTGAGTTCATGGCCCATGGCACTTGATTCTGACAGCTGATAGTCCTGTGCGGGAGGAACCATGATTGTGCCCATTTGCAGGGGGGCAAAATGGGGTTTGGAGAGGGGAAACTGACAACCAGGAAGTGGGGGACCTGCCGGCCTCCAGGGCCCCTACTGACATCTCCAGGGACAGACCCGCACCGGCTCCCCTCCACCTGACACCATCATCCGTCATCCAACCAACGACCTGGGCCCTGCCGGCCATTCGGCACGACCAGCCCCCTGCCGCTCCCCCTCCCCCTCCCCACACATGCCTGCTCGTGGAGGTGCACATGCACACACACCCTCACGCACGAACTCACGGACCCTCACGTGCACACACACGTGTGCCCCTCACCCTCAGGCGCGTGTCTGCATTCACCGCACAGCCTCCCCTCTGCAAGAACATCCCTCTTAGTAACCCTCGTTTCCAGGTGTGCTATTAAATTCACCATCGGATTTAAAGTCGAGAGGAGAGATGGGCAAGGAGGAGCCAAATCTCATTTTAATTATCTGTGGCAGGACCCAATTTTTCAGGTGATAATTGTATTAATTAAAAATTCTGTTATCAGCTCCGGGGGGGTGGGGGTAGGTACTGTCTACACAGCATGCTTGGGATGGAGAGTAGGCAGCATGTTATGATAATGAGACTCGGCTCCGTACCTCCCTGCTCCAGCCCCGTCCCCAGGTGATTCTGCTGGATGTTCTGGAACAGCAGGGGGAGGACGGTGAGCTCAGAAAGAGGAAACAGAGGACTATTCTTGTCGGGGGACGCACATGGCCAGGTGACCCTCACCTACACAGCCTGAGAGCCTGTGTCTGGGTCCGAGGAAGCACGGGGACCCAGGCCTCTCAGCCTCCAAGGAGAGCTGATGCCCTAGAACTTGGACATTCCTGCACGAGGGGGCGTCCTCACTGGCTTGTGGGTCCAGAAGTCTACCCTGTGGGTCTCATAGCAGGGGTGAGTCACGAGCCTGGCCTGGGCTCTGCGGATGATCCACCCTGTGACTGGATGTGTCACCTACCCACTCTGCATTGCCCTGCCTCTTGGTCACTTACAGAAACCTTCCCTGCCGGCTCCTCGCCGTGGACGCCTCCAGCCCACCACGATGGAAGCTGAGACAGAGCAGGGCCTTGTCCCCACTGTCCCTCTCTGTGTCCTCAGCTCCCAGATCAGGGCCTGGCACCCAGGAGGCTCCCAGGAAACGTTTGTTTAAGGACATGGGGATGTGTAAATGAACAGGACTAATCCATGAGGTGGGCATTCGTCTCCCCTTCAACAGAGGAGGGGACCGACACTCAGAGACTTGAAGGTCTTGCCTGAAGTCACCTGACTGGTGAGGGGACAGGGATTAGGAAGGGAGGGGCGGTGGTGGGGCTGGGGGAGCAGCATGGGTCCTGGGGACACACAGCCAGAGAGGTCCTGCCTTTAGACAGTAAAGCACATGTTTTCCAGGCTGTAGCCTTTCCTGGGGAAACAAGCTAGTACCCTTGAGGCCCAGTAGCGGTGGCCTTGGGGGAGAAGGGGGGCAGGGAGAGAGCTGCCTCATCTGCATAGAGGCTCCGCCTCCTCCAATCAGCTGGGCTCTGAGGGGCGGGGACGCCAGGGCCTGGCCAATCACCAGGAGGCTGGGCGCAGAGGCTGGTGGGGCAGGGCCAGGCCCGACCCCTGTGCTCCTGAGGGACCTTCCCCACTGGTTTTTCCCTCCTGGATCCCCTTCAGTCCTCCCAGCAGCCCCCCATCCAGAGCAGGAATAATCCTCTCCACTGTGCAGATGAGGCAGCTGAGAGAGACCAGAGAGGCCCTGTGACTTCCCCAAGGTCACACAGCCGGTGAGCTGCAGAACCAGAACCGACCCAGGCTCTGCCTCCCAGCCCAGGGTGGCGTCCTGTCCCTCTGGCTTCGTCCCTGCTGCCCTGGCCCAGGACCCCGGCCGGACACCCCCACCCCGGGCGTGTCCCCTGTGGCCCCCAGCCCCCTCTTCCCCACCAATCGTCCCCACCCAGGGCTTAGCTCAGAGATGCTGCCCACCCCAAGCCCCCTGCCCAGCCTCATCCCTGAGCCCAGACCCTTTGCTCCAGAGGCTCCCGACATGGGGTCAGGGACCCGCAGAATGTCGGGGCTGACAGGGGTCCCAGGAAGGTCCGGTCCATCCCCCTGGGGGACACGTGGGGGCAGTAGTCCCTCAATGGCCACCCCGTGCCCCCCTCCATCCCACAAGCCCCCCAGGGCCTGACTAGGGGCTCTGCTCTTCTCCCTGCGATTCTCCCCCTGCTTCCTGCCTCACTTCCCCGCAGCACAGGCTGCAGATCCAGGTCTAAGGTTTGATTTACAAACTTCCTGGGGAGGGAGGGTGGCTGCAGGGCCCGGTGATTTACTGTGCCGGGAAGTGTTTGCTTCTCATGAAGGATCTTCTCGGCCCCTCCTCACTGAAGGCTGGGATTTACTGAGGCTTCCCTCTCCCAGGGGCGGCCCGGTGGCTTTGGGGCGGCAACAGAGGTAGGGGAGCCAAGGGGAGCCCCACGCAGTGAAGAGCAGACCTAGATGGTGGTTGGGGGAAGCAGAGAGACTTGGGGGTCACCAGGGGCCTGGGTTTGAATCCCTGCCCGAGCACGGACACACTATGTCCTTGGGCAGATTGTTTAACTTGTCTGGGCCTTGATTTTCTCATCTGCAAAATGGGCAGAATCACGAAGTCGGGTGGGTGAACACATCTGCCTCCCAAGGTGATGAGCCTGGGATGAGAGGGTACGTGCAAATGCCCGGCACATAGTAGGTGCTCGGGAAAGCTGAACTGTCCCCTCTGGCCCATTTGGGGTCTCCCTGTCCCTGCTCACATCTCCCACTCCAGCTCTCCCACCTAGATTTCCTCTGAGTGTGCCCCTCACCTGACTTTGCCCTTAGAGCAGACCCCGTCAGCCTCACAGATTCTACATCTTTGCAGCAGAGGAAAGAGCGAGGAGGCCTCGGTGGCAGGACTGGGCTGCATGCCAGGGGGCCGGGCACAGATGGTTCGTATGCCGAGGGACTGTTAGCAGGGTGGCTGCTTCCCTGCTAATGAGTTAACAAATCTCGCCTCTGGAAAATGCCCTGGATAGAGAAAAGAGCCTCTGGGGCCCAAAATTCTGCTGTGATCCAGGGGCCAGCAGAATCCTTTTGTGCATCTAATTTCTAATAAAGCAATGAGGGTCTGGGGAGGCACTGGCCTAGTTAGTTCGGTTGATCCAGGGCTGAGGCAGGGGTTGGGGCCTCACCACCGGGCTGGGATTGAGGGGGGCGGGTGTCGTGACTGGGCCCAGGGTCTCCAGGCAGCTCCAGTCGCTCCTGAAGGCATCTCCAGCACCCCCAACTCTGATCAGAAATGAAAACAACCCCCTCCTCCATTTTCCGGGTACCATACAGGAAGGAGGGGGCTCTGCAGTCAGACCCCAGAGGACCACCAGAGACCTAGGCTGACCCTTGAGAAGTCCCAGCAGCCTCTCTGTCTTCTGAGCCTCTGTCTTTGCACCTGTAAGGTGGGCCTGGTGGTCCCTCCGTCACTTGGTTGTTGTGAGAGTCTAGTGAGGGGACGAAAGTGACTGAGACAGGACAGTGCCTGACTTATAGTGGTTCCTCCGCAGAGGACAGCTGTCACCACATCAAGGCAGGCAGAATCATGACCCTCGGGGATGTCTGGGTCCTAGTCCCCGGAACCTGTGGGGGCAATACTGTACATTCGACGTAGCAAACAGAAATGAAGGTTGTAGATGGAATTAAGGATGCTAATTAGCTGACCTTAAAAATACCGGGATGAGCCTGGATTGTCCAGGTGGGGCCAGGCTCATCACAAAGGTCCTTAAAGTGGACAGAGGAGGCAAAGAGGGGCCAGGGCTGTGCGATGTGGGTAGGATCCCTGCTATTGTTGGCTTTGAGGGTGGAGGGAGGGAGCACAAACCAAGGAGCACAGGCAGCTTCTGGAAGCTGGGCAATGCAGGGAAACAGATCCCCCCCTCCCCCTGCCCAGGGAGCCTCCAGAAGGGGGCACAGCCCTGTGGATTTTCTGTTCAGCCCACTGAGACCCAGTGGGCTAGAAGTTTGGGCTTCTGATCTCTGGAACTGCAAAACAATACATTGGTATCCTGTGAGCCACTGCGTTGGGGGCACTTTGTTGCAGCAGCCAGAGGGAAGGAGCCCATAACTGAAACCATGTCCCAGCTTCAGGAGGCGCAGAGGTGGTCAGGTGTGGACCTGGAAGGCCAAAAGCCAGGTCTGATCCCTGCCTGGCCAGTACCCGTACCCACGCTGTCCGTTGAGCACGTGAGCTGACCTTTCCGGGCCTCGGTTTTCTCATCCGTCAGGTGGGGTAATGCTCATATTTCCCACATAGGGTCGGTGTAAAGGTTAAATGAGATAACGCGTGTAAAGTTCTAGACTAGAACTGGACACACAGAAATCGCTTGATGAACTTTAGAATATTTGGAACGTGAGGACAGATGTTTTGAAATACTAATACCAGTAAGGGGACCCTTGTGTGCTGTGAGCTGTCCGTTTAAAGGGGGAGGTGGGAGGGCACACCCGTGAGGCCGTGGTGTTGGCAGACCTGAGACCGGGTCCTCACCGCCCCGTGTTCTGGCTCCATGTCTTTGACACGGTGCCCAATTCCCTGAGCCTCAGTTTCCTCGCCTGTAAAATGGGGTCATAACTGCACCTACCCCCCCAGAGGTGTGGTCAGGATTGAGGGAGATAATCCAGATCAACCACTGAGCCCGGTGCCCAGCGCGCAGTAGGGGCTCAGGGAGAGTGGCCTGCTGGTATTTGATCGCTGCCCCGACCGCCACAGGGAGATCCCAGTGACGGAGGAGGCGTGCCGCGGACCGAGGCCACCGGGAGCGCAGAAATGCTTCTCAGTGACTTGCTCTGTGGCCGGGATCACGGTAGCACACGCGTGTGATAAACTGGAGCTCTGTTACGTGCCAGGCCAATTGTTCCGTCCCCGGACAGCGCTTGGCACACAGGTAAACTCAGGGACCCCTGCGGTCAGCACCTTACAGATTAGGAACCTTGGCCATGGCTCCAGTCAAAGCCATAGGGATTCCTGCCCCTGGAAGTTACGGCGACAGCAGGGTAAGAGCCCCGTCTCCCCTCCACCCTCCTGCCCCAGCAGGGGCAACCTAGGACCTTCCCCAAGGGGGGCCCTCCTCTCTCCGCGCACCCCTCCACCCCAGGCACTCGGGCTTGCGGGCTCTCTTTCTTCCCATTGAATACATAATCGCCTCCCAAGATGGGCTGAGATGACGGTTGCAATAAAACCGCTTCATTACACCCTCCACGCAGCGCTGTTTAATGAACACGCACTCCTGCTCTGTGGCCCTTTTGAACCAAATGCAAATGAAATACATTCCGTGGCATCCTTTAATTAGCATCCAGAAGGTGGAGAGGGAGGGGTGGGGGGGTGATACTATGGGACAGAGGCGGAGGAAGAGGAGAGGGCGAGGGAAGAGGAAAGAAGGGGTGAACAAAGAAGGCTGAAAAGGAGAGACAGGACCGGTTTTTGGTCTTTGAGTCTCCACAGCGCCCCTGGAAGGGAGGGCGGGGTCAGGGAGCCTCCCTCTTCCTATGGGAAAAGCGAGGACCCCAGGAGTACTCTGTGCATCGTGATGGGGGCTGGGGACGCCGCGATGGACTGGCCGGGCAGGGTTCTGCCCCGGGGGCCCTCGGTAGACCGCAGAAGGCAGGCATTGGGGAAGCCTCCACTCATGTATGGGCACGTGAGTGTCCGTGTGCGCACATGCGTGGCGCTGCCGACGTTCGTGGGTGCGCGAGGGGTGGGATAGGAGAACGCTGATAAGAGTGCACGCGTCTGCGGGTGTGTGGATGCGGGTGAGAGCCTCTATGTTGACATGAGAGTGTGTATGTGCACGCATGTGTGCATTGCCGGCTGTGAGAATAAGAAGACCTAAAAAGTACAGGAAAAGGATCGGTGGGTCCCCCCATACCAGGGGTGGGGGAAGCTTCTCTGAAGAGGTGCCACTCATGCTGAGACCTACCCCACACCTACCCCCACCCCTTCCCTCTGCTTCCGGGGAGACCACCCCCAGTTTTCCTTTGCACACACACCACTTTCGGCCCACCGTCAGTCCGTCCAGGGCTGACCCATCCCGGCTCCTGCCACCCAGGCCTGGCCTGAAGTTAATGTCACCTGCTGGCTGCAGCTGTGTCAGGAGGGAGCCGATGATTCGATTCCGGCCAGTGAGCATCATATCAGAGGCTTTGCTGAAACTGTCAGGAAAGAGGGGTGTGTAGCCGGGAGGACAGAAGCCTGACACCATCAGTGTCCATTTCCCATCTCAAGGGGAGAGAGTGGCTGTGGGAATGGTGCCTGGACAGAAGAGATGGCAAGACCATGTTCTGAAATGATGTCACATGAATCCCTGGATCCAGCCATGCCTGACGCTATCCACTCCTCGGTTTGTCAGGCGAACGAACCAACGAATCCCCCTTTTCCTTTATTTTGTTTAAACTGGTTGCAGCTGGTTTTTGGTTGAATGGTGGGACTCTGAGTGGTACTGCATATTCCTGGCAAAAAGCACATTCTGTGAGAAGGCTGGGGGAGAAGGACGGTGGGCAAGGCAGGAGACTGAAACAATGCCAGCGTGGCCAAAGCCACGTGTCAGGGTGGTGAGAGCCGGCGTATCAGGGCTCAGAGGGGCCAAAGCTTGAGCACAGCCGGGCAAGTGCGTGTCTGGAAGTGCATGAGAAGAGCTAGAAGGCTTGGCATGCTCATTTCAATCTTTCTCGATCATTCTTTAGAGTTGGGGTCCTCTCCGGGCCTGCCCCCCATGTTGTCCTCACTTCTCATAGAACCACCCTGTCCAGAAGTCCTGAATCCAAGACCCCAAACAGGTAGGACTTACAGGGACCCTAAATGGCACTGGTCTAATATTTTTCATATTTTATTTTGTTTTGTTTTATTTTATTTTATTTTATTTTATTTTATTTTATTTTATTGTTTTATTTACTTTTCCAAATGATATATGAGTACATTCTCTTGGTAAAAAGATAAAATCTAATAACGTGGAAAGAGGGAATACCTTCATTTTACAGAAGGGGAATGGGGGCCAGTAGGTGACACGGCTCATCTAAAGTCCTGTAACAAGTGTCTCGGACAGCTGGGTCGTAGACGTCTCCTTGATCCTTTCCATCTTGTGCGAAAAGAAAAAGCTCCTGGGGATATTAATACTAATGAGAACAATAAAAAGAGCCAATGTCGTAGCACTTAACCATGTGCCACGTTATTATGTTACACTTTTCCCTTCCTTATTCCAAGTGCTTGCTCCCGGGGCTTTTCCTCTCGAGCTACGCTTGGACACATGGGAATGAACTTCAGCTATCCTGTGGGAGGGTGAGAGCCCAGATGGAGGGCCGTGGAGGTGCCCCAGCTGGTAGCTGCTGTCCACTGATGTGTGAGTGAAGCCAGCCTAGACCATTCCGCTGCCATCCACAGACCCACGAGAGAAGAAAAGAAGAGAGAAGTCGGGCTGACCTAGACCTGATCCATTGCACGGACCACGATGGAATTGCGAGATAAAGAAACGGTTGTTATTTAGCGCCAAATTTGTGGCTTGCGGCCCAGCACATGTGGATAGGGATAGCTCTGTAGGTCAAGGAGTCAAGTCAAGAGGCTGAAAACAACGCCGGCCTGGCCAGAGCAACGAGAGGGTGGTGAGGATCTGTGCGTGGGGCCGTGTATGGACGCGTGAGGCTAGGGAGCCTCCCCAGATCAACAGGCAGCGTGATTATACTACCCTAGAAAGTTTCTTTGCTCCCCTTCCTACTCGATGCCCCGACCCAACCCTGAGAGATATCTGTGAGATATTCTGCCTTCTATCCTATAGATGAGTTCCTATTAATGGAATCATAAGGTTTTTTGGGTTTTTTTTTTTGTCTGATTTCTATTTCTTTGCTGGCCGTGTCGTGACATCCATACATGGTTCACGTGAATGAGTAGCTTTGTAATTTTTTTTTTATTAAAAACTTTTTTTTAGAAAAATTAATATTTATTTACTATTGGGAGACAGAGACAGAGCGTGAGCAGGGGAGGGGCAGAGAGAGGGGGAGACACAGAATCCGAAGCAGGCTCCAGGCTCTCAGCTGTCAGCACAGAGCCCGATGCGGGGCTCGAACCCACAAACTGTGAGATCGTGACTTGAGCCGAAGTGGGACGCTTAACCGACGGACCCACCCAGGCGCCCCGAACCTTGACCTTGGGCTTCCAGCCTCCAACGAAGAGAGAATAAATTTCTATTGTTGAAGCCTCCAGACTGCGGTATTTTGCTAAGGCCACCCTTGCAAAGGGGCACAGCCCGTGATGGACGCTAAACACCCACCGAGTGCTAGGTGCCAGGCTGAGGGCTTTACGCATCTCGCTGGATCCTCGCGACGCCCCATGAGAAAGACACCAGCAGGATGTCCACGGTGCCCGTGAGGAAACTGAGGCTACACGAGGTTCGTACAGTTAGTATCCGTGGACGTCTGCGTGGCTGACGCATTAGGGCTCAACACTCGCCACACGATACTTGTGTGGTTTGGTTGAACGTCGGTCTCCTCATGACGCGGTGAGCTCCTGGAGGCTGGGGACTGCGCCCCCCAGTGCCCGGCACACGCCTGGTGCTGATCGGAATCCTGAGACCTCAACTCCCTGCCTCTTGCCGCTTCCTGTGATTCCCAGCTCGAGAGGGAGGCGGGGAGGGGGCCTGACAGGGAGGCCGTGCACCTCTCTGCAGACAATTTGGGGAAGATGGTTTCCAGAAAGAGCAGCTGAAATTAACTCAAATGAACTGTAAAATTGTTTTTGGTTTAAAGGCTTTGCTTACTGAGGTATTGGGTGGTAGGGGGGAGGAGAGAGGGGGGAGAGAGGGGAAGGGCGGAGGGGAGGGCCCCAGCAGTCAGCCTGGCTGCTGCCCCCGCTCCTTGGCCACTGTTCCCCGGCCAAGTGGCCACTGTTCCCTGGCCAAGTGGCCGCGACAGGCCTGGCCCCACGCTGGGTCTGGGGATCAGAGGCGGGTGTGACCCAGGGCTCACAGGGCTCTGGGCTGTGGGGAGCTCACCGCCCAGACCTGATAAGGAGACCATGAAACAGTCAGGCAAATGCTTGTCTGGGGACACATGGGAGTGTGCAGGAGGGGCCCCTAACCTGGGAGGGGGTGGTGAGACAGGGAGTGTTGACACCGTGCAAATGACCTGGGTTCAAGTCCCAGTTCTGCCGCTCTCCAGCCTAGTGACCTCGGCCAGGTGCTTCATGTCTCTGAACCTCAGTTTCCTCTTCTGTAAAATGAGGATAATAATTATCCCCCAGGGTCGTTGGAGCATTAGAAGAGATGATCATACAACGCCCACAGCCTGGAGCGTAGTAACTGCTCAATACACACGAGTCATTAGTATCGAGCACTGAGGCTGTGAAGGAAACTGGTGTCGGTCGGGGGAGGCCTGGAGAGGGTTTCCGGGAAGGAGGGCCAGCACCTGTGTGCAGCTGGGGGGCTGGGGGCTCAGAGTGTGAGCAGGGGTTGGGGGAGACGGGGCTGGGGAGGCTCAGGAGGCCCTGTAGTCCACGGGAATTGTTGGGGCTTTCGTCCTCAGAGCAGGGGAGCCATGGCAGGTGTTTGAGAGGGGGCCTGGCATGTTCATATGAGCTGGGGACGGTGCACTGGAAGCTGGGTCAGGACCCCAGGTGGCTGTGTGGCGTCTGAGGAGAGAAGATGATGCTCTGGACTGGGTAGGGACAGGGGGCAGAGCTGGGGAGAGACAGCAAGGAGGCGGGAGGGGGGACCCCCAGATTAGGGGCTGCAGGGAGGCATACTGGGGATGCCCAGCTTTGTGGTGGGGGCAACGGAAGGGAAGGAGGTGCTCGGGACCCCTGAGGGCGGAGGTGCCCAGCCTGGGCCACAGGAAGACAAGGCAGCCAGACCCTTTGGTCACCCTGCGCCCCAGCACTGCCAGCCCCACCCCTCCCCCACAACCACCCGGACCCCTTTCTCACGGCCTGAACCTCCCTGAGCCCAGCAGCGGGTGCGGCCCAGCCTGCCCAGCGCCTCTGTGGGCGCTCAGGCCCACCGTGGGTCCAGTGACCCCCGCCCCTCAGCCCCCGGCTGCCAGGGACAGTGACCTCGATCAAGTCCCACTGTGTATCTTCTCTCCTATTCATGCGGAGTGAGCATCACTGTTGGGAACGTGGGGGAGCCCCCAGCTGAGCCCCCAGCAGAGAGAAGGGGCGTGGGGAAAGAGACCCCCCCCCACACACAGGACCCACACCTGGGGCCACAGAAGCCCAGACCAGGTGGGGACAGGGGCAGACGGAGACACTGAGAGGCACTCGGTGACAGAAAGAACAAGTGACAGGAGAGAAGCAGAGAGGGGAGGTCAGAGGGAGGCCGGGGAGGGCTCGTTGGGGGGCCGGGGGGTCCCCGGGTCTCAAGCGGCCGCTTCTCTGTGGTTCATATTCTCAGAGAAAAGAAATCACTCTCCACGCAATTAATCTATTAGACGTAAGCCAGTTGTGGAGACTGTGCGGCAGGTGGGTGATGAAAAATTACTTCCCTGCAAAGAGTTTAAGCGTCATTTGGGGTCCATGATCTAAGAACTGAATAGAGTGGGCTTTCTGCCCTCTGCCCCCTCCGGCTCCCCCCACCTGCCACCAGCCGGGGACCAGAGGGTTCCCTGAGAAGGGGCACCGGCTCAGACAGCGGGCCGGGCTGGCTCCTGCACAGTGACTGTCACGACAGCTGAGGACAGCCGTGTACTCACCTAACACACACACGTACGCGCACAGACACACGGATGCGGGTGCCCAGACACGATCTGACAGGGACGCCCGGGCACACGGGAGCCCTGGCTCCGCCCTGGCTCACCACTGACCGGCCGTGTGACCTCTGGCACTTTCTGTTTCTCTTTTTTCAAATCGAGGCTGACCGAGAACGTACGTGTTGGGGGCAGCCCAGGAGAGTCCGAGGGAATGCACCGCATCAGGCAAGGCCTCCGGCCACGGGCTGGGAGGGCCGGGAGTCCAGTCCCACGGGCAGCCACCCGCACCCACGTCTCACCCGGGACACTCGGCTCCCAGCTCCGAGGGGCGGGATTTGTCACCCGGCCCCAGGCCCAGGGCACACCGTCTGTTCCCTGAGTGTTTCTCTGAGATTTCAGCTGGCGAGGGAAGGAAGAGGAAAGGGCGGCTGGAGCCAGAGGCCAACGTGGATTCCCTGCTGCCTGTGGCTCGTCAGCAAGAGCTGGGCCCTGGGGACAGTCTGGGGGAATGTGGGCTCCCCGAGGGGCCTTGAATCCCAGGTAGGAGCACAGCCCAGAGGCCAGGCTGGGAGCAAACAGAGGTGGTGAGCGTGTCACTGAGGGTGACGGAGTCCCTCCTATCTCTGAGGGGTGACCTAAGGCCCTGCCTGTCACTGAGGGCCCTGCCTGTCACTGAGGGTGATCGAAAGGCTCTGTGTGTCACTGAGGGGTCACCTAAGGGCCCCACATGTCACTAAGAGCCATGCCTTGCTGCTCCCTTTTCTGCATAACTGTGGCCACCAGAGACCCCCCCTTATAGGACCCGACAACCCCAGGATCAATCCTGGCCCAGCCCAGGGAGTTGAAGAATTCTGGGGGCAGGTAACAGGGGCAGGGGTGGGACTTGGAGTCCGGCCTGGGTTCGAATCCCAGCCACCGACTCACTGTGGGACCTGAGCACCTGCCTCCTGCCTCTGGATCTCAGGTCCTCACCTTCCCAACAGGGCGAGGAGCCTGCCCGGACCCCACGTGGGCTGACCGAGCACGGGGGCATCCGCAGGTGCTCGGTAGATGTTTATTCTCATCCCATCTGTGGCACCCACGTGCCTGGCAAGCCAGCACCCGGTAGATCTCCACGAACCCGGTGAGATAGTGAAATGAGCTCATGTTTGGGTCTGGGTCTTACGGCACAAAATCTAAAAGTGAGTCGGGCAGTGCAACAACCAGAGGGCCAGCTGGGTGGAGCCATGAAGGGTTTAGCTGTGAGACATCAATGAAGACTTCCTGGAGGAGGCAGGCCTTGGGCCGCATAGGATATGGATGGAGGAGGGGAAGGCAGGCTAGGAGGGGAGACTGCATGTGCACAGGCAGGGAGGTGGGAGGCAGGGGGTCAAGCTGAGACCACTCTGTCTTGTGAGGCTGGCCCCGGGCAGTGTAGTGTGTGTGTGTGTGTGTGTGTGTGTGTGTGTGTTGGGAGTTGTCCCTGCACAGTGCTGGGCTTCCAGGGGATGCTGGGTAACAGGGGCTCTCTCCCCTCTGTCAGCTCACCCAATCACCTGCTCTCCTCTGTCCCCAGGGCTGGCCTCCACACTGGGGCCAGAGGTGACAGTCTTCAGTTCACGGACCTGGGGGACATGGATGCATCAGACCTCTCGGGGAAGACCATCAGGCCCTACCGGCTGTGGAACAAGGACCCTGGAACCTTAGACCTGGGAGGCCCCTCCACCCTGTAGGAAGCCAGCACAGAGAGGTTAAGGGAGTGGCCCCAAGTTGCCCAGCCCCCAAGGTGGGTCCCCCAGTGTTCTGCTCTCCAACTGGCCTCAGGCTACAAACACCTGAGCCCAGAGCCTCATAGGTTCCTCTTCTCCCTGTGCACCATCCCCTCCCCCCCCGCCCCCACACCCACCCACTCACTTCCAGGCGGAGAAGAGCCGGGAGAGGCTCCTGAGAGTCCAGGCCAGCGATCTGTGGCCGCATCAGCCTAGGCCTGGGCTGGGAAGGGGAGGGTTAAGCCCTGAGCAGCCCTTCCTGGTTGGTGTTTAACTTGCCGTTTCTAAAGGCCATCAGGAGCTCCACAGAGCAAACGTTTTCCCTCTTAATGACACTGCAGCAGATTCGGGAGGGGCCCATCTCTCAGAGAGCATTCAAGAGACGCCATCCATTACCCAGAATGGTCTGGCCTGGCAGCTGGAATAACTTTCCCAGAGCCCAGGGCTCTGAGGGGTGAGGGGTGGACGCCCAGATACGGGGCTGAGAGGACATTGACACAGGCTGGGATTTAGCTCAATGTGAGAAAGACCTCTTGCTCCCACCATTCACCTCTACAAGCTTTATTATTCTTAAAGTTGGCTCACCCGAGGCCCTGTCCCCTTTGGATTCACATTGGCAGAGGTTTCTGGGGACCCAGCGATGACAACCCCAAGTGGAGACCAATGTAACATCTTCCCTCCTCAGTTCGGTATGTGGCTCAAAGGCAGGTGACACCCAGAATATGCACTTGACTTGTGGTTTGGAGAGTGGGTTCCATTCTTCCTCTGTGACCTTGACAAATGACTTTCCTAACAAGGACCCAAAATATCACCGCCTGAACACCCACAGTGCGTCCAGCTTATACCGGCCACTTCCCATCTGCCCTCTCATTTCATCCTGCCCTCTGAGGCAGGTGTCTCTGTCCTTATTTCATACACGAGAGGGCTGAGGCTCAAGAGATCAGACTGGTCAAGCTTCCCCGGCAGCAGAGCTGGGATTTGAACCCAGGTATGTCTGTTTATGTTCTTTTCACTGTACTATACATGCTCTCTGAGCTTCAGTTTCTTCATCTGTAGAATGGGAGGGACAATGCACATCCCGCATAGCTCACAGGATAGTTGACTATGTATCCGTGAAATGGTGAATGCGGAATGTGCGGGGTACATGGGAGAAGGTTCTGGGCCCTTGTGCACACACACACACACACAATTGTCCACCCAGGAGACATCAGTCAGTTACTACCCAGGGATGAGAAGTTACACAAGGGGCTTTTCTAAAATGAACTTCCATTCTTTAAACGACCATGTGATTGGTAACACCCAATGTTTGGAAACATGGTCCAACGGGGGAGTAGTTTTGTGACCCAGCGTCTGACCTTGTGACGGACTATTATGCAGCCAACCAAAGTCGTTGTGAAGCACGTTTTGTGACACAGGGTTTCGTGCAGAACCGTCACCTGCATGGACCACACCATCCCCAGAGAGGCCTCTCTCTGAGTAAGAGGACGGGCGGTTTCGAATTCTTGTGCTTATTTTTCCACATGGAATCAATCTATTTTGAAACCAAGTGAAGCAAATATAGCTCACATTCTCCTGTTTCTAGGGTGGGGACTGCGGAGCATCATTTAAGCTTTGCTCTGTGAGTCATCGCCATGACCCTCTGTGTTCTAACCCCAGGGGGGCCCCCCAGACCGTTCATCCGGCACTCAAGGCCCTGCCGGGTCTCTCCTGCAGTTCCTGTGTCTGCTTTCCAGTGTCTTCCAGTCTCCTGACTGCCAGATGTTTCCCCCAGCGGAGCAGAGACCTTCCCCGTATCCTGCCTCTGACCTGCTGTGGGTGGGAAACCAGGCCACCGGGCATGTGAGCACCGTGTCCAGGATAGGAATCCCTGATCCCTGAGTGAGGACGCAAAGGGAGCGCCTTTTCAAAGACAGAACAAAAACAAACACACAAAAAAACCTTGTGCTTTCAGACATGACCCCTGTAACTTGCATTTTGGTAATTCCTGGGCCTCGTGAATTTTCTTGCTGCATTCCAGATAGCTGAAGCTGCCAGCTGCTTGGCTCTGGATAAGTGAGAGGTGGCCATGTGGAAATACACAGCAGTAGCCCATCCTTGCATATTTACTTCTTCAATCAATTAATATGTATTTGGAGCCCTACTCGGTGCCGGGAGCCACTCTAGATCCTGGAGCTACCACAGAAACGAAAGACCAAGGGTCCCATAGAGGAAGGCAATCATTGGTAAACGGATGAATAGAGGGATGTTACAGATAGCGATCTTGACTATAAAGGTCGAAAACAGGGATGACCGGTGTAGCAGAGAAGCACCAGCGTGGGTTGGGGGCAGTCAGGCTCCAGGAAGCCAGTCTTGAGGCTGACATTATTGGTCTGCTCTGTCTGTGGCCCGAGTGCTCTTGCCTCCTTGCCCCTCCTTCCCAGAGTCCCTCCTACCTCACTGGCCTCCGTTTGGCCTCTCCTGCTGATCTCCCTCTTCTCCCTGTCTGTACATGTTGGGAGGGTGCGAGGGTGGGTCTCAGAAAGCTCCACGAAGCCCTAAGCAGTCTGAACCCTCACTAACCATCTGTTCCTACTGTCAGCCCCATACCTGTGCTCCAGTCACACTCCCACCCCAGGGCCTTTGCATTTGCTGTTCCATCCCACTGAGATATTCCTCCCCCAAATATCTGTGTGGCTCACCCTTTCCTGTCTGCGTTCACAGTGCCCCCTTTCCTCTCTATTTAAAACTGGCCCCTTTATTTCTGCACTCTACGCACCCCCCACCTTGCTTCTTACCCTCAGTTGCTCTTATCAGCATCTTGCATTCTATGTATTTGATCTATTGGTACCGTGTCTGCCCCATCCACTGAATATAAGAGCAGAGATATTCTGTGTTCTCCACTGACTCCCAACACTCAGGAGAGTGCTCAGAACATAGTAGGTGCTCAGCGGTATCGGTTGAATGCATGTATGAATACCCAAAATCGTTATCTTCCCTTTCAAGGAGGTAGACATACAAAGCTGAGGAGGACAAGCAGGACTGATTCTAAGAGGGGTGGCCTGGGGATGGGACAGGCCTGGTGTAGAGATCAGAAGCCAGTAAGAGCCAGACATTGCTGGGAGAGGCAGGCAGGGGAGAGGTAAGAGGAACACCAAGCTTGGTGTGCAAGCAGTGGGATCTGGGTAGCCCTACTGAGGGGGAAGGGAAGGGAGTCACATTTGGTGAGCACCTAATGTGTGCCATGTTCCTCAGCCTTCACCATAGACTATAAGGTGGCAATTATTAGTCATTCTACAGCTAAGCAAATGGAGGATCAGAGACAGAAAGCAACAGAATGGCCAGACATCCTTTTGGCTTATACATACCACCACGTTGACTTATTTTTACCCTGTCTTGATTCAGATAGGTTTAAGGTGACTATCAAAACGATGTATTAAGCTTATGAATGTTGACACTGGCAGAGTAGCTGGTATTGGACCCCTTATAAACTTTAGACAAATGTTTTTAAAAATGCAAAGATGATCGTTTGAAGGAAACCAAGAGCAACCAATACTTGGCAGAAACCACAGCCGTTATGACCCTTAGTAGAAGGGAACCGTGCTGGGAGGCATCCGTGCTTAGATTCCTTCCCTCCTGAGGGCACCCACTGTCCATGAAAGAAAGCTATAGTCTTAGTGACTTAAGAAGTTAGAAGACACAGTTTGGGCCTGCTAAGTGGCTGGGAACTGAAGAGAAAATCCCAGAAACAATGGACCACACGGGAAAATTTCCCAATTCTGTGTATAAACTCCTTCAAATCCTTGAACTTGAATGTGAAGGCAAGAATAACTGGAAAGACGGAATTTCCAAACAGAGATGTCAGAACCTGCCTGGTTCAGGGGAAACCCAATTTGGAGTCTGACTTCTGCTGTGAGTGACGGCATCCTAATACATCCTCAGAAAGACCATGCGTTAGGGATAAAGACCACATCTCATGATAGAGGGATTCATCCTTTGATCAACAAATGAAACAATAGCAAATAACTAGACATGTGAGAAAAGAGGAAAATGGAACCCGAAGTCAAGGGAAAAACCAGCCAGTGAAAAAGACCTACAAATGACTCAGATGTTGGAATGAGCAGACAAGGACTTTGCAGTAACTATGACGAATATGCTAGCCTCTGCAGATGACTAGCTTGAAAAAAAAAATGGCCAAAGCTTAAAAAGTTTGAACAACCCAAAGAAGTCATATGGGGTTATCACCCAAAGTATAAGATAAATATCCATGAGTCTATGTTGATGTAAATCAAAGGTTGGATAAAATAATAAATTGTGGAGAAGAGGCAAATCTCTTGGGCAGGAGAATTCCACAAAATTTATGTGGCTACTTTTCAACCTCAAGGATGTGGAGCATAACTCTCCACTCCTTACGTGTGGGCTGCTTGTAGTGAGGTCCTTCCAAAGAGTACAGTATGGAAAGAGTGGGGAAAGAATAACGTAATGGTGGGGAAACCTGCAAACACTACCTCAGCCAGGTGGTGAAGGTCAACAACAATAGTTTTAGATAATGTTGATACTTGTGTTCTTCTTATGATATGAGGAGCATTTACCTTGTGATCTTCCTCCCTCAAACCCATACCCCCCAGTCTAATAGTTAGAAAAACATCAGGCAAGTTCCAATACAAGGCCATGTAACAATATACTAGACCAGTACTCTTCAAAATTGTCAAAGTCACCAAAACCAAAGAAAGTCTGAGAAACCGTCAGAGCCAACAGGAGCCCAAGGGGACATGACAGCTAAATGTCTGGTGGTATTCTGGATGGGATCCTGCAACAAAAAAGGAGCGTTAGGCAAAATTAAGGAACTCTGAATAACCTACGGACTTTAGTTAATAATTATGTGTACCTATTAGTTCACTAATAGTAACAAACATACCATACTAATGTAAGATGTTAATAATAGGGGAGGCTGTGTGTATAAAAAATATGGAAGAAAAAGAGAGCCTCAGTGACCTTTGAGAGGAGAAAAGGCAAATATTGGGAGTGAAAGGCAAATATTTGAGTAAATATTAGAAAAATAATTTCAAAAGTTGATAAAAGGCAGTGACCATCTAGATCAGGAAGCTCAGTAAATCCTGAGCAGCTTACTTCCAAAGAAAATCATGTCTGACACAGCATAGTCAAACTGCTGCAGTCCAGAGATTAAGAAAAGGCACTCAGAGGGGTGGGAGAGATACACATTAATATCAAGGAACAGGAATAATAATGAACGCTGATTTTATATCAGATAAATCAAAGCCTCAAGACAACATCACATCTTTAAAGTTTCGGTAGGAAAAAATAACTTTTAACCTAGAATATTTATTATCTGGCAGAAGAGAACATTTTAAATTAAGGTGAATTAAAAACATATTAAGATAAATGAAAGATGATAATATTGTTGCCAGCAGATCCACAGGACAAAATATTTTAAATGAAGTTCTTCAGTTTAAAAGGTAATACTATCTGATAAAATTTCAAGTCTACAGAAAATAAAGAGAAGTGCCAGAAATGATAAATATAAAAAAGATTTTCTCTTCAATTCTGTAAAAATTAGCTCATGGTTTAGAGGATATGTAAGAATAATGTATTGTGGAGTTTGCAACATGGGCAGAAATAAAATCTATGACAATAACTGCCAACGAGTGAGAGTGAGTATGAATAGAATCGTGTTGTTATAAGGTTTCGGTGTAAACAAAACAGTATATTAATTTGCATTAGACTGAGAGAAATTTGTGATGCATAGTGACCCCTGAGTGGGCATGTGCAAGCAGACCTCAGTGAGCCCAAGGGGAAAAGAACATATTGTAATCTGTAGCAGAAATACAAGGAATACACAAAGAAGTTTAATTAGAACATCAATAAAGAAATGAGACCAGAATACTAAAAAAAATCCCAGTTAACCCCAAAGAAGACAACAAAGGAATGAACAACAAGTGGGGCCAATCGAAAACAGGTGGAAAGATGCTAAGAAAGTCAACACAGGTACTATCTTTGAAATAAAAGCCAGAGATTTTTAAATTATTAAAAAGAACAAGACCCAACTAGATGATGATTACAAAACACATACCTGAAATATAAAGATACAGACAGGCTGATGGCAAAAGTGGAAAAAGATGTGCTAAGCCTGAGAAAGTTGGTGTGGCCATAATGTCAAAGAAACATAGTCGAGGGGTCGATTTATCAAGAAGACATGTTCTGTGAAATGAATTGTGCCCTCCCAAATACATATGTTGATATGCCCTGATTCCCAATGTGACTGTACCAGAGCTAGGGCTTATTAGGAGGCAGGGGAGGTTAAGCGAGGTCATAAAGGTGCAGCCCTGATTCAATAGGAGTGACAACCTTATGAGAAGAGACACCAAAAAGCTCGTTGTCTCTCCTCCATGTGAAGTAAGATGAAGGCCGTCTCTCCTCCATAGTAAGATGAAGACCGTCTGCAGGCACAAAGACCCCCTTTCAACAGGTAGCAAGTTGTCCAGCACCTTGATCTTGGACTTCCCAGTGCCTAGAATCAAAACGAATAAATTTTTGTGGCTTAAACCGTCCACTTTATGATGTTTTGCTATGTCAACCTGTGCTAAGAAAGCGTAAGAAAAATACCAGGAAACGTAAAATACCAATATCAAAAATGGTAGCAGAGATGTCCTATCGATTGTACAGATATTAAAATGGTAAAAAGGGAATATTATGAGCTGTATGCCAATAAATCCAATAACTTAGACAAACTCAAAATATGTCTTGAAATAGATAACTTGCCAAAACTCACCAAAGAAGAAATAGACACTCTGAATAGCCCTGTATCTACTATTTAAATTGAATTCGTAACTAAAAATCTTTTCTACAAAAACCTCCAGGCCCAAGTGGTGAATTTAATGCAACATTTATGAAATAAATGATATTCATCTTCCACAAATTCTTTCAGGTAATAGAAGAGGAGGGGACAATTCATAATTTCGCAATTCATTTTGAGCCAGCAAAACCCTGACATCAAACCCTAATGAGGACACTAAAAGAAAGACAATTAACTCGAGATGGATGCAAAGCGGCTAAAAAATATTACCATAAAATCCAGAAATACATATCAAGGATAATACATCGTGACAAAGTACAACTTATTCCAAGAATGTAGGTGTGGTTCAACATCTGAAAAATCAATCCGAGTAAGCCACCACATTAAAAGACAAAAGCCATATGATCATCTGGATACATGCCAAGAAAGTATCTAAAGCAACCGACACCAATTCGTGCCCAAAACTCAGCAAACTAGAAATTGAAGGAATTTTTTTTTAGTCTTATAAAGGACTTCTACTATGCAAAACCTGCAGCTAGCACCAGGTATAGGGTCAAAACCAGAAGGGATTCCCCCATCAGGAACAAGTCAAAATGTATATTATCAAAATCGTATTGGAAATTCTAGTTTTTTCAATAAGGCAAAAAGCCTTGGAGTTTGCAGAGGTTGAATTAAAACTCTGATTATTCACAGACGACATGAGCGATTGATAGAAAATTCTAAGGAACCTGCAAAATACTACTAATGAACTTAACAGATTGCAGGATACAACTACAAGCAACATGAGAAAACTAAAACTGAATTTAATAAGTTGCTAACATGAGTCAGAGTAAAAAAAATCAATTGATTTTTATATGCCAGAAGTTGGTAAACGATAGCCTATGAGCCAAATCTGGAGGATCACTTGTTATGGCCCTTGAGCTAAGAGTGCTTCTTAAAAATTTTAAACAGTTGAAAAACGATTTTAAAAATTGTGACATGTAAAATTATACAAAAATCAAATTTCAGCATCCATGAATAAACTTTTGTTGGAACGCAGCCAAAACCCATTTGCTTGCACATTGCCCGTGGCTATTTCCATGCTACCGTGGCAGAGTTCAGTTGTTGTGACACAAAGTAGATGGTCTGCAAAGCTTACAGCGTTTACTCTCTGGCACTTTATAGGAAAAGTTTGCTGACTCCTACTCTACACCAAAAACAAACACTTGTTTAAAAATATTAAAACACAGGGGCGCCTGGGTGTTGGTTAAGCCTCCGACTTTGGCTCAGGTCATGATCTTGTGGTTTGTGAGTTCGAGCTCCGTATCGGGATCTGTGCTGACAGCTCAGAGCCTGGAGCCTACTTTGAATTCTGTGTCTCCCTCTCTCTCTCTGTCCCTCCCCTGCTTGCGCTCTGTCTCTCTCTCCCCTTCTCAAAAAAAAAAAAAATTAAAGCACAATACAATTTCAATCACATCAAAAACATAGTATTTAAGGATTTTTTTGTATGTGCAAGACCCCTGTACTGATGAAGACTATATATTATTTCATAGGAAAATTAAGGAAGATGTAGAAAAATATATCATGGTCATGGATTAGAAGACTGAAATGTCAACCCTCCCTAAACTGATCCTTAGATTTAATACACACACACACACACATGCATGCACACACACAACACTGTTTTTGTAGAAATAAATGAACTGTTTCTAAAACTATACAGAAATGCAATAAAACTGATTTCTATGAAGCTACAATAATCAAGACAAAGCAAGAACAGACAGATGGATTCATAATAGAGACCCAAGATAAAGCCATACATATATATGTTGTCAACTGAGAGATATTTCAGTGAGAGAAAGGACCGTCTTTTCAACAGATGGTGCTATAACATCTCTATCCCTATGGAAAAATTATGAACCTAGACTCCTACCTCATACCCTATATAGAAATGAATCTGAGGTGAAACTGATGTAAATATGAAAACTAAAAAACAAGATAAGAGAAAAATCTTAGGAGAACATCTTTGCGATCTTGGAGGTAGTTCAAGATTCTTAAGACACACACACACAAAAGCACTGTCTATAATAGCCATTAAAAATGACAAATTGGAGTTCAGTTTAAGAACCTTTTATTCTTCAAAAGATATCATTCACGATAAGAAAATGAAAACCACAGATTAGGAAAAATAATCACAATACACATGCCTGACAAAGGACTTATACTCAGCATATATAAAGAACTCCTACAAACCAATCGTGAAAAGAAAAACTCCAAAAAAATGGGCAAAAGACTTAAACATACACTTCATTAAAAGAAATGCAAATGACCAAAGTATACCTGAAAAAAACTGCTCAACATTGTTAGTTGCCAGGGATCTGAATTATCAGAAAAATTAAACAGACTGAGAATACCAAGTATTGATAAGGAATGTGGAATGAATGGAAACTGTATACATTTCTGGAGGATGGCAGAATAATAAGGTCATTCTGGAAAATAACTTGTCAGTTTGTTATCATGTAAAATATCCACCCACTCTACGACCTAGGAATTCCACTTTTAAGTACCAGAAAGTAATGAAAACTGGTCTATAGTTAGACTGTGTAAGTATTTTAATAGCAACTTTATTCATCATAGCCCCCGAGTGGATTTAACTCAGTTGTCCATCGACAGGTTAATGGATAAACAAACTGTGGTATACTGGACAAACACTGAGCAATAAACAAGAATAAACTGCTAATAAATACGCACATAGATTAATCTCAAAAACTTTTTTTTTTTTTTTTTTTTTAAGCAAAAGACTCAGGACGCCTAGATCGGGATTCCATTCATGTGAAATTCCAGGGCTTGCAAAATTGATCTACATGGCAGACAGAAGCTGGGGCATTGACCCTGACCAAGCACAGAGGTTTATTGGGGTAATGGAGTGAGGTGTTGGTTAGATGGATGTATTGTATGCAAATTTTTGCATGAATACACAGACACACACACACACACACACACACGCGCGCGGGAAAGGATCTCCATTCACTTGTTCATCAATCTTGCTCGTGCTGACCTCTCCCTCTTCCTCCCCCTGCATTCTGCCCATCACTGCCCTGCACTCCCGTCCTGAGTATCTCTCCAACACTCCACTCTACCCATCCAGCTGCTGCTGCTCTGGAGTGATCCAGCGCCGTCTGAGTTTGGGTCCCTCCGTAAGTGCAGGTGGCTTATGTGGCTGCTGATCCCAAAAGCCACGTGAGGAGGTGACACGGGTCAAGAGGGAGAAAAACCCCAAAGGCTGAATCAGAGCGCAGATCACATTGTAGGTTCAGTCTTGCTTGGGACCCTCCGAGAAAGTGTGTAGAACGTGCCTCGGACCTGCCCCTCAGAGGGAAGCTGGGTATTTATGTTTCCAATCCCTCCCATACCTCACTGGTTGAGAGGGGCCCCTGGGGTATGAATCCCTGGCACTTCCGGGCTGCCCTGCCCATGGCTGGTTAAGCCCCCAGGGCACTGAAAATAGGGACTGAGGGGGCAGTGGGCAATGCTCTGGGACCACCCACCACAGGTGCAAGTGAACTGGGAGCTGGCCCAGGGGACACAGGGTGGGGTATCCAGAGCTGCGGCCACGGCCGTCATCCCTCACTTGGGCGGGGGGTCTACGTCAGCCCCCTCCCGTCGTTTTCCTGCTATCCTTCCTGCCCCTCCGTGCCATCCCCCCCGGGGCAGGTAAAGGACTGTCCAGCAGATAACTCCTGCCTGAATCCCTTCAACAGCTCCTCTTGGCTTTTGGGAGAACCAAAATCCTTGTCCCTGCCTCAGGGATTGGACCTGGCGTGACTTGTACCCCAAGCCCCTCTGCACAGCCCCCCTGTACAAGCCTACCTGTACAGGAGCCACACGGGAGCCTTTCGGCTCCACAGACACCCCAGGATCAGAATCGCAGTGTATCCGGTGAACGAGGCAGCCGCTGCCCTCCTCTCTCCCTCTCCCACCCCACCCTGGGACACCCGGCCGGGACACGGGGGCAATTCTGGACCTCTGATGCGCTGAGGGTCCCCCGCCCGGAATGACGCTTTCTGAGAACGGAGCCCAGGCCGACCACCCGGCCTGTGCCGGCATCGCGGCTCCCGCTGTCAACAGCCAAAGCCTAGCGCCACCGCCACCAGCAAAGCAGCCCCAACTTCACGCTAAATACATAATTTACAGCAAATTAAACTTAATGGGACTGGAGTAATTATGTTGACTTTTTAAAGCACTTGGAGATAAACACCTGATTAGATATTTCAGAATATGAACTTTTCCATTGTCTTCCGAAGGAGATGGGAGAAAGGAGGCTGAGGCGGGAGTCAGGGAGAGGTGCGTGGGCAGCACCGGGGATCCATTCGAGGGCGCTCCCGAGTGGCACCCAGGCCAGCTCTCCAGGATGTCTGTTTCACGACATCTGTCGAAAGTCTTAAAAACGTCCATACCTTTTGATCTGGCGAGACAGGAAACCTGCCATAAGGACGTGATCAGAGACGGTGACAAAGCTCTACGTGTGGGGTTAGTCACCCAGCACCGTTCATCACAGCCAGATTTAGATGGGGGTCATCTAACTGCCTCACGGTGGCAGAGGAGTTGCACCAGGGATGGGACAGTCCTACACGCTGCTCTGTTGTGTGGCCGTTAAGATTGAGACCTCCAGGGACACCTACCTGGGTGGCTCAGTCAGTTAAGCCTCTGACTCTTGATTTCAGCTCAGGTCATGATCACACGGTTCAGTGCAGAACCTACTTGAGATTCTCTCCCTCTCTCCTTCTTTCTCTCTACCCCTCCCCCATTCGCTCTCTCGTTCTTTCTCTCCCACTCTCTCTGTCTCAAAGTAAATAAGCATTAAAAAAAAATGAGACCTTCAAATGTAATGCATGATGGGAAGGTGCTTATAAACATAAAGGCAGGAAATAAAAGTATCATATAAAACTGGACATCAAGTAATTTTGCTAATATGAGCATAGGAAACACAAAACCCAGAAGGATAGATGCATAAATACCAACAGATGTTAGCTCTGCATGGGGGGTTATAAAGGATTTTTCTTTTTTTTTTTTAATGGTTAAAATTTTTCTGCTGTAAGCACCTATTGCTAAAATATGACTTTTAATTTGTTTTGAAATGGAGCAGGGTATGAATGGATCTCTTCCCCCCACTTTCCACTAGAGAATTCCTGGATTCAGCTCTGGGGCTAGAGCTCTGATCTTGGAATCTTTAGGTCCTTATTCAAATCTTCTGGTTGCCAGGTGGGGTCCCGGGGGCAGGTTGTCACTCAGAACCCTGTCTCCTCTTCTTTAGTAGCAAGAATAACAATCCTGTTGGGGGTGGATGGGTGTCCTGCTTCAAAGCTACTAGTCCTCATTCCTTTCCTTTCAGACAGGATGGCCAGTGGAACGTGAGTTCCACTCACATTGTTGTTAAGTGTTAAGTGTTGTTAAGTGTTGTTAAGTTGTTAAGTGTGGCTTCCAGAAAAGCTTTCTTTAAAAAAATTTTTTTCAGTGTTTATTATTTATTTTTGAGAGAAAGAGAGAGAGAGAGACAGAGTGTGAGCAGGGGAGGAACAGAGAGAGAGGGAGACACAGAATCCAAAGCAGGCTCCAGGCTCTGAGCTGTCAGCACAGAGCCCATCGAGGGGCTCAAACTCATGAACTGCGAGATCGTGACCTGAGCTGAAGTCGGAAGCTTAATTGACTGAGCCACCCAGGCGCCCCTAGAAAAGCTTTCTAACGGGAGCTTATCACTGAGCAAAACCCTCTTGGCTCCTTTCCTTTCATTTCCTTTCTGTCTGGAATGCTGCAGTAATTTCTGGGGATCCAGCAGCTGTCACACAACCAATAGGCGATCTTTAGGATGAGCTCATGCACCGTGGAAGGCAAAGCAAAAACCAAGGAGACTGGGACACTGACAAAATATGTAGAGTAATGGGAACTTCTATATCCAAAATTCTCTTAAACGAGAGAAAAAAAAAATAATTGTAATCTTCAATTTGTTTAAGCCACTACTGTTCAGATCTGTTTCTAGCAGCTGAAGTGCAATTCCTAAAAGATACACCAGGGGACAGTGGAGGATGGCAGAGATAAAGCAAAACTGTCAAACCCACAGAAATCTCAAGGAAATTGGCAAGGAAATAGCTACTTCTACTGGGCCTGGGCTAAGATGAACTAAAGCAGAGAAGTAGAGAGAAGTTGTCAGGACAACGGGGCCGAGAGGGTTGGTGTTGATTTCTTCCAAGAACATAAAGTCAATAGGTCAAGTATAGTGAGGTAGAGACTTCACCCAGCAGTCGGGGGACACGGACTTTGCTCGTAACTTTACGAAAGCCATTCTCCCTTTCTGGACTGTGTCTCATCTGTTAATGGGAGGGGATGGTTGCCCCCGAGAATCTAAGGTTTCTCATGACTCCCAGGCTCTCTGACCATAACCTGAGCGGGATGACTGTCATATGTGGGAGAGTGGGAAGTGTCCACAGAGGTGAGCATCTTTGCCCCTCCCCCCGCACCCCGTACCTCCACTTATTCAGCAACCCCGCCCCCCTCTGGTTTCCGGAGCTGCCTAGGGTGTGGGAGGTGCAGGGTTGAGCACGGATTGGGTCAGGGCTCGCCAGTCCAGGAGCTAAGCCTGGGGGTGCTGCTACCGCTCCTTCTGGGCTAATGACTTCCCAGGGTGGCAGTCAATAAAGGGACGGACGACGTCAAGAGACAGAACGAGCTCTGCCCGACAGCGATGAGCCACCTTAGACGGCGTTTTCTCATCAGATTTTGGAACTGGAAAATACCTTAGTGGTCTTCTAGCCCATTCCTTTCCGTGATGCTTGAATTCCTTCTTCAACAGCCACTGATGACGTCTTCGTCACCATCCCCATCATCCCCACACCCTCATCACTGACGTCATCATCAGTATCGACACCATCACCACCATCCCTGTATCCCCGTCATCACGGCCACCGCCGCCACCACCATCGTCATCACTGACGTTTATCGAGCCTCTCCTTCGTAGCAGGCACAGCGCTGAGTGCTTTATGTACCTGGTTGCACTAACCTCTCACCATAACACGATGAGGTAGGAATTTAGAGGTGAGGAAGCCAAGCTCAGGAAAACGAAGTGGTCCAAGGCGACACAGATACTAAGCAGAGGAGGGGAGATTCAGGTCCAGCTCAATCTGATCACAAAGGCTAATCTCTGTCCGTTGCACGTCGGGACCCTGAGAGCTGACCTCTGCTGTGCACCTGCTGCGGTAGAGAGGTCCTTGTCTCCACCAGGAAGCTCCGCCTTGAGGCAGCAGCCCTTACCAAAGGAAAATCAGCCTTCCGTGGCCTCACCCATGGGTCCTGGATCCGATCTTTGGTGCCACGCGGAAGGAATCTGACCTCTAGTCCGTGCCACATCTTTTCTGATATTCGAGGGCAGCATTCATGCTCACTTTCGCCTTTTCTTTTAGAGGCTAAGCACTGGATCCCTTCAATAATCCCTCAGTGAGCGGCCACCTCTCCAGACGGTCCTCCGGCTGCACCCGGGTCCACCTGGACTTGTGCGATCCCTCCTCCCGGGTCTCCTGATTCCACTCTTACCCCGCCCCCCCAGCCCCCTGCCGCTGTCCCTCTCCTCCACCCAGAAGCCACACACGGGATAGGTCAGCTCATGTCAGTCTCATAGTCAAAACCGTGCAGTGAATCCCCTCAACATTAAAATGAAAACCCAAAGTCTGCCGTGACCTATAGACCCTACATGATCTCTTCCTCCTGCTAACTCTTCACGTCTTGCCCCCGTCCCGCCTCTCTCCCCATTACCCACTGTGCTCCAGCTTCACTGGCCTCCCTGCTGGTTCCTAGCGCACATCACGCTTATTCCTACCGCAGGACCTTTACTTCCGCAGCTCCCTGGGACGTCTCACCCCTAGTCCCTTCGTAGTCACCACTTTGCCTCATAGAACTTACCACCTCCTGATTTATTTGTTTCTCATCTGTCTTTGCTACTCGAGTGCGAGTTCCAGGAGAGCAAGGATGTTGCCAGCCTTCTTCAGTTCTCTATCTCCAGGGCCTAGAAGGGAGCCCAGAACCTGACAGAATTCTAACAAAACTGTTAAATGAATGTACGGATTAATTAATCCGTGGGACCTCGTTCACAGGCTCTTCTCAGGCAGGGCTCTCTGCTTTTCGACAAGCCTATCCATGACCTTCTATGCTTGTTCCTCAGAATGACAGAGGAGTCTGCACCTCCCAGTTGAATAGGACTTTCACCTCCCTTTTGCTACGCTCCATACCTCTACTAATATGGCCTAAAAGACAGCAAGATGTGCACAGGAGAGTGTTTGCTGCAGAGTCGGATAGGCTGAAGTTCTAGTCTCAGCTCTGCCACTCACTGGTTCTGTATTATTTAGCTTTTCTAAGCTGCAACCTCCTCTTGTAGAAAATGATGCTTATCATACCAACCTTGCAAGCTTGTTGTGAAGACAGGGATTATGTGAGTACATAATGCAGAGTAAGCATCCAGTAATAAATGTTCAGAGGCAAAGGTAATTTTATCTATTGATAACATTATTTCCATGGTTGCCAATATTATTGTTGTTGTTTTATTAAGCTGGCCAGGTCTGGGGCCTCTCTGTCTCATCAGCGGGGCCTTGGTTGGGAATGGACCGAAATGGGGTGCAGGGAGGGAAGGGACAGGTGACAGGAGAGCCGCGTCACCTCGTGGGCTCATCCTGAGCTCCCTGTCAGCTCTCATGTCAGGCCTGTCTCTCGCCTCTATACCTGACGGTTGATTTATTTTGCTCAGCTCAGCTCAGATTTGCACTGCATGCTAAACTCGCATTTACATATGAAATCCCATCCTGTGAGCCTCGCTCTGTGGCTCCAGCCTGTGGGGATTTTCTTCCTACCCTGCCTCTGCCTTCCGAAGCGTTTGCTCTCCCTCTAAGAACCTGTCATCTGAAATCTGAAGGGCGCCCCCTCCCTGGCAGAGTTAACGCTGATCATGCCACGGGTCTCCCTCCTCCCAGAGGATGCAGTCCTTGGGGCTGACACTTTGCAGACACTCTCCCAGAGCCTGAAAAGAGCCTGGCGCAGAGCCGGGGGGGGGGGGCAGGCCAGGACTGTGGGGCCGGTGGGAAGTGATGACGTCCATGGGAGGGGCTGGGGGTCGACAGGGCAGGGAGCGGCAGGGAGAGCTGAGGATGAGCCCCCATCACCCCAGCCTGGTGGCACCGGGTCCACATCCCAGCTCCGCCCTTCACAAGCAGCTGATGACTTCGGGCGAGTCCCCTCACCTCTCTGAGACTCAGTCCCCTGTCTATCAAATGGAGATGCTGCTTCCCACCCCAGGAGACGCCGTGGATGGATGTGCTGCAAGGGGGCTGGCAAAACTCACCGCGTGCGAGGCGGGTGATGTCACAGGGGCCATCCGGGTGGCCCTGAGGTCACGTGGTGCCGTGCCGTGGTAGGCGGTGTAGGCTCTGGAGTAGACCTGGCTTCTGGCTGGGGGACAGAGACAAACTGCTCACCCTCTCTGAGGCTCTCAGCTCCCTCTGGGGGCGGGGGGCGGGGAGGGGGACCGAGGGCATCACTCTGCAATGGCAACGCACCTGCTCTGGTAGAGGCTCGGCCTCAGCTGCCCCGTCCCGCTGGCTTCCCAGCGAGGCTCCCACCTGGAAACACATTCCCGACGGGGCAGCCCGGATAGACAGGTGCAAGGATGTGCCCGGGTGCGCGTGTGCAGGGAGCGCCCCGCTCTGTGACTGGCAGGTACCGGCTCCAGGCACTGCCTAGCACACAGGCATCCCCCGGGCCCCGGGCACAGACCTGACCCTGCGCACTGCCGTCCGAACAGGAAAGACGGCCGTGCTTGTGGACTTAGTGGGGTAAGTGCTGGACGAGGCAGGCTCTTAGCGCCAGGCAGCTCTTGCCCTGTTCCTATCTCTGCTCAGTTCTCCTGACCCATGGAAAGTCTAGGTCATGGCCCCCATCCCCCTACCTGTGGGGAGGACAGGGGTCCCGGTACACCCAAGACATAGGCCCAGGATCCACCCAGCACTGCCCGGACGGCCTGCACATTCAGTGGTTTCTTGCAGGGGGACGGAACTGCACCTGGCCCTCCACACGCGGGTCGGGCCCCTGAACCGGCAAGGAAGGCTGAGTCAGCCGGATGGGGGAACGGGTCAGCCTGCGGCCTGGCTGGGTGGGCCGTGTTGAATCAATTCTCAATTCCCGTTAAGTGGTAGGGGCTCATGAGATAGTTTAGAACGGGTCGTAGCCTCTGGCCAGGGGGGAAACTGAGGCACAGAGAGTCAGCCTCTGGGTGAATATCATCAGCCATCATAGAGCTGGAAGATCCTCACCAAACCGATTTCGTGCATGGACACTGATGCTCAGAAGCAGGAAGCTGTGACAGAGCCGCGCCTCCTCGCTCCACCCTCCCCCAGGAAGCCTGGGGTGGGGAATGGGCTGAGCTGGGGCCCCTGGCTCTTCCCAGCTGGGGCGTATCTGTTTCTGCTGCGTGTTTGTAAAGGGAACCCTTTCAGCACGCCTGGCACCACGCAAGGTACTTAACCACGGTCTCATCTGATCCGATCAGGGTCATCCCCATCCTGCCGATGGGAACCCAGGCCCACAGCGGGCAACTGATTTGCCTAAGGTCGCAGCTGGTGAGGCACGACCACCTGCGACCAAAGCCTGAGTCCTTCAGAGGTCTCAGGATAAAGCCCACTGCCTGAGGAAGGGAGGGGCATCTGGGAAGGTCTGGGAACGCTGCTGGGGGTCCTCCCTGACAGAGGACTGTGGAGTGATCTGTCCCCTGGTGGCACCCAAGCCATCGCTCTCCCTCAGGTATGACTCTTGGTCTGAGTGGAGGTCTGGGTGGGTGAGTGCAGGCAGGGCTGTCTCCAGGATCAAGCCCAGCAGAGCCGAGGGTAAGATGAGCGATTGGGGATCTTGCCTGGGGAGGCCCGGTGTGAAAGGGAGGGGGTCAGGACTTGAGACCTGGTGCCTGGAGCCAGGGCAGCTCGTCCCGGAGTGGTTGGGATGGAGCCTCCCCCAGAGCCAGCCTGGGGGGGAGACTTGCTCCCTGATCCTACCCTGGCCACCATCTAAGGACTCATTTAGAAGCCCCTCTCGTGCCCCCAGCTCGGGAGGCTCTGCCTCCTTTACTGGGTGTTGCAAGAAACACGGAAGCCGAAAAGCCCTCTGGAGGTGCATGTGGAGAAACATGGTGATCCCCCAAAGAGAAGGAACTTCAACGGCTGTTACCAAGGGCTTCCTGACATTGGCTGGAGGTTGGTGGGGCGGCTCCAGCCACTGATGAGAGAGGGGGAGAGGAAGATGGGCGGGGGGAGGTGGGAGGGGCCCATCCGTCGCCATAACTCCGTCTGGTGGGGAATGTGTATGTGGGGGGGGGACAAATTCCCATTGGGGGTCCTGGAGGGGTGGCCTGGGGCACCGGCACGACTATGGGACTGAAACTTAGAAAACTGTGACTTTCCTTCCAGCCCACTTGTTGGCTTTACTGTGCCCCTGTGCACATGGGGGCTGGGAAGGAGGCTCTCCGGGGGTCCCATGAGTCTTTGAGCTGAGGAGGGTCACCCTGGTGGCCCCTGGCCCTAGGAACAGGGAGATAGGGCCTCTCGGGTGGAGATGCTGTTGGGGCGACCCTGCCCCCTCCTGGGGTCCTTGAAACTTGATCCCAGCCACACGGGTCCTGTTGGCCCAGGAGCTGGGGGTTGCTGAGACTCAGACTGAACAACTCAGGGAGGGAGGGGCCGCCTGGGTCTGCTGTGAGTGATCACGTCCACGGCGGTGGGGTGGGGGGGTCCCGTCCATTGCCTGGTGCCACTGGTCAAGAGGATTAGTAATGAGGCCTGACACTTCTAGCCTGGAGTCAGAAGGGACTCAAGGGATTCATCCGCTTACTCAGAAATACCGATCGGATCGTTTCCAGGTTTCTGTTATTGCAAACGAAGCCGCTGTGAACGTTCTCGTACAAGGCTCCAACGCACACGTACAGGACATTCTCTGGGGCCCTTTCTCCAACTGGAGCTGCTGCAGTAGAAGGTGTGTGCGTGTTTGACTTTACAAGACGTGGCCACGTTGACTTGCAAAGTGCCTGTATCATTTCCGCTCCCAGCAGACGTGTGGGAGAGGGGCCGTTGTCCCCCATCCAGACGGCGACCTCGCTTCTGCCCACCTAGCAGGTGTAAGATGGGGATCCTCAGCGTTCTAGAACGAGCATTTCTCTGGTTACTAATCAGATTGCACACAGTTTCAAATGATCACTAGCCATTCAGCTTTCTTCTTGAAATACCTGTGCATGTCTTTTACTTAATTTTCTATTGTTTTTTTTTTTTAATTGGTTTCCTAGTCTTTTTAGGAAGTCTATATATATTTAGGATAGAATCATACATTGCTTGTGTGTTATAATGTCTGCATCCACATGCGGCTTATCTGTCCATATTTATAGTGACATCGGATGAACAGAAACTCCTTATTTAAATCGATCAAGTTTACCAATCGTTTATGGTTGGCGCTGTTTGTATTTCGGGAAATACGTCCTCTTCTGCCCAAAGTCATAAAAGTAGTTTATATGTTCCGCCAAAAACATAAAAACAAAAAAACCACAAAATGGTGGGCAGTGACTACCGGTAGTGGGGTGAGGGGACCCGGCGGTGCCCCTGTTCTTGGTCATGTTTCCAGACTCAAGCCGTGACTCCCTGGTGTTTGCTCGCACGGACGGTTTATGACATATATAGATAGAAGGATAGGTAGACGGCCCAGATGTGTGACACAGATTCTGTTGTACGTATGGAAAACTACATGGCGAAAAGAAGCGATTTAACGAAACTTCTAGCACAGGCCCAGGGCCCACAGATAATAACGCCAGCTAGGAAGGCCCGCACGCTTTCCGGAGTCGAGCGCGGCACCAAGCGGCTTACGTGCGCCGACTCATTTAATCTTCACAGCAGCGCCGCGACATTTACCCGTTTTATGGGGGAGGATGCAGGCACCAGAGAGGGTAAGTGACTTGTCCCGGGTCACACAGCGGAGGGGGTCTGAGAAGCAAGCCCGGGTCTAGACTCCAGGTTGGTCCCTCGCAGCTGTCGACTGCCTGCCACTCATGCGGCAGGTGCTCAGTAAATGGAGAGGCTGCTCTGACGCCCTGTTCACACAGCAGCACGCCTCCACTCCCTGCCCGACCCGCAGGCTCTGGGCACCGTCCTCACATGGCCCAGGGCACAGCCGAGGACCCCTTGTGGGCAGATGAAAAGCCTCTGTGCCTGTGACCTTGATCGTGGACATAAGAGAAAAGGTGGAGGAAGAAGGAGGGAAGGAGAGGGAGGTGAGGAGGGGGCCAGGGAGTTAGGAGGGTAAGAGGAGGAGGAGGGGGAGAAGGAGAGGCAGTAAAGGGACAATGACAAGGAGAGAGATGGGGAAGGGCACAGAGAGAGGGAGGGACAGGCAGACGCCAGGAAACCACAGGGAGGGCAGACAGAGGGCCATGGCCAGAGGACAGCCGGTCACGCTAGAAGGCAGTCTCCGTGCTGTACCACAGGGCTCTGTCCCCCGCCCAGGCCTCTTGGTTCACTGGGAAGAACTACAGCCACCAACCGAGCAGATCCACAGAGGACAGAAGCCGGAGGGACATGGGACACTGCCGGCCTCCAGCTGAACTCAGGGCGAGATTCGTGCAGCAGATGGGACGTAATACGGACACTTGGAAAAGTTCTGCATTTCTGTTCGAACATTAACTGCACAAGTAGAGGGGAGGGAGACCTGTCTTGTCAGCGATTCCTGTAAAAGCCCGGCTGGAGGCTCCCCCTGACTTGCCAGGGGAACGGGGGCTTGGTGGCTGGAAAAGCTGGTGTGACACTGGAGGACGTCCACGCAGGTGGAGGGTTCAGGGAGGAGGAGGGGAGAGCCCACCATCCCCTGGGCTGTCCTGGGGCCTCCTGAGCCTGCTCTGTAAGGAGGGAGAACAAGCACAGGTGCAGGGAATGTTCCGGAAGGCTGGCAGAGTAGGAGAAGACAGAGGCAGAAAACAGTAGCATCAGGAGGCCAATGGGGCCTGGGTGGTAACCCCAGCTCTGGCTCTTCCTGGGACCTCTGACAAGTCCCTTGACCTCTCTGAGCCTTGGTCCCCGCATCAGTAACACGGGAGTGATCACGGTGCTGCTTCTCTCGGTGGCTGTGAGGATCCTGTGTACAGACAGAGCCCAGAGGAAGTGCCCAGAAACGGTGGGTCTGAAGAGCCTGGGGCCACCTGGCTGGAGAAAGGGGTGGAAATAGGACTCAGAGGACTTCTTTGCATCCCCCAAATCCCAGAAGCCTTTGAAATGAGGGGCCAGAAAGGGGAAGTGGTTTTCCCAGGTCACAGAGCAAATGAGTGGCAGATACAGGGCTAGAACTCAGCCTGAGCTGGGTTTTGGTCTCATCGGCCTGCCTCTTCTTCCTGGCCAGAAATCTGTCTTCTCCACACCATCAGCTCGGCTCTCAGGCCCATGCTGACCCCAGGGCTCTTGGGGTGAAAGGAGGGGGACATGGGACTCAGTGTGGGGCCACGGACACACTCCCGTGAGGCTTGGCCTTTCCCCAAAAGACCCCAATCCGTCTCAGTGTGGGAAGAATGGGGTCTGAGGGTAAGAAAAGGGGGCTGTGTGACTTTGGGCAAGTCCCTTGACCTCTCTTGCCTCGGTTTCTTTGTCTGTAAAATGAGATAATAACGGCCCCTCCCTCGTGGGGTTGTTGTAAGCACCCTGTACTGCAGGTCAAGGTCTCAGCACACAGAGGAGCCCAATAAACATGGGCTGCAGTGATTAGGGCCAGTGTGCAGTCTCCAGCTGCCTGACCTTGAGGAAGTCATCTCTGCACCCCCCTGCCCCCCTCCCCGCCCTTATCCACAGCCCAAAATGAGGATCATTCCGACAGCGGCACCACAGGTCCCTGGGAAGATCAAGATTGTGAGTGATTAAAAACAGCCCAGGATGTCTGATGCGGATCCAAACACACCAAAGTCAGCGCGACGCGCTGTGTATTCCTAGCCGGTCTCCGCGGCTCCCCCTCCCACCCCACCCCGTCCAGTGTCTGCTCCGTCAGGGGTCCCCCAGCCCCTCCAGCTGCCTGCTGATGAGCCTCAGGCTTCAGTAATGAGGCCGCTCCATCACCGAATGTGCTGGAACGGCCTCTGGAGGGTGAGGGACTGGGAGAGGGAGGAGGGAGAGGGATGGGTGCCAGAGTCTTTGCTCAGGGAAGCCCTCGGGTCTGCAGTGCTCAGTAAGAGAAGAAGATCTTGGTCCAGCGGGAGGGTGGCCATGGAAGTTGGAGTCTCCTGAGTGTGTAAGACCTCACCTGTGGAATCAAGTACCCCTGAAAAAGTGGAGGAGTTGGGATTCCCGGGTGTCGGGCCTTTATTAACAAGCCCTGTGCCTGGGATAATGAATGCCAAGCCCTGGGCTCCCCCACCCTCCTGCGGGCAGCCAGCGGGCTCAGAGATCCTGGCCAGGCAGCAACATCCAGCCTGGAGCTGGGCCAGGCCAGTCTTGGGGGCAGAGGAACAAAACCAGACCCGATAGAAGGGGCTAGTGGGGGCCGGCCCACTGAGGCCCCACTGAGCAGGTCTGGTCAGAGGGGCCTGTGGGTGAAAGGGGAGTGGGCCTGGGTAGAGGGATGTGACCAGAGCCCCGTATCATGGAGGGACCGACGGGGCAAAGGCTGGGGGAGGCCACAGCTCAGAGGCTTAGACCTGGTGGGTCTGAGGCTGCTGTTGTGTCCCCTGACCTGGGTCAAGCCTAGCACTGTCCCCGGGCTGGCCTGGGCTGGGCAGGGTTGGGGTCCAGAGGCCTATGGGGCCCGGCCTCGGGATTTTCCATGAAAGCAGCAAGTGGTGGGGGGCATTTGCCAAGGCAAAGTCATTTGCGAGGGTGGAAGGGAAGGTGGGGGAGTCCTTGCCCGACGAAGCCCTTGGCAAGAGGGGTCTGGCAGGAGGAACAGCCGGGAGACTGGACCCAGGGCACCGTGGGTCAGAACTGGCCGAGTTAGGGCTCTGGGTGGCAAGTGACAGAAATTCCACACACCAACCAGATTCAGCACCAAGAAGGGAGTTGATGGGACCCCGTGACGGAGGGGCTGGGCTCCGCGATGTCGTCAGGCCTCCGGCTCTCTGCACTCTTGACTCCGGTCTCCACCCCAGCGGCCTCCCCTCCAGAAGGCCCTGCGACCCCAAGCTCACACCCTGCCAGCTCTGTGTGTGGATCTTGCTAGAATTCAGTCCCTGCGGCTCCGATTGGGTCCTCCCTGCGACCATCACTGTGTGAGGAGGACGTGAGATTCTGACAGGCCGTGCCCCGGGGCTCTGCCCACCCTCTGTCTGGGGTGGAGTGACTTCGGCAGGGCCCCAGGGACTGGCAGGGCTGAGCAGCGGTTCTCTGAGGAAAATGAAAGAGGACCCCCCCCAGGGCGGGGTCCAGATGCTGGGTGAATAGAGACTTCGCATTGTCTGCCATGGGTGGGGGTCCGAGGCGGGAGTGGTGGAGTTTTGGCCCCACCAGATGCCCGAGGCCGGATCAGTGCACCTGTCCTTCAGCTGCCATGAGTGTTGGCTGTGAACAGCTTGAAGTCGGGAGAATTGTCCTCAGCTGGAGGGAGCTGACTGCTGGCTATCTGGAAATGCCTCGAAGGTTCCACTCCTACTGGGAGCAACCTGCAATCAATGACCGGCTGACGCAGGGTACAGAAGGGTCGGCTCAGTCCCCGAGGGGGCGGCGGACGTGCTCAGGGCTCCCGGTACGCTCAGGCCGAGGCTGGACTCTAGCTGAACCCGCACCCCTCCCCTGCTCCCCCTCCCGAGGAGTCGCCCCCCAGAAGCCACTTGCTCGTGGGTCCCCCTCTCACTCTGCTTCTAGGGATCCCCACCTGCACTGGCTCCCTGCCTGGAACAGCCTGGCCCTGGGCCCCCCGCCACGTTCTTGCCTGTGCGGGGCCGCGTCCGAAAGGGACCATCTCGTCACACTCGGAGGAAGGCGAGGGCCGGCATCTTGGGGACTTCCAAACCCCAACTTCCGCCCCCACCTCTTCCTAATTCTCCCCACGTCTGCTGTAGGTCCCCCCGCAGCCCACCCTCTCCACGTAATTCCCGCTCTTCTCAGATCTCGCTTTGATGAGCGGAAGGTTATGAACAAGTCCCGGAAAAAAGAAAACCCGCGTGTCCCCAGGGCTGCCGTGGTCTATTGGCAAATGGCAAGCTGCTTTGCAACCAATATTTTTGTTTTGTTTTTTGTTTGTGTATAGATAAACAGGACTAAACTAATTAGGGTTTTTCCTGTCCTGCCTCAGGTCTCGGACTACAAAGGGAGGAGTGGATTGGTTAGCAGCCTTCATTGAAGGGATTATCTTCCCCATTACGGTTCATTAATGGACTTACAAGAGAGGGAAGATGCTGTCCGCGGTCCCAGTAAGAGGACTGTTGGGTATTTTTCCTCTTTTAATTACACGCGTGTCTCCTGGACCAAAACTGTGTGAAAAATCAGGACAAGGAGACCCAACTGGCCCATCTGTTCGAGATGCAAAGGCGGTCGATGTGGGAGAGTGGGCGTAGTTGCTGGGGGACCCTCCTCGGCGGAGATGCTCCTGGCTGGGAGGCTCCGCCCCCACAGCCCGGGTGGCATTGGGTGGGCTGGCTTGGAGGGGCTGTCCTGCTCCTGGATCGCGGTACCTGCGGGTTTGGGTCAGGGCAGGCTTGGTTCACTACGGAGCTACCGTTTCTCGGGCGCCTACTATGTGCCAACGGCGTTGCATGGGTTTTCTAACTTCACAGACATCATTCTACAGATGAAGGAACTGAGGCTCACAGGTGTGTGTAGGGCACTGGGCTGGGCGTAGAGAGGGCAGGGGACGCAGAGGAGGCCCAGAGACAGCAGGATGTGCCCTCGGCACCCGAGTTGGGAATGGGAAGCCGGGCCTGTTGTCTCAAACGCGTCTGTTCTTCTCCCTCTTTGCTGCCCTCTGGTGAACCTTAGACTCAGTTTCCCCATCTATGAAATGGGCCCTAGAAGCCGGCTAAGATGGGCTTGAGGGCCTGTCTCAGGTTTTGGGACGCTGCGTTCTAAGAAGGCAGGGGAGGGAGGGACGGCCCCTGGTTCCTGGCAGGAGGAGGAGGAGGAGGAGGAGGAGGAGGAGGAGGGGGGTATGGGCATGACCGGGGAGGTCCGCTCTCCTCCGTGTCGCCTGAGGGACAGGGGCAGACAGAGTCAGTCCCTTTGGACTCTCCCTACCGAAGGGGATCCCTAGGTGCTATCTCTGCTCTCTCTGGCCTCCAGCTGTCCCGAGGCTTTGCCACACTAGCGTTGGGGGGAGGGGGGAGGGGGGAGTGCGGCCCAGACCTGACTGCTGAGGCGGGGTGGTGGGGGCTAAGCAGGATCACCCCCGGGAGGTGGCTTCTCTTTCCCACTCCCTCGATCCCTTATTTACAAATGGCCAAGTTTTGACCCCAAATCAGGTAGTAACTGTCTCCGAGCCAAATTGTCGGGAAAGAACTCCAACATCCCCGGGTCGGGAAGGAGCCATGGACTTCCATGAGAGCTGGCTGTTGCCCTGGCTGCAGCCCCATAGGAGGTGAGAGGGGAGACCTCAGGTTCCAGAGCGGCCAGAGGAGGTGACCCACTGCACGGCTAACGGCCCCAGGGCACACCGGGACAGGAGTGGAGTCCACATGGGGACGGTGCACATGCTGGGCTGCTCTGTAGCTTGAGGAGTGCAGGACCAAGGGCTCAGATGCTTTCTGGGCAAACGGCAAGGCAGCCAGATCCCTCTCCCCGGGAGCGGGGGGGTCACCCGGCAGCCACACTGTGGTCACCCCAACCTACACAAGGGATGGTTAGGCCTTGTGGTTTGCACGTGCAGCAAAGATAGGCAGGGGCTGCCTCTCCCCGCACAGATGCAGCCACAGCCTGCACAGGGTAGGGCGGTGTTGGGAAGTCCTAGCAGAGGTGTCTGAGGGGCCCCCAAAACAGGTGCCATGAAGAGAACATGAAATCCACAATCTAAGGAGCTGGGGGTGAGTCCCGGGACCCTCCCTGATAGGTTGCATAACTTGGGGCACCTGACTGCCCCTCTGGGTATCAGTTTGCCCACCTAGGAAATGGGGAGAACATTTCCCACCTCCCTGGGGTGTGCAGCCTGAAACGAGACACCAGGGGCAGGACGAGGTGTCACCGGGGCTCAGGACGGAGCCCCATCTTTGCCGGGGTTTGGGCCCAGGTGACCCCCTGGCCACAGGTCTCCCACCGGGGCTTCGAGGAGGAGACAGCACCTCCTCCAGATCACCAACTGTCCTCTCCTCCCTCGTGGCAAACCTCCCAACAGGTCAGAACGTGTCCCCTCCCGTGGTCCCCTCAGGTTAGCAGGGCCTGAAGTGGCTCCTTCCTGTCTGTCCCCTCCTGTAAAGTGTGGGTGGCTGCCCTCCTCAGTGACAGAGCCGGGGAGTGTGGGGTCTGCAGGGGAATGGTGTAGAGAGCATGGGGGGGAGGCAGGGCAGGTGGCGGGAAGGATGCGCCAGCACCCCAGATGGGGTGGGAGAGCAGCGTGGGGGTGGCACGTGAGAGAGTGCCAACTGTCCTAGAAGCCCGTGTGGCCGGTCGTCGGTGCTGGGCCTGGGACCTGGCTCCATGCAGGTGAGGGATTTCACACTCCGGGAAGGTCGAGGTTGGAGAAGACCCTGGTGGTGCCCAGCTGCTCCCTCTCTGGGGACTCCCTAGTGTAGGCTCTGCTGTCCCCCAGCCCCTGGGATTCCCAGACCCGGGCGCAGGGATCCTAAGTCTGCAAATGAGCGGGAGCCTTGGAACCTGCATTTTAAGCTGAGCCCGGGAGGTTCCAAGAGGCTTCCCTGCCTCTGCCCAGGCCTGGGTGCGAGACCAGCTCCAGTGCCAGCACGGGGGATGCTGGGGCAGCCCCTCCCCTTCTCCGAGGCTCCCTGTCCGTCTCTGGGGTGGGGGTTGGCCCCCGGCCTCCCCAGATGTCCACAGATGGCTCCATGACCGGCTGCCGCAGGACGCGCCTTGGCCTGGGCTGGACACGCAGCGGACACGTCATTGGTGTGAGCGTCCCTGACCCTCCAGGGTCCCTTTTGGGTTAAGTGACGCAGAAATTGTGATCGCTCACACATGGTATTCCTCGCCTTCAGGACACAGGCACCGTTACAGCCCATTTTACAGAAGAGAAGGGTGAGGCTCAGAGAGCAGGGAGCGGGGGCGTGCAGGGGGCGAGCGGGGCCTCCCCACAGGCCTGTTTGTCCCACGTGGCCGTCCGCCTTTTCCCCTTTAGGTGGAAAAACAGCGTTCTACAGCCGTGTCGCCCTGGCTGTCTGTGCGTTACTATGGCAGCCACCTCAGCTTCCGGGGAGGGTGGGGAGTGGAAAATAGGCCAGAGCAATAATGAGGCCGAGTTCTGGTCCGTCTCCCGTTGGGATATGGCTTCACAGGCACCGCCCCGTAGCGCGGAGGCAGCTGGTGTCTGGGGCCCCAGATCAAGGGCCAGCCGCCTCTGAGCCCAGACACTGGGCCTGGCTCAGTCCTCAGAAGGTCCCCTTGATCTTCTCAGGTGAGTCATGCTGTCCCTGGCACGGCCCCCTGCTGTTCCCTGGGGGTGTCACGGACTGGCAGTGAGCAGAGGTCCCTGAGACGGGCTCCCGCCAGGCTGCCTGAGACCCCGCCTTGGGGCTCATTGCGGCCTCCTTCTGAGCGGCAGCTCACAGGACAGGGGTCTTTTCGTTTTGGCAAACGGGGTTCCAGTCCCGGCTCTGTTGCTCCGCGTGGGGCCCTGGTCCCTGGCTCCACCCCCTCCCTCGTCAGGTGGGGGGGGCGGGTCACAATGTCCTTGTCTCAGTTTCGGGGCCAAGACCCTCCTGGGGGCACCTGCGAGGGCTTAGAATGCGGCAGGATGGACAGAAATCCTGCCCCTGCCTCACGCCGTGTGACCGTGGGCGCAAGCTCAACCTCTCTGAGCCCCCGTTTCCCCCTCGTGGTGTGACAATGCACAAAAAGACAAGCCTTTGTACAAACCTCGCCTTTTCAGGGAGGCTCCTCGAACGCCTTATTTCATCCTGAGCCCTGCCCCACTGCCCCCGCCCCCTCATTCTGTGTAACTTAGGTGTTGACTGTGTGTTATCTGACGGCCGCTCCTCTGGCATGAAGACAAGGATCTCTGTTTAGTCTTCTGGTGCCTCCCAATTACCGTGCCCTGCACGCAGCAGGCAGTGCATGAGTGAATACGTCTGTTCCGGGTATGGGGCCCCGGCCCTCTCGGTGGGGTTCCATCGGTGGCCTCCGCTATTTTCTCTTTGGCGCCCTCTCCCTTTCCTGTGCACATCTGGGCACGTCTTTCCATCCGGCAGCAGAAATGGGGGGGTGGGCAGGAGGGCCTGCCCAGCACGGACGGGGCGCTGTGGACCCGTTCCCGCGCAGGGGCACGCACGTCCGGGTACCGTGATTGTGCACGGCCTTTGTCCCTCTACCCAGCGGCTACACCTTCATGTATTAGCCAGACCTTGTATGTGTCTGCCGCGTGTATCACAGGGCCCTGTCTGGGCAGCTCTGAGGGAGGAGGGTTGAAGAAAGGCCATTCGGACTGACGAGCCTCTGTTCACGGGTGCTGGGGTGCTGGTCCCTCCAAGAGGAGCTCACAGTCTAAGTGGGGTGGTTGGGGGGCACATAAACAGGCAGGGGAAAGGTGAGAGCACAGTCTGGGGGCTGGGCACTGGTGGGGCACAGGGTGTGGGTGCATTAGGAGAGGGCTTCCTGGAGGAGGAGACACTTATACTGGGTGCAGAGGCTGGGGGACGGGAGGAAGAAGTGTGTGTGTGTGTGTGTGTGTGTGTGTGCGCGTGCGCGCGTAGGGCCTGGATGGTGGGTAGATCACAGAATTCCTCCCCAGGCCTTCTTCCCATCCCCCAATCCCCATATTCACACCATGTCAGGTCCCTGTGGTGGGAAGCTGGGCAGAGAAGAGGCAGCCGAGGTCCCTGAGGGGAAGGTGGGGTCAGCGGCCTGTGGCTCCTTGAGGTGGAGCCATGCACAGGCCCGCCAGGCCCCTGCGCCTCAGACTGGAAAAGGCTGGAATACCTGAGCTGAGAGCCCACGGAACCTTCTGCCTCACCTGCCCCCATGAGGTCAGAGCCCCCCTGCCAGCTCACAGGGGCTCGGGTGCCTCCAGGGGGTGTATTTCCAGGGAGGCTCCTGGGGCTCAGGGAGGGGAGTGGCTTGTCCCAATCCCCAAGGCCAAGTCGGCCGGGCTCTGAGCTCTGGGGTCCTTCTGCCGCAGGTGCCCAGAGACCCCAGCCTTCCTGGTGGGTGAGGAGGGGCCCCTGGGCCATCCTGGAGGACGGACCATGATCTGGCCTCCTCCAGGATTCCAGCCCCACCTGCCTGGTCTCCATTTCTTCCCTCCCCGGATCCTGTTCCTTTCCCGAGAAACCCAGCTGAACCCTCAGGGCGGCCACTGCTCAGAGCCCACGGAGAGCCCCCCCGGATGAACAGTGAACGGGGAGAGACCTCCACGGCGGAGCAGGGCGAGTGCATCAGGAACAACAAACAGGACTGAAACGTAAGCGGGCTCCTGATTCCCATCCCCAAGCGGCTTGAACTGAGGGAGACGCACCAGAAAATTCCACTTAGCAAAGGCTGCGTCCCCACCGCGCGCCTCATAATCAAACTAGCAGGAAAATGACGCGAGAACAGCGATGTGTGCGTCTGTGAGCACGTCCGCCCAGGTGTTGGCCCCACTGGCTCTGTCACCTGGGGCTTCAGGACCCATTGTACCCTCTTGGCATGAGGGGACCTGGGGGGGGGGTGGAGAGTCAGGTGAGGAGATGGGGCACGTGGGGTCAGGGGCCCCCGGGGACCCACACTGAGCGCGGAGAGGACCTTGCGGGTCAGGGGCCCAGGGTCCTCCTTCTGCAGACGAGGACGCGGGCGGGCGGAGGGTCACGGAACCTTCCATTTTCACATCCGCCAGTCCTTTCACGGCACTTGTGACGCACAGGAGTGGGAATCACAGCGTCTTTCATAGACTCCAAGGCGCTTTCGGAAAACCTTTGAATCGCAGAATGTGAGCATCTGGTCCCTTTCACAGAATCCTAGAATTCTAGAATCACAGAATCAGCCGTGGACTCACAGGCCTGACGGTCCGAGAATGAAGGAATCTCTGGAGGAGATCTGGAACCCCCCTCCCCCAGCCTACTGGACCCTCGGAATCACAGAATAGGTCCAGAGGCACGTGGAGTAGAAACGGACAGCCTGAGATCAGAATCTTAGCCCAGAGAGCCATGCTGGTGTAACTCCCCCCTTCCTTACACAGGACGCTCTCCCTTCACTGCCCTGCAATAACTTGAACCCTTGTAGGGACGGGGAGCTCACCACCTGGCAGAGGAATCTGCCGGGAGATTTTTGAGCACCTCTGCTGATACTGAGCCTAAATGTACCCCCACGTGACCCACCCACCACCCTGCACACTTCTTGCCTCCCACTTCCCACCATCCCGCCCCCACCAGGAGCTAAATATGGAAACTGGTGAACTTGACATCATCGAGCAAGCTGTTTCTCCTGGCCGCAGGGATGGGATCGGCCCTCGGGCTGAGGGCTGTCTTCCTCCAGGGCGGAGCCTGGCACCAGGCCCTGGGGACGCTCAACCCACCTCCGTTCACCAAGGCAGGGAGAGAAAGAGCCTGAGAACCAAGGAGATGGAAGGAGAATTCGAGCGCTCCATGAGGCCCGGTGCCGGAGGGAAGGAGGAGAGGAGCCCCTTCTCAGGGGTCAGGATGGCTCCCAGAGCCAGGGGTGCGTGGACAGGGCTGGTCTGTGTGTCGGCCGACTTGGTCCGAGTTGCCGACCACTGGGGGACGTTGAATAAGTAACTCAGTGTTTCCCCGTCTGTAAAATGGGCTACTGAGGCCCACTCTGTGATTGGCGCCCGGGCTGCAGGGGGACTCACTGAGAGTAGTGCCCCCCCCCCCATCCCGCCGCATGGCCCTGGGCACGTGGCCGGCGGGCAGAATGGGTTAGCTCCCTCCCTCCCTCGGTGCTTTGGCCTTGGGGGATGCGCGGGATTTCTCCAGATGGAGAAGACGGGGAAAGGACTCCCGGTAAAGGAAGCAGCTTGTGCAAAATCTGGAGCCGTGAGCGTGTCAGGAGGATTCGGGGAGCGGCCCGTGGTGTTCTTGTGGTGTTGGGGGGTTCTTGTGGGGTGAAGCTGCCGGCCGCCTGGGACCCCATCGGCCAGGCGGGGCAGGAAAGTCGGGCAAACTAAAGCGTGTCAGAAATGATCACCAGAAAAGACAGGCTCCGCTCGCAGCCGGCACCCGGCCCTCGCCACGCGGAACCATCTGGGGATGAAGCCCAGCACCAGAACATTGGAGCAAGTCAGAAGGATCTGGAAAGGTTTTATCCTGACATAAAGAGCTGGATCGGATCAAGTCAGATGTCAGCTGGGGAATCAAGGAGGCCAAGTCTCCTAAGGACTCTGGGCCAAGGCACCCGCCCAGGGCAGATTCTAGAAAGCAGCCTGAGGCGCAGGGTGGGGTGGTGGCTCAGCGTCTGGGCTGGGGCCTCAGTTCCGTCGCAGAAGCTGTGTGACATGGGGCAAACTACCCAACCTCTCTGGGCCCCACATCCTCCCGCGGGACGTGAAGTGGAACTTGGAGCTCCCACAGGGCGGTCACAGCGACGGAAGGAGGCCGCGGGAGGCCCTCTGGGTCTGTCATCCTTTCTCGGGTCATTCGCTGCTGTGGCCTCCCTCCCTCCACCGTCCGTCCCGGACCCCTGCGCTCGCTCGGTCAGCCCCGGATCTACCCTCCCGTCCGTTCTCACGTGTCCCCGCCCCGGGGGGCAGACTCAGCCTCGGCTGGGACACCCTGAAGGGCGCAGGCGGTCTAGACACCTACTCGGGGCACTGGTTTCACGGTGTCAGAACACAGAGCACAGGTGAAGGCAAGGAGGTGCGGAGGGGGATGAACACGGACTCAGTCCGTCCCCTTGAGTCCGTCCCCTTGAGTCCTTCCCCTTGAGTCTGTCCCTTGGCCAGGACGCAGCAGCAGAAGAGGGTCGGGGAGCCGGTCCCGGGCTGGTGGGCGCTGCTGGGGGCACTGACGTGGCTCCTTTCAGAATCCCTTGCTGTCACTGTGCTCCCGGGGCTCCCGCTTCCAAACACCCACTTGGCTGCACTCGTTTCTCAAGGGGTTTTGTTTCGGTTTTGTTTTACGGCCGGTACTTAAGGCCTCTGGAGCCAAGGCCAAACCCAAACCCCGGTGGGTGTCCGCCTGGATTGGGCTGATTCCTCTGCTCGCCTCTCCTGCTGTAACTGAGCCCCCGCCCCCGTCCCTGTCCCGCTTTCCCAGGGAGCAGAGGGGTGGGGACGGGAGCAGGGGCCTGGGAGCCAGCAGCCTGGGTTGGATCCTGGTGCCACCTCTCACTGCCACGTGCAGACTTGGGCGGGACCCTCGCCTCCCAGTGACGAGGACGCTCGCCTCCCAGTGACGAGGACGCTCGTGCAGGGCTGATGTGCGGGTATCGGGGAGGGGGGACCCTGAAGCGGGTGCTCAATGCACTGAACTCATGTCACTGCTGGGAGAAGCACTCCTGCTCGGAGCGGCTGCTCGGCTTCGCGGCCCCGGAAGAGCACGTGCTCCCGGAGAGGACAGCGCCGTGATCCCCCTAATGGATGGTACCTGCTCCTTAATCCGGTCCTCGCCTCCGCTTCCTGTCCCCCCTTCTGTGTTTTACGCGCGACCTTTGCCAAACGCGGCCATTTCTCTTCGGGTGCGGGTGAATTAGGAAAAAAGATCGGAATTTAAACATCCTGAAAGATTCATTCTGTGTAATAATGGAGCGACCCCACAGGAAGCACACAAATTATGCTGGGAGCAGGGGGGCAGGAGGCCGGGCTGGGGCCTCGGAGGGAGGGGTGAGGCTGCTTGCTGGATAGAGGATTCACTCAAACGCTCTGACTGGATGCAGCTTACGGTTTGCCCGCCTTTGCGGGGTGGGGGGGGGGTGCTGACATTTGCTGAGCACCTACTGTGTGCGGGGCCGTGCACATGCTGGACTCCATCATCCCTCGCACTGTCCCCCAGGTGCGGAGTTTGGGGCCCCGAGGGATGAACTGCCTTGTCCCAGGTCACTCGACTCATTGGTGGCAGGTGTGAGCCCAGGCCTGGCTGACCCGAGTCCCTGATCTTTCCCTGACCCTGTGCAGGAGGGACACGGGGATCTGTGCTTCAGGGGAGCTGGGACTCCAGGCGTCAGTGGTGGCACTTGTCGCTGATCTCAATGGGACTGAGTTAGGAGGGTCAAGTTTCAATGTGGCTGAGCAATTTCTTGTGAATCGCAGGCCCAGGCATTTGGGGAAGGCCAAAGGTGGATATGTTGGGGCCATGTCACAAGCCGCCTATCGCACAGATATTTATTGACATAACATGAAAGGTAGGAGTTCCCTGTGGCCTCAGGCAAGTTACATCACCTCTCTGAGCCTCAGTTTCCTCATCTGCACAGTAGAGGTGACCATGGTCTCTGCCTCGCAGGGCGGTGGTGAGGACTAAGTGAGGTGGCCCACGCAATGGGTGAGGACAGAGCCTGGCACGTGTTATGGGCTCAGAACATGTTCTCTATCAGCTGCTCTGGGGCAGAGCTGAGAGTGATTAGTTCTGTCTGGAAAAAAGCCTTCACCAAAGAGACGAATTGTGGGTTTTGAAGGACGAGTAGGGGGAGGGCAGGAGGGAGGGGACACTGCAGGAACAAAGCCCTGGCAGGGTGGGGGTGGGTGAAGGCATTGGGAGCCCAGCGAAGACCCGCTTTGCCTGGAGTTTCCCGGGGGGCAGGGACGGGAGAGGTGGTGGATGGTAAAGCTACCGAGCAGGGAGTCACGATGGCTTGAGGCAGTCGTCAGCGGGAGCCACAGCAGGTCCTGGAGCAGTGATGCCTGTGATATGGAGGACAGCCTTTCTGCCTGGTGCCCCGATGTTGCGTGGGGGAGGGGAAGAGCAGGGGCAGAGGGCTGTGCTTCAGGACTCACGAGGGAGCAGCAGCCATCCTGGCACACGAGGCTTCGTGGGGGGCAGGAGGTCAGGGCCCGGCACCCAGTAGGGCTCCTTGTCCAAGCTCCTCACTTCACCGGGAGGGAAACTGAGGCTCAGAGAGGGCAAATGACTTCCACAGGGACACACGGTGGGGCTTCCTCTGGGATCCCAGGGGCTGCCTTTGCCTTGGGGGGAGGAGAGGAAGAGGAAGGGGCAGCTCAGGGAGGGGGACATGGGTCTGGGGGCCCTCGGACCGTCTGTGTCGATTGTAATCCAGTTAAAAGCACCTCCTTCCCAGGGAGGGAATGAAAGCTGCTCAGAAGGGGAAACTTTTGAACTGATGGTTCCCTCACCTGAACCTGTTCCTCCCCCTCCTGCTCCTCCTCCCCTTCCTCCTCCTCCAACTCCTCCCCTCTTCCTCCTCCTCCCCCTCCTCCCCTTCTTCCTCCCCTTCCTCCTCCCCCTCCTCCTCTTCCTCTTCCCCCTCCTTGTCCCCTTCCTCCTCCTCCCACTCCTTTCCCTTCTCGTCCTCCTCTTTCTCTTCCTCCTCCTCCTATGGCTCCTCCCCCTTCTCCTTCTCCCCCTCCTCCTCCTCCACCTCTTCCTCCTTCTCAGGGCAGATGTACCTGCTGCTCGCCCCCAGGCCCCAGGGCAGACAGGCTGGGTGAGGACCCCCCTCTGGCTCCCACACGGCCTGTGCTTCCCCATCAGATCCCACCGTGTGGTCATCGTCTGTCCCCCATGGGACGGGGGGCCTGGGGGGCCGCGACGGTGGTGTCTCGGTCCCCGCGGGTGGCGCAGGGCTTGCCTCCGTCAGCTCGTGGAGAGATGGGTCTGCGCTCGGCTCGCTAGCTGTGGGGCTCGGATGTCTCCTGACCACTCGGAGCCTCAGTGTCCTCATCCGTGAAAGGGGATGACAATCCTCGTCTCCCAGGATCGCTGTGTTATCAAATGACCAGGGCCCAGTGCAAAATGAAAATATGGGGCCTCTTGCCGAAAAACCATCATGACTTTCCGCACAGTAACAGCAGAGCGTTAAGCTCTGAGTCGGGCCCTCTGCGAGCGAGCGCCTGTGTGGCCCCATGAGGCCACCCCCCAGGGCCTCCTGAGTCCGCTGGGTGCCTGTCCTTTAGGAGACCCCTCTGGTGGCCTCCCCACCACAGTCTCCGAAGGGCTTTGTATCACCTCATCTCCTCCCAACCTTCAGGCACATGTTAGCGGACACCTTCCCCAGGCCTGACATTTGCTAAAGCCCTGTGGCTGGCGAGCACGTCCTGCCGGCTGACGTGTGTCATGAGGGGGGACCACAGCCGCTCTGTCCCGGAGAAGCGTGCAGCGCAGTGGCAGCTGGCTTCTTCCAGCCTATCCTGGATTCGTGCCTCCACTCTGCCCGCGTGCCTGCATCCAGGTCTGTGGCCCCACGGCGTTTCGCTGGGGTCCGGGCGGCGATGGCTCTCGGCTGTAGAGACTCCGAGGGACGGCCACCCAGCCGTTCTGTGTCAGCACCAGAATTCAGATCTATTACCTAATTAGTTAGCTCTCTGGCAAACCGTAATTGAGGTCTCACTCTGCACCGGACCTTGGAATCCCTCAAATGTGGTAACATCCCCGCCTCATCCATGGGCCCGAACAGACGGTCCCAGGCACCGATCATGACGCCTCGGTCCTGGGCCGCTCCCGGCTTCCTTGGCTGCACGATTTCTCCGCAGCCCCAACGGTGTGGGAGGAAGGGGGCATTAATCCACTCGGTGGGGGAGGAAACTGAGTCTCAGAGGCGGGGCCGCCAGCCGGCGGGGGGCGGGTACCCAGGGACCCAGCCCTGGACTGCAAGCCAGCTCCAGCTGTTAGGAGACAGATGACCTCTCTGCTCGAACCCCCGCCGCCCGGGCCATTGCCGAGGGGACCATCACGTCTGCCTCAGAAATGACTCTTGACTCACTCCAGGTTTGGACAGGGCGCTGCCTCACAGGACCCGGTGGCCTTGAAGCGTCTGTGTGTCCACCAGACGATCCGAGAAGGCCAAACTGATGGTTCGGGACTCTCCACCGAGGGGCAGGCACAGTAGGTGCTCAGTTCGGTCCCCCTCCTCCTCTTCCTCCTGCTGCCTTCCACCTGCTGCCCCAGGACAGCGCTCGGCTCCTCCGCAGCCCTGGACGTCCGCGGCTCCAGGCCACCTCCCACCGGATCACAGCGACATCCTTATATCCGGTCCCCTGGCCCCAGGCTCCCTTCCCATCCTTCCCTGCCCGGCTGCCACTAGATAGCAGGCACCCACCTGCTCTCCCCAGAGAGAAATGCACGCACGCACCCACGCACGCAAAACCCCGCCCCCGGGGCTCCTCTCGCTTTCAAGTTAAAGCCCGAGTCCCTGGGCTCGGCATTCAATATCCTTCCAAGCCAACCTCAACTGCTCCTCCAGCCACATTTCCTGCTGCTCCCCCAAAGTGCCCTCCCACTCGACCCCCTAGGCTCCTCCCTCATCACGCCTGGGCTGGAAGAGATCATCCAATCGGAAGTAGGGTTGGTTAGAGGACGTGGTCAGGACCGCTGCTCCCCTGTGAGGCCCCTAGCATCCTGTTGTCCTGGGTAGTAGGGGGGCCAGGCTGGCTCCAGTCCCTGTCCTGGGGTCTTCCTAGCCCTGCTGCAAGGCTCACCCTCTGGTCTCTCGGCTGGGCGACCCTCCCCTCCTCTGAATTCTTGCTTTGCCTCGTGGGGTACCTGACTCCCAGCTCCCAGTGTCTCGCATGCTGAAGCTCCCTAAAAAGAAATCCACGCCCTGGAGTCATTGCAGAGAGCAGGGAAATGTTAATCACCACCTGCGCCTTCCTTGTTTTCTTGCAACCCTCCATCTCTGAGCTCTGTGATCCAGGAATCAGGTCCTGGGTAAAGGAAGGCCATGCCGTTCTGAGATGCTTTTCCCCATCCTCTGAGACGACAAGCAACCGGAGGATGAGGAAGAAGAGAGAGAGAGAAGGTGGCTGGCTGGCCAAGTGGGGGGCGGGGCAGGGGCAAGCTGGGGGAGCAGGAGAGACAGAGGAAAGTAAGAGAGAAAGCGCCACCGGGTGTTTGTGCTGGGGCCGAAGCGGCAGGGCTTTGAGGACACAGCTGGGCCTTAGGGGACGCCAGGAGGGACAGCAGGTTAGCGTGGGCGAGGCCAATAAAACCTGCAGATCTGAACATTCTTTTTCTGCGGCTGATGCCTGGGTACTGAAATCTCCGAGCTGCTTGGCTGGGGTAGCAGGTTGATTTGATCAAAGACAATAAAATGTGCCGTCACGCTCCCCTCTGTGTCCTGGGTACAGATGTGGGTAGGTCACACAGCCGCTGTCCGGCTACTGTCGCCTGAGGGCCCCAGGGCGGGGGTGCTTGTGGACACCCCACCAAGGCTGGAGGCGCTGGGGCCTTTCAACCAAAATGGGCCACTGTTTTCTTCCTGCCCGGAGCCCCTGACTCTGTGTTAGGGCACCTGATGGCGAAAGGGGTGAGGATCCTGTGGGGGGAAGTGGACACCCCAGGCTGGTGGTCCCTGCCTGTCCCTGGGTCTCACCGGCTGTGGGTGGAAAAGGGGGCACTTAATAGGTAAACTTGGATGTTGCCAGCTCTGAGTCCCTCCTGCCCCCGAGTGAACGGGTTCTTGCAATCCCTCCCCCCTCCCAATGTGAGGGTCCCCTGAGTGTCTCCTGTGGGCTTAATAGCTCTGGTAACCGGGTGAAGGCTACTCTGGGCCCCCTCCTGCTGTCACTGATCTCCACTTGGGAAACCTCTAGATGGGCCCCTCTAAGCTGCTCTGTTGGCCGTGTCCCAGCGGGGATGGCGAGGCCAGTGGCCGTGCCAAGGGATCAGTCTCACCAGCCACAGCGTTGGGCCCTGAGCCCTGGGAGGGTTGGGGAGCAGGGAGCCAAGCCCTCAGTCCAGCTCAGGCGGCCTCTGTCCCCGGAGCCCCTTCGGGCTCTAACACTCTGAGCTGCAGAGTCAGCTCTCCCGACAGACTGATCGCATCTGCAAACACGGTGAAGGCTCCAGGCACCAGAACGCCTCCCCGCCGTGCCTGAAATCCCCGTTAGCACATTGTGCCCCTTGGAGTCTGCAGTGCCCTCTTCAGAGCCCCCGGGTGGGGGGGGCACCACCAGCCCTTAACCCAGTGTTGGCTGTGAGCACCCCTGTGGGTCCTGCCTTCCCACCCAGAGACACGGATCCCGCCTACGCTGGGGGGAAATTTACACCCCGATTTCAGCTCGGCACCCCTCTGGGTCATGTCCCCCTCCCCCCTCCTCTCGGAAGGGGATTTGGGGCCATGTTTCCCCTTGGTGTTCTACAGAAATGCAAGCCTCCTACCTGGAGGAAGCATTGTAGCCCTGGCAGGGGGGGTGCACTCCGTGAGCCCTTGGAGGAGTGGAGCTGGGGGGCTGGAACAGCGGGGGGGGGGGGGGCGCCTGCAACTTCCTAGCACCCACCACAGGCGGCCCTGGCTGGGCCCGTCCCCACCAGTGAATCTTCCAGCCCCACGGCTGTTGTTACTCTTACCGTGGTGCTTGTCTTCGTCATTTCCTTCAAGGAGGCTGAGCAGGTGTTGAGAAAGAATCTTCTGGCCCCCTCCTGCTGACCCCGTGCGTGACCCCGGGGCGCCGCGAACCTCAGGGTCTTCATCTGCAATTGTCTGAGGACTGAATGAGTTAAGCACTTGGAAAGTGCCTACGTTGGGTTTGGCACTTTCGGGCCCTGACTTGGTAGGTGCTCGGAATCACCTGCTCCCCTGTGGCGTCAATGAACCTCACAGGACTCAAGTGATCTGTGGGGCCACAAAGCTTCCCGAGCCCTTCTTCTGGTAGAAAGCTTCTGATTTCCATTTAGGGAGCTCCCTCCGCCCCCTGTTGTCAGTCCTCAAGAGCTGAATGAGGCCACCTGGGCCCCAGCCGATCAGGACGTCCCGTCTGCCATGGCCACAGCCACGGGTCCTGAGGGGCATGTAGTGAGCCTTGAGCAGTCTCCAACCCCAGCAGGTGTATTCTCCACCTTTGGAGGGTCTGAGGCTGCAGCCAGCCCGGATGAGTCAGGAGTGTGGAAGAGGGGGCGGGAAACAAGACCTGGGGAGGTCTCGGGGACCCCCTGCCCGATGCCACATTAGAAACTGAAACCCTCGGGGGCGCCTGTGTGGCTCCGTCGGTGAAGCGGCCGACTCTTGATTTCAGCTCGGGTCATGATCTCACGGTTCGGGAGTCCCAGCCCCGCGTCAGGCTCTGCACGGAGCCTGCTTGGGATCCTACGTCTCCCCCCCCCCTCTCTCTGTCCCCACCTCCCCCACCATCAAAAATAAATAAATAAACCCTTTAAAAAAAAGAAACCGAAACTCTGCGTGGATTTTTCAGTTACTACGGCCCACGATTTCCTGTTTTAAGTCCGTCTGAGTCCGTTTTCTGTCACTTGCGTGACCCACCTGTCACAATGTCTGCAGGGAGGGGCCGTGGGCACGGGACACAGGGGGCCCCCATTTCCCGAGCTGCTCAGAAATGGGGGCTCCGTGTCTCTTCCCACATCATCACACACGGCCCCGCCCCCCACACCCCTGAGAATCCGTGTAACCCATTTTACACAAGAGGGCGCTGGGGCCCACGGAGGTGCGGTCCTTTCCCCAAGCACCCAAACGTGCCTGCTCATCCTGGCTGAGTGCTCAGTCCCTGGGGTGTCAAGGTCACAGCCCAGGTGACTTTGGTCTGGCATCATGGCCTGTCTCCAGCCCAGAGAGCTGTCCAGGTGAGTCAGAGCCCCAACCCTGGGGGAGGTACATGAGGTGGGGCAGAAATCTGAACCGTGGAGAAGGACAATGGAAATACTTAGGATTTAAAAATGACGATACTAATTTGATTTTTACCTTTTTAAAAAGTTTACTTATTTATTTTGAGGTGGGGGGGGAGGGGGAGGACGGTGGGGAGCGAGAGGGAGAGAGAGATTCCCAAGCAGACTCCACACAGTCAGCATGGAGCTCAACTCAGGGTTCCAGCCCACGAACCGTGAGATCATGACCTGAGCCGAAATCAGCAGTCGGACGCTTCGCCAACTGAGCCACCCAGGCGCCCTGAGAAGGATGATCGTAATTTTATTTATTTAAAAAAATTTTCTTTAGTGTTTATCCATTTTTGAAAGACAGGGACAGAGCACAAGCAGGGGTGGGGCAGAGAGAAAGGGGGACACAGAATCGGAAGCAGGCTCCAGGCTCTGAGCTGTCAGCACAGAGCCCGACGCGGGGCTCAAACTCACGAACCGCGAGATCATGACCTGAGCCAAAGCCGGACGCTCCAGCGGCTGAGCCACCCAGGCGCCCCAGAATGATAGTGATTTTAAAACAACTTTATTCAGTTGGTGAGCTGTCAGAAATAGTAAAAGAAAACACACACTGAATTACAGGGCCAAGTTCACTCTGCATCTAAAGGACCAACGCCCCTTTCTCCGCCTTCCCCCTTTCCTCAGCCCTGCTCATCTCCCCTTCTCCTTCCCTTCCCAGAGCCGTGGCCCAGCAGCTCCTTGCGACCACAGAGCCTGACACCCTGCTTGGCCTCCAGCTGGCAATGCGACCAGTTCCCCCACCTGCCTGCACTCTTCCATGGTGAAGTGTCACTCATGGTGACACTCGGGGCCAGAACTGGCAGGTCTGGAGGAAAACATAAGGGGCTGAGCTGGGCCTTCCATGAGGACAGAACAGAGGTGGCTCAAACTTGGTTGGGGTTCCTTGCCCACCCCCCCAGTAATAAGCCCATGGTGCCCAAGCAGATCCTGAACCCCCCACCACCCATGCCTCCTATCACCTGCGGCGGTCAGGGGGGTGGAGACGACTCTAGAAATGGGCATTAGGGAGAAGGACACGGGCTGAGCTGTATCTTCTTATTCGAAAGGACAACAAGCGTGTGCCCTCTCAGGACAGTGGGCAGGGGCTGGGTGTCCTGGTGTGCCAGGGGGTCCGACATCAGGCCCGGGCCATGGAGTCGGAGATAAAAACAAACCCAGGTCTGTCCCCCTGGGGGCCCTCGCTCTTCCCACTGGCCAGGGATGGGGGTTCTGAGTCTTTGTCCCTCACTCATTCACAGACTCCTTCAGCAAACACGACTGGTCGCACCAGGGGCCGCGGCCCTGGGAAGTGACAGAGGAGTCAGGGGACCCAGAGGGTTCAGAGGGACTCTGGGAAGGGAAGCCATGGGGGAAGGTGGGGATGGGAGGGGAATCGAGGCTCTCTGGTTTAAGTGACAAACCAGGAGCTCAGGGCGTGGACAGTGGGGGCAGGGAGGGGCACAGACCCCCGGCTGAAGGGCGGCTGGGCTGTGGGAAGGGCCGCCACCAAGAACCCTCTCTTCTCACAAGCCTGCACCTCCCCCCAACCCTTGTAGTCCACAAGGTGGCCTGGGGCTCCGAGGTCCCCCTCTCCTCCCACTATCAGCAGGGACAGGGACTGGCAGGGGCTCAGGCCGCATCCAAACCTGATTGGTCTGGCCTGGGTCAGTTGTCCAGCCCTGGTCCGGCTAAGGCAAGGGTGCGGTGGTCCCATACCTGGGGAACTGGGGGGGAGGGAGGAAGGAAGGAGCTAGCAAACAGTGCTAACAGGGAGAAGTGTCACAGGAGAAGGAAGTGACAATCCTTGGTTTTATATTGTATCCAAGCAGTTAGAAGTATCTTCATCATGAATAATAAAAATGAATATTCATCGGTCACTTCTGTGCCAGAAGGGTGCTGGGAGCTTTCCACGCAGCGTCTTATTTGACCTCTGCCCACCGCCCTCCAGGAGGGGCGGCAAGTGCTCTCAGGCCTGACGGAGGAGGGAAGGGGACCTTGGAGGCCCAGTGCCGGGGCCACGTGGCTGGTGAAGAGCGAAACCCGGACTCTAGGCCCCGCCCGTCTGATTCCAGGTCCCTGCTAGGGACCACAGGCCGTCTGCCCTACTGTGTGCAGGCCCCGTGCTGAGTGTGCCCTCTAGAAGCCCACAGTGTATCGGGACGATAGGTGTGTCAACAGTGAAAACGCAAGGGTCTGGGGGTAGGTGCCCCATGTGGTTGCAGGGACGGGCCTGGGATGGGGGAGGCCTGAGCGTGGGCCCAGTCTGCTCGAAACCAGCCTCCAGGCTCCAGGGTCAAACAGTAGAACTAAGACTCCACTATAAAGCCCATCCAGCCCGGATCTGGGTGTGTGTGTGTGTGTGTGTGTGTGTGTGAGGGAATGCACTTGGGGTGTCCCTGACCCTGGTGCGACCTTGGGAACGGGTGTCTCTTCCAGAGCATTCTAGTGGGTGCCAGGGAGGCCGCGCTGAGTGGTGGGTCAGGGTGGGCCATCGGCTCAGGCAGCCCGGGCTCCTGTCCTGACTCTCCGCCTTCCCACAGGTTAGGTCCCAGTGGGTGAAGTGTCTTTGTTGAGCCTCAGCTCCATTTCCCATGCGATAGGGCCAGTAAATCATCCTGCTTTGTCCAGCGGCTGTGAAGGTGAAGAAAATAAGTGAGAGCTCTTAGCACGGGGTGGGCCTGGGAGAGCCCCAGGGACTGTTACTTGCTCTGTCATCACCAGGATGCCTGTCCACAGGGAAGGGGCCTCTCCTGGCACACAGGGGCACACAGCAGGTGCTCGGAAGTCACCGCCAGTGGCGGGGTGGGTGGGGTCCCCTCCGCGCGGCTGCATGCAGCCTCCCTGACCCCCCTCCTGCCACAGGGACAGCAGCAGACCCGCGTGACTCTCAAAGAAGGCACCGTTTCTGGAATTCTCGATCTCTTTTTCCCTTCAGCCCCGATCCATTTCCTTATTGACTTCAGCGGCTTTCCGTGCTCTGGCGGAACGAGGGAGGGCCAAGGTCTCGGCGCCCTCTGCTGCGGCTTTTATCTGCCTGATTTCAGGCTGCTGGAGCCCCGGCCCGATTCAGCTGGAGAAATGTCGAAACCATATTAAATCACAGGACGCAGGCAGGTGACAGGACAACGCTTGTCACCCGCCTCCGCTGGTCCTCTGGCTCCCAAGCCCCTGGTGGGGAGGGACCATCTTGGTCTGCCTCACCCCCCTGATCACGGCTGTGGCCCTGGAGGTGTTTTCTGGGGAGGCGAGTGGGCGTGGCCGGCACAGTCCCCCACCGGCCGGGCCAGCAGTCCCCCCACCAGGCAGCGCTGGGGCACCGAGTCCAGCAGAAGAGATGTTGCAGGCAGTTTTCTGGGTCAAGCCTATGTCCCCCACTTGTGATCACTATTAGTGTTTCTTTTTAATTTTGACAGCGTCTTAGTCTGCTTGGGCTGTTGTAACAGACAGCATTAGATCGGGTAACTAAAACCAGAAATGTGTTTCTCACGGTTCCGGAGGCTGGGAAGTCCAAGATCAGGGCGCCAGCGGGCGGGGTCTGGTGGGAGCCCTCTTCCTGGTTTGCAGACAGCCGTCGACTCATGGGGTCCTCACCATGCTGGAGACAGAGGGAGCGAGCCAGTGAGGTCTGGTGTCTCTCCTTACAAGGGCACTGACCCCATCCTGAGGGCCTCACCCTCCTGACCTCAGTGGAATTTAATTACCTCCCAAAGGCCCGTCCTCCAAATACCACCACATTGGGGGTTACGACTCCAACACAGGACCTGGGGGAGGAGGGGGACACAAGAATTCAAGAATCGTAGGCGTATAGAGAGAGTAAAAATGCCCTGTCTCTGCTACGTTGTCATACATCTCCTTCCCAGGTGACGCATTGGATGAGAACAATAAAAAACAAGCTGGCTGTCTTTTTTTTTTTTTTAATGTTTATGTATTTATTTTGAGAGAGAGAAGGTGTGCGCGCATGCATGAGCAGGGGAGGGGCAGAGAGTGAGAGAGGGAAAGAGAGAGAATCCCAAGCAGGGGCCACACTCAGCACAGAGGCCAACCGAGGGGCTGGATCTCATGAAGTGCGAGATCCTGACCCGAGCCGAAATCAAGAGTCGGACGCTTAACCGACTGAGCCACGCAGGCACCCCTAAAAAACAAGCTGGCTGTCATATGTCCTCCATGGTAAGCCTCTGGCCACACCAATTTGATGAATACCTCACCCGCATGAGGTAGACGCTGCTGTTTCTCTTGTTTTCAGGATGGTAAACTGAGGCTCAGAGCCATGGAGTGAACCCCACGACGCTCCACTGACCACGGCCAGAGAGTCTGAACCCCGGGTCACTGAGGTCGCAAAGCCCCGCTCTTTCCGCTACGCCTTGGATTTTTCTGCACATCGTCTGCATTTTCTTTCTTTGACAAAAACAGGGGTGTTTGGTACACGCTCATTTGTAATCTGCTTTTCACCCGAGAGCACCTCCCCCTGTAACTTGGCTCCATCTTTCAATGGCTGCCCTGTGTCCTGTTGTCATGGGCGCCATCATGTACTTTAGTCCGTTTCCTCTGGATGGATTTTTGTAGTTGGGTGGCTACTGGACAATTTTTTTTTTTCTATTGCAAGCAATGTTGCCTGCCATTTTATTTTCTCTCATTCATTTAAAATTGTTTCTAACTACCCAAGGGCTAAACGCAGACACTCTCATTGTTTTAGATTCAAGCAGGTCATATAAAGAAAAAACACCTCTGTGCTACCCGCCAAATCCCTCCAAATCCCTCCCTGCCTCCATAGTAACCACCGGCAGCAGTGTGGTATCGTATTCCTGACGGACCCCTGTTTGTGCATTTGTAAACACACCTAATATGCAAGCTTGATTTTTAAACAGAGAAAAGGTGTCATGTTATATACGTTTGTGCATCTAGCTTTCTAATCACTTAACAGTATTGTAGACCTTTTTTTGGGTCAGTACATCTAGGGGGAACTCTTTGGTTTCCGTGAAGTGATTTCTCTCAAATGCTTGGATGTTTCTCCTTTCTGCCTTCTCTCCCTCCTTCCCTCCCTCCCTTGCTTTCTTCCTTCCTTTCCCCGCTCCCCTACTGATGGATATTTAGGTTGTTTCCCTTTTGTTCTCTATGTAACCATCCTTACGCTGAAATACACGTCCTTATGTGTGTCTTGCAGTGTGCGCGTGGGAGTGTGTCCAGACGTGGAATTGCTGAGCTGAGGGTTTGACAGGCGGGGCTTGCCCGTGACCACAAGAGGCCAGGAAAGATGTGGGTTGTGGATGTCTGGTGGCCCGTTTGCTGCAGGCAGCATGAGGGAGACGGGAAGGGGTCTGCCTTTCCCTTAATAGTCTACCAAATCAGGCTATGTTCATGTTCTTACCAGCTCCTGGGGTGTAGGTTTGTTACTATAGAAAGAGGTGGTGTAACCACTGGAAAGAGTGCCCTTCCAGAAGCTGTTTGGCTCCCTCCCTGGAATTTTGTCTTGGAGTTATTGGGAGAAGCTCTCTATTGCCCTTGGGATAATGGGTTGGCAACAGCTTGGAGCCACCTTTCTGTCCTCGTGGGGCTTGCCCCAGATCCAGTGGGAGAAACTGAGGCCACTTTGCAGAAAGAGGCAGAGGCAAGCAGAGATCAAAGGAGTCCCGGTGGCACAGAGACTCTGATTCTGGCCATTCTCTGTTCAGCCCCAGGAACTCCCAGCCTTTCTCCAGCCCTGGGGTCAACCATTCCCCCCTAAAGCCCTCAACTTCTGAACGGGGGTCTGAAGCTGCATGCGGCCCAAAATCCTGATAAATACTGGGAGTGGGCTCACGAGGTCATGAGGGGTCCGGGTGGGCAGAGAGTGGGTCCCCAGGCTTGTACAACGGTTCCCTCCAGCCCAGTTTCCTGGCTTCAGGGTCTCTGATGTCCTCCAGTCTGCCCACTCTGCTTCCGAAAGCACAGGGCTGGCTATATCACGCCCTCACTTACCCCTCAGTAGCTGCGCCTTGCTCTCAAGGTCAAGGTCATGCTCTTCGGCCCCCGGCGAGTGGGGTCCTAGAAGGCCTGGCTCCCGAACGCCTCATTTCTCACTCTGTGCCTGCACGCCTGATCGTCCTTCCAGCTGGATCATACTCCACTCATTCCGTGGCGGCCATTCTCTCTCTCCTCCAAACCTTCAACATGCTGTCTCCTCAGCCTGGACACCTTTCTTCCTCTTTTCCAGCGCATTCGCACTGGAGTAGGGTTTTCTAGATGACTCATCTTTCAGGCTTGGAATTAAATGTCTTCTTCCTCCAGGAAGCCCCCTCGCTCCCCGCCTCTGTGCTCAGTACCATGGAAAGCACAGCAGCAGCTAGTTTGTGATGGTCTGGATCCTCCCGTAGCCTGGGACTCTATGGACAGGCTTTCACGGCCATAAGTATGCCTGTAGTTACAGAATGAATGAGCCAGTGTGACAGGTGCCAGGCAGAGTGGCACACCACAGCCACGGAAAGAAGACAGACGTGGGACCAAACCCTGATGCCAAGCTTACTATATCCCCACAGGTCACTTTCCTTCAGGGCAAAGGCAAACCTTATCACCCACTTCTCTCCGGGGGGGGAAAAGATAATGACAGTGTTTGGCAAATGCATTATGCAAATATCAGTCTTTAGAGCAGCAATGGGTCACTAAAGCGCATCGTGCACAAACTGTTCTGACAAATCCGATGGTGTTTCTTCGGGAAGAAAACGCCAGCGTCTCAGGTATAGGGCAGAGGGGAACGGGAACGCACATTTCATGAAATGCTATACCATGTGCCAAGTTCACGTCAGGCACATCCAAATATTCATTTTCTACACACAAAAGGAAACTTCACAACTTTTGTCAGGTTGCTATTTATCTGGGAAACTTTGCAAAAAATTATTCTCTTGTAAATGGCACGTTCGTCTTCGTATACTGATTTCGAATGCAGCAAACACGTTAAACTCCCTTATGATCTGTGGGCTCTCTTTTGGGCTTTCCGTGGAGTCGAACGCAGCGTGTGCAAATAGTGACAGTTTTTCCTCTCCCTTCCCAATCTGTATACTTTTCATTTCTTTTTGTTGTTAAGTGCTTTAGAAAAGACCTCCCGTTGAATAGAAAACGATGTTGGCAGTCATGCTCGTCTAATTCCTGTTCTTAAAGGGAAAGCTTTCAACATTTCACCACGAAATACTGTTTGCTGTAGGCTTTTTTTTTTTTTTAGTAAAAATCTCTTTTATTCCTTTCATTTCTCGTTTGCCAAGGGTTTTGCCATGAATGGATGCCAACTTTCATCAAATGCTTTTTCTGCATCTATGCAGATGATCGTTTCCTTTTAAAAGACCTAATATGACGGATTACGTTAATTCACATACTAATGCTGACCTAACATCGTATTCCTGGGAAAAACCAAACTGGGTGATAATATAATTATCTAAGTTATTCACTGCTGGCATCGTCTTGCTGAATTTTTAAAAGACTTTCCGCATTTACATTTTTGAGTGAGCCTGCTCCATAATTTTCCATTTTTGGTGTGACTTTGGATTCAAGGGTTTGTTTGTCTCAAAAATAGAAGTATTAACATAAGACTGGAATAATCTCTCTTACATGTTGGAGAGACTTCACTTGTAAAACTGTGTGGATAAAGCGCTTTATCTGCGGGAAGATTTCTACTCGGTTTGATATAGTGGTTAAGAAATTCTGAAGAATTTAGAAATTTCTCTTTGGGTCAGTTTTGATCGTTATATTTTTCCTAGGAAGATAGTCCATTAATCTAGAACCTCAAATTTATTGGTGTGAAGTTGTTCACACAGTCTTCCGTGCATTTCCTCTTACTATTTCTGCAACAATTTCCTTTTTTCCATCGCTCATATAGCTTATATATTTGTACTCTTTCGGTCGCTCTGTCTTTGTTCAGTTTTGCCAGAATCTCCTTTGTTTTTAATTTTTTTCAACGAGCCAACTTTCGACTCTGTAGAGCCTGTCTATTAAATATGGGATTTAACCTCTCTGTGCCTCAGTTTCCTCATGTGATGCTGGGAGACACAGTCACCCAGGTAAACATGCCTGGGGAGTTAAGAAGGTCAGAAGTAGGTTGGAGGTTGGCCACAGCTGTCCACCAAAGCGACGACAGAGGAGGGACAGGGAGAGGTGGCTTGTGCTTCAGGAAGTGAACAGAGGGGAGATAAATTTTCTTGGACCATGTTGCTATGGACCGAATGTTTGTGCCTCTCCCCCCCCCCCAATTCACGATTGAACCCTGATCCCCAATGTTATGATATTAGGAGGTGGAGACCTTTGGGAAGAGATTAGGTGACAAGGGTGGAGCCTTCGTGATTTGGATTAGTGTCCTTGTAAAAGACACCCCGACAAATCCCTTGTCTCTTCCACCCTGAGAGGGCACAGTGAGAAGAAGGCTCTCACCAGGCACCAAAATGCTGGCACCTTGATCTTGGGCTTCCCAGCCTCCAGAACTGTGAGAGGAAACTTTTGCGGTTAAAAGCCACCCAGCCTGTGATAGTTTTGTTACAGCAGTCCCAAAGGGCCACGACACACGGAGGCCACAGACTTTCACTGAGCCTTGAGCAATCTTCTTGGGAGGAGGGGATCCCAGCAGTGGGGTGGACTGAACAAGGAGGACATTCGGGGTTGGGAAGGGGCACAAAAGGTCAGCCGGAGAGAGCATGCCCTTTGTCAGGGAACTGTAATTCTGATGAACACATCTGCTTGTGCCGCAGGAGAGAGCTGGTGTGTACGTGCCCACCGTGACCATGACCTCCGCAGCTGGGGAAGACCACATATAACACCAGTCATGTAAAGAACAGCTCCCCTTTTCCCGGAAGCTCCCCTTTTCCAGAGGAAGGGAAGGAGGAGGACACGTGGCTGGAGGAAGCACTTCGCCTCCCTGACCCCTTCTCCGCTCGGGCCCCTGAACTTGGGTGAGACCCGAGCTGGGAGACAGGACCCGACTGGACCTTTTAATGCAGACGGATGGGATGGGGTGTGCAGTCCACAACTCCACGAGACGCTGTCACAGCTGAAGGGGAGCACAGGGCTACAGCAGATGCCGGTGACGTCCTTTAGGGGGCGTGGGTGTTCAGATGGGCTGGTTTGAAGGCAGGCCTGGGGGAATTGATAGCATCCCGTTCTGCTCCCCATCAGATTCTACCCATCCGATCAACTAGTAACATACCTACTGTGTAGTTTTGGGGGCAGAAAAATGAGGACTGGGGAACTCTCATCTCTCCCCTTCCAGAAGCTTTAGCTTCTAAGGTTACTTATAATGGTGAAAATTTGAGAACCACCCAAGCGACCCAACAGGAGAGATGTGAGGAACTAAACTCAGTATCACTGCAGCCCCCACCCCGCCACGTATATGTAAAACCCCACTCCAGCAGTGAGAAATCTGGCTCCACAATCCGCCACCGTTTACTTAATTGTTCTGTTCCAGCGTCTGCGTGCAGAGCCGCATCAGAAGGGTCCACGCGTAGCCCCGTGGGCACCGCTTTAGCAACCCGAGTACTGTTCTTACGTGCAGCTCCTTGCCTCTCTTTTCCAGAGCCACTTCGCTCAGCCCTTCCCTGCCACTCCCTTTGCTGAGGCTGTTTCGAACATTTGTAATGCTCTTAGATTCTCCAACTGGTATGTTTTCCATCCTAGGATCTTCTGAACCCTGAAATGATGGTTGAACAATTCACCTACGCGAATGGGGCGCCTGCGTGGCTCAGTCGGTGGAGCATCCGACTTTGGCTCAGGTCATGGTCTCCCAGTTCGTGAGTTCGAGCCCCGCATCAGGCTCTGTGCTGACCTCTTGCTCAGAGCCTGGAGCCTGCCTCAGATTCTGTGTCTCCTTCTGTCTCTTCCCTTCCCCCGCTCATGCTTTGTCTCACTCTGTTTCTCAAAAATAAATACATGTAAAAAAAAAAAAAAAATTTGCATACGCTAAGATTTACCTTCTGTGCTGCAAAATTCTATGGGTTTTCACAAAAGCACTATGTCGTATGTCCGCTGCTATAATGTTACACAGCGTTGTTTTGACAAAAAACAGAACCCTAAAAAAGAACCCCTGCCCTTCGTCTACTCAACCTGGGCCAGCTACTAGATGGTCTCTTTACTGTCTTAATAGCTTTGTCTTTCCCAGAACGCCACATGATTGGAATCACATTGTACAGCATTTGGTGCCATCAGGGTTGGGGGTTTTCACCTTTCTGATGGGTGTTCTGGTGCCTCACCCTGTGGCCTCCGTGAGCTTCTCATTCTCCAGCTAGCCCTTGCTCAGCCTCCCGCGGTTCCTCGAAATCACCACCAAGAGCTCCTCCTGGCGCGTTATGACTCTGGCTGCTTCTGAGGAGCGTTTAATAAATGGACTGTTTTTCTTTAAAAAAAATTTTTTTAATGTTTATTTATTTCTGAGACAGAGAGAGACAGAGCATGAGTGGGGGAAGGGCAGAGAGAGAGGGAGACACAGAATCCGCAGCAGGATCTAGGCTCCCAGCTGTCAGCACAGAGCCCGACGCGGGGCTCGAACTCACAAACTGCGAGATCATGACTTGAGCCGAAGTCGGTCACTCAACCGACTGAGCCACCCAGGCGCCCCCCTTTCTTCTTTGTAAAGGGAGAGAGTCACCGCCTTCTTCTGAGTTGCTGTGAGGCTGAGATAAGCATGCCCAGGGCCCCATATATAGCCAGTGCTTAATTAGAAGTGAACAGTTGGAAATTGGCCCCGCTCTACATTTTGGGGACTGATTTCTGGACCTGTCTTCCGGTGAGCATCTTTCCGTTCCTGTCGGGTCCTCGCTGGGCTCTGAGATTGTGAACCAGAAGCTGAAGAAAGGCAGCAGAGGGTGGACAGACCAGGAGCCCCTCTCCCTCCACTTCTTAACTCGCTGTGAATCCTTGATAAGTTACCTACCCTCTCCGAGCCTCAGTTTCCTTCTTTATCACCTGCCAGAAGCCTTGCCTCCCAGCCACCCCCATGACCTTTACCCCGTACTTAGTCAAGTGCACTGGGAACAGCCCTGACCTCTTTCCCAGGAGAGCTAGAATCCAGCCCACCTCCGTCACTAGCCTGCTGTGTGTCCTCGAGTGGAGTGGTGTCTCTCCTTCTCCAGGACTTGGTTTCTCTATCTGTCCAACGAAGGGATTATACTCGGGTCGCCCACAGTGTCCCCCTTCCCCCTTAGCTCTTTGATTCTCTGATTCTCCACTGCTCATCTCAGCAGAAGAACACCACCCAGGGGCTGCTGCATTGAAAGGCAGGGCACATCCACAGTTCCTGGTTAATTACTCGGCTTCTGTTTACTGCCTCCCCAATTCCCTGAGCAAACATCTCCATTACTGGGAGTAATTTACTAGCACCAGCTTCTGCTGTGAGGCGGGGAAGCTTCGAGACATGCCCTCATCCCAGCCGCCACAGCCTGGAAGGGCACCAAGAGTATTTCAGGGCTTGGGGGCTCTC